>NC_052945.1:5783611-6102222 GCF_013358895.1 Oreochromis aureus | reverse complement strand
ACCTGTATGGGGAGCAGTTCACTGTTAGGACAGATAACAATCCCCTCACATATTTTCTCACCACAGCCAAGCTCAACGCCACTGGTCATCAGTAGCTAGCTGCTCTTGCAACATACGATTTCACTCTCAGTATCGACCTGGAAGCAGCAATATCGATGCTGACACGCAATCCCTTACTAATGGAGAACACTGAGTGGAAAACCCTGCCGTTGGATAGTGTCAAAGCTCTGTGTAAGCTGATCTCCTGTAGGAAGCTGACAGGAGGAGGGATATTCAGCTTTGCCGAGTCTTTAGGGGTTTCCTCCGAGGCATTCCCAGAGTGTTTTGTTTTCCCCACTCGTCTGGACTATGGGTATTTGACCCAGATAAACAAAGCCGAGCTTATCAAATCACAAGACAATGATTCAGTGATTGCTCCCGTAAAGAAATCCCTTAATGGAGAGATTCCCTTTTCTTTCGACAAAGATGCTAATCCAGAAGCCACGTTGCTTCACCGAGAGGCGAACAAGTTGGTAATCACTGATGGAGTACTCTACAGAAAAGTACAGAGACAACCTGGGAAGGAAATACAGCAGCTTGTACTAGCCCGAGAGGATGTTGCCATGGTGCTTAGATCGCTTCATGATGAATCAGGTCACCTGAGGGTTGACGAGACTGTGGAGCTCATACGAGATCAATTCTGTTGGCCTAGGGTGAGTGGTACATCAGGAATTGTGGAAGATGTTTTGCGCGCAAAGCACCTACACCATAAGCTGCACCATTGAACCACATCACCAGCAGTGGGCCACTAGATCTTGTGTGTATCGATGTTCTATCCCTAGAGCCAGACTCCCAGGGATATGCTAACATTCTGGTAGTGACTGATCATTTTACCAGGTAGGCACAGACTGTCATGGTCCTGGGTCGTGCGACCCAGTGTTTGAGTTTTGGTTTATTTTGGTGTTTATTGTTTGTTTAGGTTAAGTTATTCTAGCTCATTTGTTATTATATTACCCTTGTGTTAAGTCTCCCTTGCCCTTCATGTGTTTTATGTCTGTGTGTCTTATGTTGTCAAGTTCATGTAGTTATTTCTGCCATCTTCCCCTGTACTCAGTCTCCCTGGTTTCTGTGTCTACGTGTCATGTTTCATGTCTATGCAGTTATGTTAAGTTCATGTCATGTTTTATCTCCATGTCTTTGTCTCCGTGTTTCCTGTTTTATTTTGGAAGAGTCTGGTGTTCTTTGTTCATGGTAGTTAGTGTTACTCTCCCCTGTATTGTCATTATGTTTCATTCTAGTCAGCTGTGTTCTCATGTGTCTCCACTTCCCCTGATCACCTCATGTGTGTATTTAAGTCCTCAGTCTTCCTTTGTTTGTCGTCAGGTCGTCTGTTTTCCTCGCCATAGTCAGAGTCACAGCCATTGCCATAGTTAGCTTTCATAGTTTATTCCCAGTTAGGTTTCTGTTTAGTTATTGCTCGTGTGCTGCCCTCGTTCTTGTTTGTTTTATTTATGATCATCAGCCACAATAAAAGGCTCGCTTTTGTTTAAGCTCACTCCCGTATCCTCATTTGTGTTTGCACCTGGGTCCACCACACACATCTCCGCACGGTCTGTCTCCACAAACCGTGACACAGACTTTTCCAGCTAAAGACCAAAAAGCTTCTAAAGTAGCCAAGACCCTCTGTAAGCGGTACTTTGTGCATTATGGACTTCCAGCATGAATACATTCGGACCAGGGACGTAATTTTGAGAGTAAGCTGATTCAAGATCTTCTAAGAGTGTAAGGAATCCGAAATCCCAGACGACCCCTTATCATCCCCAAGGAGATCCACAGCCGGAGAGATTTAACTGGACGTTACTTTCCATTGTGGCAACCTTGGATCCCAAGAAGAAATAAATGTGTAATGATTCCATCAGTCATGTAGTGCACGCGTAAAATTGCACACAGAATCAAGCAACCGGGTACTCACCCTACTTGGGTATGTTTGGTAGAGACACCTGGTTGCCTGTGGACATCTGTTTCAGAATCAAGGATGAGACACAAAGCAGCTTGACGCATCACCGGTACATAGTTAAACTGACTTGCAACAAGCATAGAGACTGCTGAAAAAACTAGAGGTGCAGCACGTTGGGATATGTCCTTTGTGAAGGCAGTCTTGGATTTCACCATGTAGTTTGAGTCATCATGGGAGACCTCCATGGTGTGATGCAGATGGCAGAAAGCAGGTAAAACCACTGAACATGAGACATATGTCTCACCTCCAAGAAGGTGAGACATATGACAGTAACAATAAGTTAAAAATAGTTTTATTCACCTGCATGGCTCAAGAACAGTCGCCAGCTTTTGGAGTTTTACCAGCTCTGATGGAGTTAAAATGATTAGCTTGTGCTTTTGTTTGTCTAAAGCAGCAAAAACAGCCTCTTGATTCTTTAGTAGACAAGAAACCATATCCAGCGTTAAATTCCACCGTGTGGAAACATCCTGTATAAGTGGTTCGTTCAGTTGCTCCAGTCTTGTTTGCTCCTGGTGTAGTTCCTCCATATTAGCAGGGCTGTCTGTAATGCATCTAATTTTTCAGTGTCATAAAGCTGTCGAATTTTATTTGCAATAGTCTTTTGGCACAGCAGTTGGAAAGTTGGATCACCTGATGCTTACTGTAGCACATAGTGCATAGTGTTTGTCCGATGTTGACTTACTAATTTTGGTCCTGAAGCCAGTCATTTCATCAAGTTTGGGCTGCCGAACTGGCACTGCTAGTGCTAACAGTTCCCAGAGTTTCTGTGCTCGCTGCAACATGTTTTGCATTTAGATGGTAACATAAGGTTGAAGTGCTTCAGTGGTATGCCAACTCCTTTTTGCACAGTTTGCACAAAATCACACTTTTATCAAGGCTTCCGTCGGGTCGTCTTTTGAAATTAAAATTGCCTCTGATAGGTCCTAGCAATGCACTTTGTTCTGATTCTTTGTAGCTCTGACGTGTGCATCAGTGTAATCGATATACCAGGAAGTCGTGCATTAACATAGGTTCCCCTTTGCTTGGAATGCAAAGTGTGATTAAATGCGTTATTTTTTTAACGCATTGTTTTTTTTCAAATTAATTAATTGCAATTAACGCATGAAATTTGAAAGGTTTATTGGATTTGCTTAAATAACTATGATATCATTTGTGTTAAAAAGGGTGTGTTTTGTACGTTATTTATCCTGCCCTTATGTTCACTAAACTAAACTAAACTTTTTGTGCTAAAGAGTTGTCTGGGGTTGCTTCTTTTATTACTGTCAAAGTCTAACCTGCAGGCAAGGGGTTTACTGTTAGTTTCCCTGATTCCTGTCCATACCAGAACCATTTGTGGTATCTGGGCTGTAACGAAACTAATACCCCACCTAGGGGATCGAAACTCATGTTAGTGGGTTTAGACTCAGTATAATGGGTGGGGTGCTACATTCAGTTAAACCCTAAAAAAGAAGCCATGATATTGTATATTGGTGCCAATATACAGGCAATTATATAAAGTTTTTAAAATAAATGAATCAATCATAATGATATAAGGCCTTTACCAAATATTAAAAGAAATTTGGACCTGGATTTACAACAATCCTCCATCACTTGTTCCTCAGGCGTTGGCTTTTATAAAGCTAACCTGCTGACAACATTTTATCCTGCTAACCGGGCCTGACAAACAAACAAGCAAAGAGGTCAGATTTAGCTTTTTGGTTTAAATTCAACAACTGTCTATTTTTAACCAGTTACTCACTTTTTTAAATGGCTTTTACTATAGCCATCAAATTATATACCGCAAATGAAGTAAAATAAAATAAAGTGCCTTCTGTTTTTTTCTAACTGTTTTAATACGAGTATCACATAAAAACAAACTCTTTGGAATGGTCAGTGGTCAATGGTAACTTTATTGTCCCCAACGGGAAATTGATTTGCAGTATGTCCATACAGAAATATGAAAAAACAAACAAACAAACAAACACATCACATACACACAAAAAATAATATACGCCCAGAGAAAACAACCTAAATATTATCATCAAAAAAAGTGCAGTGTGCAATGGCAACAACACTTATGGTTTAGTGTTATTAACCATGATAATAGCAGTAGGTACAAAAGACAGTCTATGTCTCTTTGTCTTCACTGCAGGCACTTTATAACGACGACCTGATGGAAGCAGTTGAAAATCATTAAAGAGAGGATGATCTGAACACAACAAGACAGAGGTTGCCTTCCTCAGCACCTGCCTGTTATAAAAGTCCACACGCTGGACAAGAGACCTCCCTGAAATCTGACCAGCCACTTTAACCAGGTTGCTGAGTCTGGTCTTATTATTCAAGGACATATTACCGTACCAGGCAATGATACAGAAGGTTAAAACAGATTCAATAAAACTTTTATAAAAAAGAGTCATCATTTCAGATCAAACATTAAAACCTCTCAACCTCCTTAAAAAGTACAATCTTTGTTGAACCTTTTTCACTGTAGCAGCAAAATGTGACTCAAAGGACAGAGCCTTATCAAGAACAACCCCCAAATATTTATAACTGTCCACCAGTTCAATGGCTGCACCATTTACCACTGTTAGTGCAGGATGGGGGGATGTCTTCCTGAAGTCAATAACCATGTCCTTGGTTTTCAAGGTGTTGCTCATTAAGAAGGACTGATCACACCACGAAACAAACTAATTCACCCTCAAATCTGACAGTCTAAATAAAACTAAACAGAGGTCAGTAACACAAACATGATTCAACTTTTTTGTAAGTCACTAAATAATAATAGCTTAATTGAATTCAGACAGAATTCACAGAGACACTTAAATGCCAAAAATTACTTTTTTTCCCTGCACTTTGTTATTTTTACCAACTCATTCAAACCTGAGAAGTCAGTGGAACTAAGCAAATTTCAAAAAGAAATTGGAGTGAACAAATATACCCCCTCCGCACCCTTCGACTATAAATTTTCTAGACCTCTTAGTTTTTTTGTTTTTTTTTTAATAATCAAAATCTGACAGTCTAAGTGAAACTAAGCAGAGTTTAAAAGGAAATACATATAGTCAGGGTATATTTTATAGTTTTGGATCTTTCTTTGATTTCTATCTGTTTCTCTTACACAGTTAGCACAGTTAGCTACCATGATTCTGTTTGGTGATAATTAAAACATGAAATCCCAAATAAGATAAGCGACCCCTATATACTGCCCACTCCTCATTAAGGGGTTAATTAAACAGGAATACATTATGATTAGCTAGCAAGCCGAGAAATGATTTGATTTTGACTGTAAAGCATAAAGAAGTCCTTTGACATTAATTCTGTGTACTTCATAAGGACTGATAAGATTACATATCTCGGGATGCCAATGAATGTACTTCCATGTTTGTCTTTGCAGATGCATATCTCGGCTTCAGCGTGCTTCGGGCTTGTTTCATCTGTGATAACAGGAATTTGCTCTCAAACCAAATTCTCCACCTTCTCTCCCACTCACAGTCTCCCTTCTCTTCTATTACAACATACCAGCCATTTAATGATATCTGCTATCAAACACGTATTGACTCAATCTAATTTGAATATGTTGCTCCATAAGCCGAAATCATTGCATGCAATATCAGGGGGTAAAAAATCAATACAGTATAGAATGGTGGTGTTTTTGCTTGAATGTAGCACCCCTGTCCTTAAGTCCCTGTTGAGGGGATGGGGGATTTATTGACTGGTTTAATTGATTCACCTGTACTAACATCTAACGTCTCTGAATATTTCAATAACCCGGGGGGCTCCTTCCCCTGGGAGCCAGACATGAATCAGGTATAACAGAGACAACACAAAGGGCGTTAGTATGCTATTACTCACACTCCTTACAGTGTGTGTTTGTGTGTGTGTGTGGGCAAGTGACGTCAGGGCTTCATTCACCAGCAAGGCCAGTGCTCGTCCGGCTTTCTTTCATTGCCAGAGGGTGGGAGGGTAAACACAGTGGAGGAGGCCGACAGAAGGAAGGAAGTGGGAGAGCATGGGGCTTCCTCTCTCCCATCCAGCACAATGTAACACAGTAGCATCACCCCCTCAGCGCCCCCACCATTTAAAAACTATTCACAAGTACCTTCTGTCATAGCCCCATATTCCCATACCCAACCCCCCTGCTCCATCATTAAAAAGAGAAAACCCTGTGCGTGACTCGGCTACTTCTGTGGAATAAAACTCTCTCTCTCTGCCCCCCTCTCCCTTCTTTTTTTTTGTTTTCCATTAAATCAGTGCTCCTGTGTCCTGATGCAGAATTCCCCCTTTCATTTTTTTAAAAGCCCCCTGGTCTTTCATCCCAAAGTCAATTTTGCCTGGCAGTTAGTCAAATGCTTTAAATGTGTATAAGTGCCTGTGAAGAGGGTAAGCTTTAAGTGTGATAGACTACCCTGGGACCAAAGCGGGGCTGGGAGTGAAGGAAAAATGAGGCTAGATGAACATGAACAGACTGGGCTAAAAATTAATGCTGGTTGGTAGCAGACTGTGGAAGGTCTGGATGGGATTATAATGGGCTGATTATGGTGAAACTGTCTCTGTGGCGGGATTACCATTTGACATTATGGCTGGCTGCTGAAACAAGTGAAATGTGTTTCCCCGCATGCAAGTTTTTAATATTGTAACTCTGTTTTTGGTTTTACTTTGGTGGCACAGTTTATATTTAGATTGACCTCTGTATACTGGATGCTTTTCTGCACGAGTTGCTTTCCTTCCTGGTTGGGATAAACAAGACAATGCAGGCTGAGTGAGAAGTGCCTGCTAAGTGCAAATTTAGTGGTTGTTTTATGTTAACCAGCAGACACTGGGGGTAATCATATTAGCGCTGATTTATCACATCCTAAATTTGTCTGCTTCTTATGAGCTGTGCAGCGCAGAGATCACACTTGCGATAGACCAGCACCGCCTCGACCCGGCTAGGCCTGAAGAAACGATCATCTGGGAAAGTGAAGACCTCGCTGCAGCCGCCTACTTGATTGTATTGCGATCTGTCATATTCCCTTCTAATAAGACGCAGTGAGATGAGACTGATTTGGTTTGGCGCTGTGTGTTCAAATGCAGTTCACTGGAGGGGCCGCCCTCTTTTGGATATCTGAGTCACTTTAAGAAATTATGATTGAGCTGATCTGGTATTTAGACATTTTTCTCCTGGTCAAATCACATTTACATGATGACAAAACTGCCACGTCTCTCTGGTAGACAGCTGGATGCTGCATGCACTCACTTGTGAAAGACTGGATTTTGACTACTTTACACGCTAATTCACACATTTTTAAACTCAAACAGCTTCAGTAAGTGACTTTATATTAATTACAGACAGTAATTTGAAAGCAGTAACTGATTAATCTGTACAGTATGTATTATTTATTGAAAGACAGTTTCATTTAGCTCCTTTTGTTAGTCAGCAGAACCTGGCAGTTGCATTTTAAGACCTCCGAACCTTCCAAATAGTCATAGGCAGCCTGTATTAAGTGTTTAGAAATAACAAGAAAGACACTGTGGCATAAGAAGCAGACAGCCCCACAGATTGAAAGGATTTACTGACTCTGCAGCAACAGCTATCTAAACTTTGATGACTACAGGATTGCAGTTTTCCAACATCGGAGTCGCCAACTCTGAACCAATCTGTCAAAAAAAGAAAGCCAAGCTAATATCAGCCCTCCATATAATACTAGTTGGTGAGGCAATTCAGTTTAATTCAGTTCAATTGTAGTTATATAGCATCTCCAATAAGGAGCGAGAAAACACCTTCACGCACGCCCCTTCTGGTTCTCTACGTATATATGACCCCCACCGGTTCTACTAGCTATTCGTTCTCGTTTTTGTGGCCTATCCTCCCTCCACTTTTTCAATTCATTCACTTCTCTTTAGCAAATGGGGACCTGCCTGGCCCGTGAGCCGCTGCCAGTCCCCTCTGAGGCCTTCCCCAAACCGCAGCCTCAATTCATGTTCAAGCCATCTGCCATTATCTACCAGAAATGCTTTCAAACCTAAAATGAGGATGCAGTCCCAGCTAGTGAAATATCGGTTTTAGCCCTAAACAATATTAAACAAACACGAAAAGCAAACAAGATAAAAAACCAACAACGATCAAACATCCCCGTATGAGGAAGCACTTTGGGACGGTGGGAAGAAAAACCTCCTTTTGAACAGGAAAAAACCTCCCTCAAGTTTATAGTATAAGATGTAGCCATCATTGTGAAGCCTGGTGTGTGGCATTTTGGCCAGTGCCAAGCTAGCAGCTAACCCTAATTAGCATATGTAGCTTGAAAGGTACCTCACAAAGACACAGAAACCTTCTAATTAATGCTAATATGATATGAGCAAGAATGTCCTGAGTTGGACTTCACCGTATGGCCGGGGCCCATGTTTGTGTGAGTTTTCTCCGGGTACTCTGGCTTCCTCCCACAGTTCAAAGACATGCAGTTAGTGGGGTTAGGTTAATTTGTGGTTCAAAACTGCGCCTAGTTGTGAATGGAAGTGTGAATGGTTGTCTGTCTGTCTGTGTAGCCCTGCGATAGACTGGTGATCCATCCAGGGTGTACCCCGCCTCTCAGATAAGTGGAAGAGAATGGATGGATGAAAGAAATAAGACACTCCAAAACATTCACACATTTTGGATAGACTGTTGCACAGCAAGCTGGATTATTTGTCAAATAGCAAAACAGCACTGACATCACTAATGCAGTGAGATAGTCGAGATTAGTGACAGAAATTAGCTAAGGTCAAGCCGAGCAGACAGGTAGCAGCTGAAGCCCTTAATTAAACATACCTTAAAGCCTTAATACATTTAAAATTGATAATCCTACAGATAACAAGACATGGGAAACTGGAAATAGTGAAGACAAATATTTTTTTGTACTACGCTCTCAACATGTTTGTTTCTGCTGTAAACAAACATGCTGAGAGCATTTTAACATGAGAGTCTGTGAGGACTGAGTTGCTTTTGGAGCCATCGTCAGCTTCTGCTTTGTCTTCATTTTTTAATCCCAAAGGTTGCAGCTTTGGAAACCTAGGAAACAAGCTGAAAAAATGCAATGTGGCGGAGTGCTATTTTGGAATAATAGCTTCCACAACTTATTACACTTTAAAGAAAGGCTGTTTGAGTTTAGAGAATATTTTAAGCCAGATCTTAAGAACATCAGGTTCCAAGAAATATCGTAGTGATTCCCAAACTGTAATCCAGGTCACTGTACTGTTTAAGGCGTCAGCAATGATGGCCTGCATTATGATAAACCAAATTAAATATATTTGTTCCTAAATCTTAGCCCATTGTAATTTAAATATGTATTTATTACATTGCAAAAGTATTTACTCTTGGCTGTTTAACAAAACACTGTTTTCAGTCAAATTCTCTTTGAAGCTGTATTGTCGTGGGAGAAAAGAAGAAACCCAGTGAGTTGACCAGCATGTCTTAAAAACGGAGCTCAAAAGACTCTTCGAAAAGATGAGGGCGAGAGGGGATGATCCTCTGTTACACAAGGACTTTGCTTTCCCCCAGAGACTTCGCCCCCTAGCGATGCCTCGGGGTGCCAAGACTTGTGTCCTTTTGTGAGGGGACATCCACTCTGTCCTGTTGGCAGAAACTAAAAGTTAGAGGAGAAAGAAGGAGAAAATGAGACAGGAGGTGCATTTGGATGTCTACTCTTGCCCTCCTCATCACCCCAGCTCACTAACTCAGAGCCAGTTGTTAGCAATTAGACTACAAGCATTTTTCCTGTTTGCAGACAGTCTTGTGTGCTGCAAAATCTACAAGTTTTTACTGAAATCATTGGGTTCTGTTGTAGGTTATGAGGGTGATATTGATGTAATTTAGATAGAAGGAGCCAATTTTTCTTACAGTTGTGTTTTTCTCAGGGTGATAAAGCCTCTGAACTGAGTTACAGGAAAGCCCTGGACACAAAATAATGACAAAAACGAAACTGCTTTCTGGGGAATCCGGTCAATGAATTCAGTTCAGATTAAAAGATTCAGTCAGTGTAGCTGATCAATATGTGCATTGATTAGAAAAGCTTTGTCATATTCATCATCTCAGACATCTTAGACGGCTAACTGAATTTTAATAAAAGGTAAATTGATTAGATTGATTCATTAAATTGACTGAATCGGCGGCAGCCATGAAGCATACCGTCCCTGAAATGATAACAGCATTGCAGGTTTAAGGTAAATAAATTTTCTCTCTGCAGCTTGGAATAAAATCAGATTTGGGTTATTATTTAAAATTACTTCCTTGTCTCAGAAATTGGGGTGTGTGAGAGCAGATTTTCCACTGTCTTAAAGCCTCACAGGCACAACCCCATTTGGCGAGATGTCACAGCGATCAGGAAAGGTCATAGCTCTATTCCCACAGCACACAACCGACATGATGAGCTTTCCTCCTTTCTTTTTTTTTCTCGTGGCTGCATGAGCTGCCATCTTGGTGTGTGCCGAGTCATTATTGATGGGTCTCCATGCTGATGTGCAGACAGGGTTCTGCAGAGAAGGAGTGTGTTCCTGTCTGTCCGACTCGCTGCTTGTTCGACTGTCAGCGCATCTTTCTGGTTGTCTTTCATCCTGTCTCTTTCTTCTTATATCACTTAGAGCAACAGTCCATTATTGGTCAGTATACACGACTATAGATCACACGTTTCTGGTGGTGAAAAAAGGGGAACGCTTCACTCCCTTTTCTGCTTCGTTCCTCGAGGATTCGATCTGATGGGGGAAAGAACCAGACGGAGATGAAGTGGAGGGTAAAATTATTCAAACTCAATTACCCAAAATTTAGAAGCTGTCACAAGTCTTTATGAAATAAGGTTCACAGGATACATGATCGCAGCGAGGATCAAAAGCATCAAGATCGGGGTCTTTTGACCTTTTCAACTCTACAGAGCCTCTAGCAAGTCGGGCATTAAAAATTCATAGTGGGCAAGCACAGAGTGTGCAGATGCACACAACTTTACTTTAAATTACTGAGAAATGAAATGTGGGAAATCCTTTAAGTGTAAAATGGTGTCAGGGTTTATTTGATAGAATCAAAGTTTTGTGTGAAATACAGAATATACCAATAAAATCAAATACATCAGCTCTTTGTAGCTCGGGGGGAATTTAAAGAGAATACTGAAGGAATACCTGTGATGTATTATGACTCAAAAAAGTGAAATTATTTTACCTGATTTTCCAGTGATCCGCTGCCTTCCATCCATTTCTATATTATGTGAAAATTGAATATTAAACTGTTAGCTTCTGTCAAATACTCCCTTTATAATAACTGAAAAGATTAAAAACTAAAACAGAAACTAAAACTTGGCATTTTTTTAAATAATAAAAACTAAACTGAAATGAGCAAAACCATTCTGGAAGCTGAACTGGAATTTAAAAACTAAATTTAAATAAAAACCATACTGAAAACACAGAGCTATAACTTATGATCATTTTTTTAAATGTCCACCGGAATTATTTGGCAGTTTTGCTAGATTTCTTTGGATGTTCTCCCTTTGCCCGCGTGGGTTTCCTCTGGATTCTCCAGCTTCCTCCCACAGTCCAAAGACATGCATGTTAGATTAATTGGTGATTCAGACTTGGTCCGAGGATATAAATGTGAGCGTGAATGATCGTCTGTCTCTCTGCGTTAGCCCTGTGATGGACACGCACAATGTCCAGGGTGTGCCCGATGTCAGTTAGGATAGGCTCCAGCTGACTGTGACCTCAGCTGGATAAGCAGTTAAGGAAATGGATAGATGGTTAAAGTCCCTAAAACTAGGGTTCAAATCTTAAAACTGCATTAACTGACTGTGCTGAGCAGATGATTTACAGTGGGCATGTTAAAGTATTTTTTAATGTAAGCTGCCCTTTGTGGACAAATAACAAGCTATCAGAGGAGTGACAGCAAACCTAAATAAAGTAAATCTAAAATGTCCCTGAGCTCAGGGGGAGTGGGGAACTGCATGATAGATTTCTGCAGGTTTTTCATTATCAATAAATAGATTCAAGTTGTCATGTGATCCGCAATGATTTAAAACATGTTAATTGGAGTAGATTTATTTAGTATTATTCCAAGAACATTTAAAAATTCTTATGAAAAGAAAAAAGATTTGTGTAACTACAGTAATGTGTGCATGTTAGAAGCTGCTTGGGAAAACAGGCTGTATGTGCCTTAAAAATTCAAAAACATTGTTTTCTTTGCGTATGAACTCGATTTATGCACCTGTTAATGTGCCACTACGTCATCGCTCTCAGGGAAAAACGGCCCTGACCTTTGCTCTTGTGATTTGTGGTTGCTTGACATTTGTGGCGACTCGCTGGACGAAGGAAACTGTATCGACATCAGTGCGGCATCGCCATCGCTGCTACAAACGGTAACCGCGGCCTGCTGTTACCCTACCTCGTGGCTTGCGCAGCGTTGATGTCATTTGCGCTCACGCTTGGTCCGTGCCATTTGTATACGTGTGTATAGGGTGCTAATGAGGGAGGATGGGGAGGTGGAGCGGGGTGGATGTGGAATCGGTGGGATACAGCTGGACGGAGTGGGAGACTGTGGTGAATAGGTAACCATGGTAACTCTGTTGGCTAAGATTTGAATGCAGCGAGAGGAATGAGAGAGCAAAAGGGGTGGGGGAGTGGGGGGAGGAAGCTGCAGTGTGTTTGTGTTTGGTGGAAAGAGAAAGAGTGGGGGTTAAGGGTTAATATGCATCATTGTAGCAGGTTAATCTTTCATCAAACTGTGGGGTCAGTGCAGCGTTTACCCCCGCCACTGGACACTACAGTGTGCCACACGGGGGGGGGAAGAGGGGGGAGAGAGGTGGAGGTCCAGGAAATATGTAGTAGTAGGGTAGAGGAGGAGAAGGAGAGGGTGGAGGGGAGGTGCGAGGCAGCTGGGAAGGGAGGGGGGATGAATGTGAAAGAGTTTGCAAAGAGGAAGAGAGTGTTCCCACTTTTAGAGAATGAGATGGGAGATAGGAGGAAGAAGATATCAGGGGAGATAGAGAGAGGAAGAGGAGAGTGAAGATAAGGAGGGAGGGTTACAGTTAGAGACTATTGTAACATGTGGAAAGTGACAGCGGTGAGGCAGAATACAATCAACCAGCCTCTAACCAGCTGTCAGCTCCAAGCAGCCTCATTCTCCTCGATGGACCCAACATCTGAGCTAGCATCTTAACCTCAGCCCCAGTCACCCCCAGCTCTCCCCCTCCCGCTCTTTCTTTTTTCCCCCTTTTTACACCTTTCCACTCTGCTCTGATGCCGTCTACCTGAAATAGCTCTGGCACTTAAATCTCGCCAAAAGGAGAGGGGAAAAAAAGGTGTCTGGAAATTAAAATACGTAGAAAGGTGAGAGCTGGTCCAAAAATAGCACCGCGAGTTCCTCTTCATCCATCGGCCGATGACGAGCAGCTGCAGACGAGTGGGACTGTTGCTTTCGCTGCCACCGCTGGTGCCCTGTTCTTTCTGACCAGAGACGCCGCCGCCGCCACTGCTGCTGATATGATTTGTCATCGTGTCCTTGTGTGTGTGTTTTAATGTCATTGAACTTGAGCACACGCATTATTGATCAATCTTGGCCCAGCCAATCCAAGCCTGCCTCTCCTCCCACTCCCCTGGCACTCAGGAGAAACCTCCCGCTCTGTCCCTCCATCTCTTCCTCTACATCTCCACCTGTTTCATATTCATCCCTCTGTATTGTCTTTTGCCTCCATCTCTCCTTCGCTCTGTTTTATATGCGTCTCTGTGTTGTCATTCCCCTCCCTCCATCTCTGTCTGCTTTATATTCATCTCTCTATTGAGCCTTCCTCCCTTCTCTCCTCTCTCTCTCTCTCTTTCTCCCTCTCTTGGTGAGTGAGAGATGATTAATATTAATGTCTCTTCTTTTCTTCCTCCCTATTTTCCCTCTTCCACTTTTTTATCTTCTCTTTTTTTTTTTTTTACAACTCATCTCTTTTCTGCTCTTCCCACTATTTATACCTCTCTCTGGGTCTTTATCCCTCATCATCCCTTTCACTCACCCTTCCCTCCATCTGTCTCCGTCTCGATCTCTTTCTTCCTTTCTGTCTCTCTTTCTCCGGCCCTCTCTCTGCAGCTGTTCAGTATTCATCTATTACTGTAGTGTTGATAATTCCCTTCTCTGCCTGCAGCCATACAGTCATCTATCAGATTAATAATCCTCCTCTCCTTCTCATTCTCTGCTCCCCCCAACATCTCCTTTCTTACTGTGCCAAGTGAGGATGCTCAGCGTGTCAAATGAGTTTGCGTGTCAAAGTCCCATCATTACAACTATCATCATTAATATCTAAGATTGCTGGATGCCCTTATTTAAGGTTATTCAGGTTCTAAACAGCTTGCAGGGAGGGATACAGAGGCGCACTGCATCTCTGACTTGAACGGCCGCATTTTAGTCCCACCTCTGTGTCTGTGCTACTGCAACAAAACAAAAAAAAGCGCTTACTGATTTCAGTTTGTTTTCAAGGTCTGGATAACTTTAATTAAAGGTGGTAAGTGTTCATGTTCAAACATCAATATATCATTGTCATATTATTTGTTATACCTTGGAATAATTAGTGCTAACAAATGAGACCACAGCAGAGATGACTGGAAGGCTCTATCTCACACTAGTGGTGTTATTAATGCTTCTCAGAATTAAGACCAAATGTCCCAGAAACCCCACCGCTCCCTGTCACGGAGTAGATCTTGTTTTTCATTCTTTCTGACGTCTACCTTTGCAAAATGTTGTTGTGCTTTTTGACTCTTTTGCTCCTACAAATCACACATTTCCTGTAAAACCCAACATTGTTATTCACTCTGTAGACATGAAAAATATTGCAGTTGATGCAGAGAATGGTGTATTGTGTATGTTTCACAGTGTTTAATAATTAGAAATTGTAGTTAATATCACAGCTTTGAGAGTTTAAGTGGAAATTCTTCAATCTGACTAACCATGGATACGTTCTTGCATATGTAATTCCTTTCTAATATGGAAATTATTTTCTTTACTTATTTCTTCTTTAAGTAGGAAGTATTGGTATAACTGCAGGTTTAAAATTGGGTTTAATTTAGATGAATTTTAAATAACTTACTTTTAATTTCTGGTAATCCACTGAACAGTCAAAAAAGTCTCAGTCTACAGTCCTGAAATCTCAGACTGTATATAAAAGATGGATGATGATGACCACTTTGGAAAACATGCACCTGTTTTTACTAAAAAAAGAAAGAAATTGAGGCGTCTGAATGGGACTTTACGAACCATTTGTTAATGTTGCTGAGGCTATCTTCGACCTACCAAACAATTGACAATTTTCCTACCCACTGAAACTACCCACGGGACCGTTTCTGAAGCAATGTAAAAGCCTAAAGTCTAAATATACTACATGATAGTGTATTTGTAGTTTATGTTTTGTCCTGTAAGCTGTTTGAGGGTCTTTTTCCACTCAACCCCAACTGGTCAGTACATATGGGTGTCCTTCTCTGACCCACATACTGCTAGAGGTTTCATCCTGTTAAAAGGGAGTTCTTCTTCACCGCCGTTGCCACGTCTTTGAGGTTTTCTTTCTTTTTCCTTGAATAAAAATGATTTTGGTTCAAATACCCCTTTTCAGATGTCTAAATACAGGTGAGCTTAGTTTTACACAGTGAACAGTTCTGACCCGTCTCAAGGTGACAACAGAATCCATACGCATTTCTTCACATGTTCACCAAAACTTTAAAGTGTAACTTTAAGTTGCACAAAATGATCCATGTCATTGTCTTTCAAGGCTTTTGGTAATATTTTCAACTGTATTGCATCAAATCAACAAAACTTATCTTCCTGAATTACATTTCAGGCAAGTGACATTTGTCACCCAAACACGGTAATTCAGTAAGTATTCAGCATTCAACAGTTGTCGTGTTTATTTGGCGGCAGATCTTATTCTTTTAAACATGAAACAAGTGTACAAAGATCACTTCTTCTATGAATGTTCTTCTAACTAAACTTTTGAGCAGTTGAAATCTGCACAGGAAAACCTCAAAAGTAAAACTGCACCGTTTCCATGCTGTTTCAGTACGATTTTGTGTGACACTGCTTATCTGTTTACAGCGGTTATGCCAATGTTTCAAGAACTAATTTCTTTCTGATTTATTGATTTACAAAATGCAATCCTTTAAAGACCAAAATACCTGATTGTGCCGCTTCACATTGTTTGTTTCCGTATCTCCACACCTCCACCTCGTATCATTAATTACAGAATCAGCTTCCATCTGCCCTGTGTGTAAGGATTTGATTTCTGACAAAATGTCTGCTCAGGGATTATGTGGGATTTGATATGAGCAGTGACACAGAAGTTCTAATGCTTCTGAAAGATTTTTTGACAATCCCTCCCATGATAAGCTATATCGTAGCTGCCTACCCATTATTTGTTCTGTTCATTGTCTATTGGTAAAAACACAAAGTGCAGTCTGTGTACTGTCTTTAATATCTGCTCTCTCTCTCCTTCTCTTTGTCTCTCTCTCTTTTGTTCTTCACAGTAACTCCTGGGTTCTTCTCACTTCACAAAAAGCCTCACTCGAATCCCCCGACAGCACCAGAAAAAAAGGGAATAACATCTGTTTATCTGCATATTTCTATGTTCAAAAAACAAGAGGGAAAAACACAGAGATCGACGGAGGACACGGAACATCTCAGAGGATGCGGAATTAGAAAGAACAAATTGCCACTGGAGGACAAAAGGGAAAGGAAACCTTTTCTAACAGGTCCACCAGTGTGGAGTCACCTCACCTGTACCTTCGGATTAAAGAGCAGGGTCATGTCCCAGTTGCCATGCGCATCGCCACGCTGACCTGCCTTCCCGGCCCCTCCCCCTTCCTCTTTCTATTGGCCCAGCTGCTGCTGCGGCTCCTCCTCCCTGGGCCGGAGTTAGTGGGAGCCGCCTCCACCTGCCCCTCCCTCTGCACCTGCTCCAACCAGGCCAGCCGAGTCATCTGCACCAGGCAAAACCTGGAGGAGGTGCCAGAAAGCATATCAGTCAACACGCGATACCTCAACCTGCAGGAGAACTCAATACAGGTAACTAATGGTGGACGGAGGTCAAATCATTTCAGTCTGCATTGCAGAGCTAAGCATGACTAAATGTTTTTATTCACTGAGATGATCAAGAAGTTTTTTTTCCTTTATATTTGTCACACTTACATTTTTCAGATCATCAAACCAATTTTAAAATTAGACAAAGAGTAAATAGAAGATGCAGTTTTAAAATTATGATTTCATTTATTAAGAGAAAAAACTATCCAACCCAACCTGGGCCTATGTGAAAACGCTATTTCCCCCTAAACCTAATAACTGGTTGTGTCACTTTTGGCAGCAAGAACTGCAATCATGTGTTTTTTTCATCACTGTAGAAAAATTTTGACTCGCTCTTCTTTGCAAAATTGTTTCATTTCTGTTACATCCGAGGGTTGTAGAGCATGAAAGGTATGCTCTACAACCTACAAGGTCTACAAGGTCATGCCAAAGCATCTCAGTCAGATTTAAGTCCAGACTCTGACTAATCCACTCCAAAAACTACATTTTTATTTTGAGCTATTCAGAGGTGGGTTTGCCGGTGTGTTTTATTGTCCTACATAACACAAGTGGATTTTTGGTAGAGACTAGAATTCGTGGTTCCATCAATTTCAAGTTTTTCAGGTCCTGAAGCAGCAAAGCAGCCCCAGACCATCACATTACCATCACCATGTTTGAATGTTGCTATGATCTCTGCTCTTTTTACGTGATGCTGTGTTAGTTTAATCCCAGATGTAACAGGACTCAAACCTTCCAAAAAGTTTAACTTTTGTCTCATCTGTCTGCAGAATTTTTTTCCCATAATGGATTTTTTTCTGTAGATGTGAGATGAGCCTTTGTGATCTGTTTGGTCAGCAGCGGTTTTCAGCTTGGAACTCTCCTATTGGTGTCATTTTTGCCCAGCCTCTTTCTTGTTGTTTAATCACTGACCTTAACTGAGATAAGAAAGGCCTGCATTTCTTTAGATGTTGCTCTGAGTTCTTCAGTCTCCTGGAGTAATTTTAGTAGGTCACTCACTCCTGAGAGGGTTCCCCACTGTTCCAGGTTTTCTCCATTTGTGGATAATGGCTCTCACTCTGGTTTACTGAAGTACCAAGGCCTAAGAAATGGTTTGTGACCCTTTCCAGGCTGATAGATGTCAGTGACTTCGTTTCTCAGCTGTTCCTGACTTTCTTTAGATCGGGACATGGCGTGTTGCTTTTTGAGATCTTTTAGCCTGCTTCATTTTGTCAGACAGGTCCTTTTTAGGTGTTTAAGATCAGGTGTGGAAGTAATCAGGCCTGGATGTGACCAAGGAAACTGAAACTGCATTTTCTATATTATTTTTGTCTAATAATAAAATGTGTTTGGTGACCTGAAACAGTAGCAAATATGGGGGCAAAAGAAGAAAAGGGGCAAACACGTTTTCACAGCCCTGTACATGTGCACTCAAAAGCAGGCATGTGAGCTAAACAACAGTTTATAAGTTGCTCCTTTGCAAATATTTTAATTGCTAAGTACGTTATGAGGGATGAACAGTAGGATGTCACAATACTGGAAATTTAGTTTTTGCCAGCTTGTTTGTACTAGTTTGTAGTAGTTCGAAATTTCTTGCAAAATTGGAAGATTTCCTCCTTGGTCTGCAGATCAGGATAAATCACCACTTTCTTATCAATGCGTTTGTCACAAAACGGCCGGAGGCCGAGCACCAAAAATCAAACCCACGTGCAGGAAACCCAAGGCGGAGGCAGAGTAAAGGGTTTAACAAAGGTTTATCGACTAACACCAAAATGACATTCACGTTAGTACTTGATTTAAGGCTTGATATATGGGGCGTGAGGGTCTTGGCCAGGGGAGAGGGATAAGCAAGGGGACAGGTCCAAGAGAGCAACGGCTGCTGCTGGTGATTAGGTACGTACTGGAAGAGAGGAGAGCAGTATTAGAGCGGTAGCCAATGACGAGTTCTGGAGAGAGTGGAAGCTATGAAAATCTCCGTCTTACTGTGCAGGTGGGAGATGGAAGCGTTGAGGAAGAGGTGGTGCGGTCCAGGTGGGTTAGGTGGTGTGTGGCAGCTGTCCTGAGTGGTGAAGGTCCCGAGGTGGTATAAGGGCAGGAGGGCAGGCAGGTGAGGCAAGGAGATGATTCCAAGAGCTGGCGGGTTAACCAGATTTCCAAGATGAGTGGTCAGGTGTCCCCTGCCCATGGGTGGATACCAGGGAGGTCCAGACCTTCAATGGAATTTTACAGCCACACACCCAGACCATGACAGCGTTATGACGAAGCAATTGCAACAGCTACACTGGTCGCCCTCTCCCACGTGTAGATTTTGATGTGCCATGGGAATTCTTCTGTGTTTCACATGGTTTTTTAATGAACCTCCTTCTTTAGCATATAAGGATAGACTAGAACACTTGTAGCTGCATGTCTCCCCTTTCACTTCTCAAAAGAATTGCAGTACCTAGAAAAGTACCTGCTCCTGGGAGCCACAGCAGATAGAGTCAAATATAAGATCTGGAACAGATTTTACTCCCAGATTTTACAAATTTTACTTGTCTTGGGAGGGCTGTGCCAGGGAATGGAGGAATGGTTGGGATTGGCATAAAAAGAGCACTAGCTTTTAATTCCCTGAGGCTGGGTTTCTGTCTCCTGCCAGTCTGGAACCCAGTATCCTTCAGATGTAAAGGGGAATGTGTTAACCACTACAACAAGGAACTAATATGCTGCCTATAGTAATTATAGTGCTAAAAAAAACTACAACAATAAAAAAAAAAGTATTTCTTTTGTTGTTGTTATGAATCTCAGTTACCAAAAGATATTATGTGTTAGTAATCAGCTGCTTCTCAAAGGACTCTCACATCCCCCAACTGGTGCTGATTGTTCTGCTTCGGTGACCTTGGGGTAGCAGCAGAGGAAGCGGTTCACTATCTGTTGCAGGTTGTAGATTGAATACAGTTCAGCTCAAGAACAGGACTACCATGGCAATCTGCAGTCCGAGAATGAGCCATAGGAGTCTACCAGAGTGAGAGAGAAAAGATTCACGCAGCTGAACGATACAGTAAATCTTCACAATAGTGATCCAGTCACCTAGCCAGTAAGCCAATGGGGAAACACAAAAGGGGGAGGGCTGGAGCTAGCTGGCTAACAATGACTGGATTTTCCAAATAGGAGTGAAGAGATCTCCAATAACATATACCAATAATAATATACTGCAGATGATGTTGTTCTCTGAGATTAATAAAAAAAAGATGCTAAAATGATTCACCAAAATATACTAGCCGACTCGCCCAAGTAAAGTCTGCGTGTGTGAAACTCTGGAATATGACACAAATATCCACACATGAAGTGCTAAAAAGAAAAGCATGCATGCAGTTTATTTCTGTAAGCATCATAAGCTGCATCATGATGCATTGTGTAATTTCTGAAGGTGCTGACTGCCAGTCATTTTTCCTATAACACTAATTGATTGGAGGTCATGGTTCATTCTCTTTTTTACAATCAATGCACAGAGAAAACACTCATCCTGTCATTTGAAATATGCCACATTTTCAGCATTTCTTTTCAGCAAATAACCTATTGACACTTCTCTACAAACTCATTTATTTCTTTTATTATGAAAGGAGATATTTGCATAGTCAGTGATATAGCACAGTCGCATCTTGTATAGCAGATTGAGGATTTTCACATCATAATGCACACATCTAAAAATCAACACATACACAGACACCAGCACACTTATGTGTCTTTAACACTTGTGTTTGCATTTTTTGCCCGCTATCAGAGCGAACATTTGCGTTTGCAGGCAGTTGTGGATGTTAGGATTAACTTGTTGATACAGGTTTTCTCTTGGAAACTTTATTTCTAAGAAAAGACAAGAAAGTAAGCGGCTATAATGGTAGAAAAAAGCACTTAAGCCTCTAGTGAACTGAGGGAATATTTTATGAATTGAAAGCAAGGCAGATTTCCATGACACCGAGCTGCCTTTTGTATGCATTACCAATTTATCTCGAGTCCCTAGACAGCATTTGTGGCTTTACAGCTGCAGGGGAAGATCATTTAACCACAGACCATCGATACAAAGCACATGAATCTCTAAATTTATAAACCGAGTGGGTTGATTTTAGTCTTTGCTGCAGCATTTGATGTAGCTGGATCCATCCTCATGTTCCTGACAGTGCCTTGTTCTTTTGTGGTTTTAAATTCATTTCCACTACATTTTATCTCCTCTAATGAAAAGCAACGAGTATCCTAAACGTTGTTAAAATTGTCCAGTGCATCTCTTATAATGTCAAATTGCTCTGTACATTGGACCGAGCAGCCTGATATTCTCTATTCCTCTGAGAAAACATCTTATTAAACTTTATGTGACGTTAACGGAGCAGAAATGGGACATCACGCCACTTGATTTGGTATGTGAGGCTTTAAGAGATGCTGTTAACATGAAAGGGGAGAAAAAAATAAGGAAATAAGAACAGTATTTGTTGCGTTTTGTTTTTAGCCTACAAAATTCGGATTCGGCTTGTTGTATCCTGCAGCCCCACTTGAAATGATTAAAAATCTAAAAATGTTTTAACACCTGAAGGCATCCTAGATTCTCTGGCTTATTTTTTCCTCCACTGAGTACCCTCAGAGTAAAGCCTTGACAGCTCCCACCCCCTCTTAACATCCTCACCCCTCCCTTTTCGCCCCCCTCCCTCCTTTTGCCTATCAACTCCCCTCTTCCTCTCCCCCCGCTCCTGCTCTACATACAGAAGAAGCAATGGCCTGACTCCAGGAGCCTCTGTGTGCCTCACTGAGGGCTTTGGCCGCACATATCTCAAACAGTCAGAGATTTAAGGGGCTTTTAGTCGCGCTCACTAAACTGTGTGTCTTTGACTTCACGCCAAATGAGCTCCAGTTGGACCACACCAATGCTACTGTGCTCTGTCCAGGGCCCGTGGCACCCATAGAGTTCAGATTCATGTCTTCCTGCAGACAAAATCATCTCTTTTTGTTTGTCACACCAAATTTATTAAAAATGTATTAATTTAATTTCATAGTTCCTTTGTGGTTTTTTCGTGACACTTTATGCGAATACTGTAGTCCAACACTGATAATCAGCTTATTAGCAAGGGATTATAATGTGTCAGTAGCAAGCCCCCTGAGTCTCACGGTAACAACGGTGTGAAAAGCACTTTTGTGTCTGCAGCAAGCGCTAAAATATGGTCAGGGTTAAGACAGGGTTGGGTTTACAGTAAATTTACCACAGTGCTTTCAGATTTAATGAAAAGTCAAGAGTTTAACTGCTTTTTGTCATGTGATATATTGTTGAATGAAGCATGAAACCACTAATTAAAAGTGACCATTTTTTTTGCCATTTTTCATCAGTACAAGTTGAGCTGTGCTGTAGTCATAATGTGGGCTACTGATCACATTCCTAAAACTTTATTTTGGTCACTAGGTGTATTTGACCCCAACTTAAATGGCAAAAACAGTCCTTTTAGAAGCAAGTCTTGCAATTCCATAGCCGTCCAAGTGACAATTATTTTCTAAATGAATGGGAACAGAGCAATTGTGAAACTACATGTGCAGAATCCATCCATCCACCGTTCCATCAATCCATTTTTTCTACAACTTAACCAGGTTTGGGCCCTGCGGGCAGCAGTCTAAGCAGACATGACCAGACGTTCCTCTCTCCAGCCAATTTACAAGGATGCTCCTGGACACTTCCTAGTTGAGGATTTGGGGGCATTTCCTAGTGGGAGAAGATCCTGGGGGAAACCATGGCAAGCTGGGGAGATTATGTCTCTCAGCTGGTTTTGGAACGCCTCAGTATCTTCCTTAAATTGTTGGTAAATGGGGAGAGAAATTTCTTGGCTGATATAGAGTCACTAGTTAAATCTGATTTTTGCCCAGGATAAAGCTTTAAAAGCTTATACCGCCTCCATGCATTGTGACGTACCTCCAACTATCTCCATGGGAGTCCTTGCTTACTTTTACTGACAATAGTCTGACATGGGAGGGTCGTCAGGTAATGCAGCTCACCTGGGCAGGCTTTAAAAGCTGGTTCGCTGGGCATGAAGTGCATTTGATGTTTGTTACTTTAGTTTCAATAAACTACCTCTTGTGCAGATTCACTCATTGTCACTTTGGGTGAGTTTCACTGAATTATTGCTTCACAATGATACCTTTACTAAGACAGCAGGTGCAGCCTCACAGCTTACCCTATCAGGAACCTCTAGTGTGTGAACACATTTGGCTCATATGTTCGTTGGTGTTGGCTCTTGATTGAGTTTTTCAGGACGTGGGTGGGACATCCACCATCTTTTCAGTCTTAAAGATTTGTATTCTCAGTGGGCGTTAGCCAAAGTTGTTGACTTAAGCTTTATTGTATCCCTGCTATTTACAACCTCTGATTGTAAATCAGAGCACTCAGTGTAACTCCATTACTCAAATGCATATTGTTTTAAGAGAAAGTCTAACATGGAGGCCAGGGAAACCCTTAATTTGATCATGTTTATGTCCATAGCCAGAGGGAGGAACTCAAATGCAGACAGCAGCAGGAATCACTGAGGGGGAAAGGTCAGCAGTTATCAGTATTAGCAGATAAATAAATTTTTTTTAAAATGTATGGCTTCTTTACTTAAACATACATTTAGCCTTAAGTCGTCATTTTGTTTTTGTTTTGCTTTGCTTTGTGTGTTTGTTTTTGCACTGATTTGTAACATTACAAAAACTAGACCATCTCCAAATTCCAAAGATTATTTGCTAAGAACAGATTAACATAATTTAATTACATGTTGGGAACAGATTAACACATAAGAATAACAGAATGCAGAATTAAAGGAGACATTTGTCTTTCAGGGAAGAAAACATTCTTTGGCCATTCAGCCTTTGCAATAGGATTTTCTCAGTTTTTGGAACATCCAGCGAAGGGGCCGATTACACTCTTTATTGTTGTCTGGAAAATATATACTGTTACATACTGTTGGTGGATCCTAATGTTATACGGAGAAACATTTCGAGTAATGAGGTCATGATAAGTAATAAGTAATCCCTGTGAGCCCAAAGCTCACGATTCAAGCTGCTCTGAATGTTCAGGCTCAGGCAGTTTTTTCTACTCTAGGCTCTGCATGATGTCACTGAGAGTGGATATCACTGATGGATACATACATCCCATCATCCACTCACTTTCCTCATGTGAAATCAAACACATTGTTCCAGTCTTGCCATCCATCCATCCATCCATCCATCCATCCATCCATCCATCCATCCATCCATCCTTCCTTCAGCTTATACATTTCAGGATCGTGGGGTGGCTGGAGACTATTCCAGCTACAATGGGGGACAGATCTGTCACGGGAATTTATCTGTCTATTTAATCTGAAAAATTCTGCATCTCTCCCTCTGACTTGTCAGTGCAATTGCTCCCCTGCATTGCTGCTGGCTCTTTTAACCCCTCCACCTTCTCTGATTCTACCTGTAGGCTCAGGGGGAGAGGTTTATTCACTGCTCACCTGATTCTCTGTGTATCATATTTGCAGGAACAAGCCTAGACATCCAACTTTAAATGTATTCTGCAGCTATATAAACCAGTCACTTCCAATGTGTAATACAGCCATCTCAGACTCATCCCTCTGACCACGGGAACAGAGGTCCAGCCCACCTGTTTTTGAGAACAAGCCAATCAGAAGAGATTTAGCTTAAAGGGAGAGAGCTAAAATGAGCTTTTAACTTTTAACTATCAGTGCATTCTGACAAAATCCAAGGATAAAAATGTGCAGATGGAAATGAGCATAATAGGCTTCAAGTAATCTTAAACCTTAAAATAACAACATGAGAAGAAACCAGAGCTGCTATCATACATATCATACATAGTTGCTGCGTGCTTGCATTTTGTTTTTGTTTTGTTTTTTCTATTTTGTCTCACTGTGTCCTTTCTGGCATTGTCATGTGTAATATAATGAGATATTATTTGGTTAAATGGCTGTTTGGTATTGTTAACAATCATTTAAAATGTTCTCTATATAACTTAAAATATTTTAAAAGATTAATTTAATAGTTGTAAAATGAAAACACTGACACATTACAGTAATCTTGATTAATGTGCATTGTCCCTAAAAGGAAATAAACAAACAATAAACAATGTCAGTATTAGTGCTGCATGTCTGCTAAAGGTTTTATATCATTTGGTATTCTTTAATAAATAAAAAAGCAAATTAAACATTTAGGGAAGCTGTTATTGATCTTCATTCTTATTGAGAACTAATGCATGACAGCCAAATTAATATTTTAAAAGTGTATTTGGTTTGTTATTATGAGAGGTGTAATTGAGTTTGTTTTAAATGGCTGCTGTAAAACACAGCTTCCTTTTTTCATTTTGTTTAGATACCTTTCTTTCAGTAAGCTCCATTAATAATCCTACGTTTTGCAGTAACTTTATCGTTACTTGTCCTTCCAGGTTATCAAGTCGGACACATTCAAGCACTTGAGGCACCTTGAAATCCTCCAGCTGTCCAAGAATCAGATACGTCAGATTGAAGTTGGAGCATTCAATGGCCTGCCCAACCTCAACACGCTGGAGCTCTTTGACAACCGCCTCACGCTGGTGCCATCACATGCCTTTGAGTACCTCAGCAAGCTGCGGGAGCTGTGGCTGCGCAACAACCCCATCGAGACTCTGCCAGGCTATGCCTTCCACCGTGTGCCCTCGCTACGTCGCCTGGACCTGGGTGAGCTCAAGAAGTTGGATTTCATCTCTGATGCAGCCTTTGTTGGCCTCATCAATCTGCGGTACCTAAACCTGGGCATGTGTGGGCTGAAAGACATTCCCAAACTAACAGCCCTTGTACGCTTGGAAGAGCTGGAGCTGTCAGGAAATAGGCTGGAGATCATCCGTCCCGGCTCCTTCCAAGGCTTGGTTTCTCTTCGCAAGCTGTGGCTAATGCACTCACAGGTTTCCGTCATTGAGCGCAATGCCTTTGATGACCTGAAAAACCTGGAAGAGCTCAACTTATCCCATAATTCCCTCCACTCCTTGCCCCACGATCTCTTCACACCCCTTCACCAGCTAGAGAGGGTACACCTTAACCACAACCCCTGGGTGTGCAACTGCGATGTGCTTTGGCTTAGTTGGTGGTTAAAAGAGACGGTGCCGAGCAACACCACCTGCTGCGCTCGTTGCCATGCTCCACCATTCTTAAAAGGCAAATACATTGGAGAGCTTGACCAGAGCCACTTCACCTGCTATGCGCCCGTCATTGTGGAGCCACCTACAGACCTCAATGTCACCGAGGGTATGGCTGCCGAGCTGAAGTGTCGAACGAGCACATCCACAACATCCGTCAACTGGATCACCCCCAATGGCACTCTCATGACCCACGGCTCCTACCGCGTGCGGATATCAGTCCTGCACGATGGCACGCTCAACTTCACCAATGTAACCCTGCGAGACACAGGCCAGTACACCTGCATGGTGACTAACGCTGCTGGCAATACCACTGCAACCGCTGTCCTCAACGTTACTGCTGCTGATGTTAGTGTCAACTACACCTATTTTACAACAGTTACTGTGGAAACTGTGGATACTGTTGGAGGTAATGATTATGCGTTGGTTGCCATCAATGAGACCTTCATCCATGTTCCACCTGGCCCCACTCCCTCTGATTTGTGGCCAGACGGTGTTGCTACCACAGACTCCTCTCTGCCTATCAGCTGGTCCTCCTCCTCTCCCCGCGCCACTCGACCCACCTTCACTGAGCCTATCACGGACCCTACCTTAATGGATGATGTGATGAAGACCACCAAGATCATCATTGGCTGCTTCGTAGCCATTACCTTCATGGCAGCCGTGATGCTGGTGGTGTTCTACAAGCTTAGGAAGCAGCACCAGCTGCACAAACATCACGGCCCTGCACGTGCCATCGAGATCATCAATGTGGAGGATGAGCTCGGCGCTGGGGCCAGTGGTCGGGGCAGCGGCATCTCAGGGGGAGCCACTGTTACACAGAGTGGAAGCAGTGGAATTGGAGGTACCCAGAGCCTCAGGCTGCACCACCCAGAGATAGTCAACCTGCCCAACCTGGCTCGATCGGAGCACCTCAACCACTACTACAAAACTCATCACTTCAACAACAACATGATGGGCCTGGGCATGGGCACAGGATCTGGTGTGGGCCTCAACAACAATAACAACCCCTCACCATGCTCTCAGTCACAGAACATATCCTGTTCCCAGATTCCAACCTCCACTGGTGGGGGAACACCGACAGGTGGCACTCTGCCCTCCCCAGTGCCCCTTCCTCAACTGGGTCTCCACAGTTCTCTGAAAGGCCTGATGGGGAAAGGCCAGAACGAGCCACTACTTTTTAAGAGTGGCTCCAAGGAAAATGTGCAAGAGACACAAATCTGAGTGAAAGTGAGGGTAGAAGTATGAGGTAAGAGGAAAGGGATGCTGGATAGTGACAGTGATATAGAAAGTACGCGAATATGTGAACTGACTGTAGCCTATACCGTCCTCATGGACGGTTTTCAGAAAAAAAAGATGAAATTTCTCATAGTTGCTGCTTTGTATTGTCAGTCTTGGCAGGTAGAAGCAGATAGGAAGACTAAAGGAGACAGTACAGCATCTGATCAGTCCCACTAATAGCATCTGAACATAACTTTACACTAAGTCAGACACCAACACATGGAACGATCACCACAAAAATCACAGTAGCAACCCACTATAGTCTTTGCCAAAGTCCAAGATCAAGCCAACTCTTATCACCCAGTGGACAGCTATGAACAGCAGCCTGTATGTTTTTTACAGATAGCTTCGTATATTTCCAGACACACTCAGTGTATATATTTAGAGGGAGACATAATATTGGCTACTGAACATGTTTTCAGATTAGTGTTTGGCAGAGACTCCGAATAACAAACAATGATTTGGGTGAGCCGTGCTGTCCCAGGTTTCCAGGAAGCACTAAAATACAGAGCAGAGCAGCGATACTGTTCAGAACACACGTATCAGACTAGTACTTTACAGGGAGAGAAAACAACAGCAATTGTTTTTTCCGAGTGGTTTCACTTCTCTCTCACTTTTTTTCCCTTTCACACTTTACTGGCTACTGTCTTCTTTGAGGGTGGAAAGAAACAGAGTGGGCTATCATGGGAGAAGAGAAACCCCGTGGCATGAAGGACAAAGAGTGATATATTAAAACAAAAAGGACTAAAGTACATATTATATATACCGTAAATATATTTTCATTCAAAGAAATAAATTATAAAGAATCTTTATCAAGCTTCTGACTGAAAACTCCGACGTCTGAAGAATATATTAAAAAGAAAAACACACACACAGTTGTTTTAGTGCCCCCCACCCCACTGCCCTCCCCCCCTCCCCCTTACTACTTCCCTCAACTTGGAACAAAATGGCCACTCTGACTGTGCCGCATACGGACACGTGGGAGAGTGGGGGAAAAAAAAACAACAAAAAAAAGCAAAACAGACAAAGTGTTTGAGTGAATTTATTTTGGTCTTGACTTTTTTGTAGCCACAGAGCGTCTTTTCCCCTCTCCTGTCGCATTCACATAAACAGGGTCACCGGAGAAGGGACGTGTTTATGCTCTACTGCGAAAATATGAAATACGACAACGGCTCTCCATCGTTTGGTACAGCTACAGCCTAGCGGGAGTGTTAATAATAATAATCGGAACGGTAATAATGATAACAAGGTTTAGCTTTATTTGTCATAATGAACGTTTAATGATTAGCACATGAAATGACACAAAATGTTGCACATGCTGATTTAGCATGCTCTACAGACGTCTCCAGATTTGATTTCAGTCTATCATTTGAGATTTATCCAAGGGATTATGTTATCATTATTAGCATTCATGCGACTATTATTATTACTACTTGTGCCTACAAATAACTGAAAAGTACTTTTTTTTTCATTTGTATATGACGCTGAAGTTGTTTATGACTGATCCTGTTGGACTTCGGCTAATGAACAGCGGCAGGACGGCGTGCCACTACTCCACATGCATCAGCAGGAAATAACTTGGCCCCCTCTAAATGGCTTCCTCAGTCCAGTTCTCACCAACTCCTCCAACTGTCTCAAGCAGTCAGGAACCCTCATGTTTGTCACGCGCTAAAGACAGGACACGAACCTTTGACGAAGACTGCATCTTTGCAGAGGATTATCTCGCAACTGTATCTCAGTGTTATCGTGTGTGAGTGGATTTCATGGCAGCAGGGAACTACTAAATGGACGACAGGCATTGCCAAGCATTTCTAAAGGTAAGCGATGCTCGTTCAGTGAAGAGGAAGGAAGTGACGTGCAGTACAGGAAACAGAGATGGGGGGAATTTTTTTCTAAAGAAAAAGTACAATTAAATGAAAAAAAATATGGAACCTTATAGATCTCTTTTAAAAAAAAAGGAAACAAAACTATTATAATAAGTGTTTTTCATTTTGGGTTTTTATCTAGTTTGATTTTTTTTTCGTTTTATTTTTAAATCAAGTGTTATCTTTATTGTAATATTGTTATTGTTATTATAATTAGCTAATTACACTGGTTATAATTATGAGAGATGTTCTGTTAGCAGAGGTCACTTTTAAAATTAAAAAAAACTGGCACATAAAATGGCAGTGGAAGTCTGTGAAATTTGGTGGCTATATATTTTTTTTCTCCTTTATGTTACAATCAACTTTAATTGTAGTATCACTGTTTGTGTCCCTTTGGCTCTTCTTGAGATGAGACATAGCGAATGTGAAATGGTCAGCACTGGGTCCTTTTATTTTCTGCACAGGGGGACAGGAAAGGCCCTGCTCCGGTTTACAAGCTCAATCACACTCGCTCTGTACTTTTCGTGAATGTCATCACCATCGCAGTGCTCAGAGTGCGATTGCGCTATGTCAACACCTCATTGCCATGACTACACCCTCAGACTAATGCGCCAAACGCCGTCAGCATCGGCGCCTCGTAAGGCAGCCGGTCGCCCTCCCCCTCTCCTGTCAGTCTCGTTCCTTTTGAGGTGCCATATCTCAACGAGCCGGCCAGTGTTCCTTCAGTGGTAGCAAATCAACCTGAGCATTGTGCCCATGTCCTCACATAAAACTCCCTCCACCCTCCAACCCTCAGCATCTTGCCATCAGGTTTCCCTGGCAACTGTTGCTGCTGCGACAGCCCTTATCACAGCGTCTTGATTTGGGTTTCGAATGCTAAACAGACGAGAGCAGAGGGTATAGAACTCCTCTTTTTTTTTCCATGCCAAGTAATTCACCCCGGTAATGTTCCTCGTTAATGTGTTTGGTTTGTTTACACCAGCAACTATACTTCTCACGCCGCTGACTTTCTCATAGTGAATCATACGATTTACATGCTACTCTCCCCTATGTGTTTAATTTGCATAGGCCACCACATTTATGCACCCAGCACTTGTGATTAACACTCATACCCTGCATCTCTCATTAACATATTCCTTCCCAAGCACAAGGGATCCATATTCTGCTCACAAGTTATTTACATATTCATCTGGCTCTGTGTGTGCAAATAACAGTGAAATTATCATGTGGGCATGCTGGTGGGTAAGAGTGTGGTGTGTGTGTGCGTGCGCCAGGTTTGTGGCTGAAAGCAAGGACTGTTACAAAAGCTATTTCCCCCTAATTCTTCAAATACTGCGTGCCCTGCCTATCGCCTGTGGTAGCTCGCCACTTTGGAAAGCGCTGCGTAGCCCCTATAGCTCCTGTGAAGTGGCACAAACCAGAGGCCATGTTATTGAGGCTCGGTGTTAGAGCGAGAGCAGCGGTTGAGCTGGAGACACACAGTCACAGTGCTGCAGTGTCTGAGTCACAGAGCACTGAACACACTCCCAACAATCTAATGGAAATGCTGTGTTTACTGTGCAGGAAGGGACCCGCTCATTCACCCATTCGGGGAATAGGTGAAAAACACCAGAATATGTACGCGTGTGAGTCCAAGCTTGAGTGCGTTTAGTGCATGTGCAGCTCTGGATTATAAAATGCCCGTTGTACTGTTGTATAAGGCAAGGAAATCAGGACATTTGAAGCGGTACGCTGTTTATGGCAAGAGATGTTACACCATTGTTGATGCAGCGCTGCTCGGTGTGTGCGCTCCTGCACAGGTGCGTGCGTGCTCAGGTGGGCTTTTGCTAGCTTGGTTGTGTAAAGAGGGGAAGAGGGAGGAGGGGCGGTAAGACCTCCATTTTAAATCCCCAGTTTAAACCAGCTCTGTCTGTCTCCCTCTGCTTCAGGCAACTTTTATGATCCTCTCACTGACACTTAAAGTAAAAATACATTTTTTAATTTATTTTTTGCGTAAGCAGCCCCCCCCCCCCCTCTCTGTCTCTCTTTCTCTGCATAGTAGGAGTGATGAAACATCCTCTCGATCGGGGCGACCTCCTCTTTCACCAAATCCTCATCGTCTTTTTAGCTCCCTGTCAAGTTCGGGGTCAAGGGTCAAGATGAGCAGCAATTTATGTTTACCTCACACCTTTAGCCAGCTAATGAAGGTTAGCGTTTTGGATTGTGCCATTTATTTTTATTGTTTCGCCCTGGCTCAGGGAAACGCCTGTTGGCGAAGCTTAAGTGATTTTTAATGTGCATTTTCAGTGGCTGTTTTCGTGGTTAATCACCTTGACGGTGATGTGACTAGTCATAACAGTAATGCTGCACATGAAGTGATTTTTGGGCAGCTCGCTTGCGGTGGGTGAGGTTTGCGTAGTTGCAGATGGGAGGACACTGGTTCAATCTGCCGCTTGTTGCGACCAGCACTGTTTGAAAACACGGCCTGTCCCCGAGGGCAGCCCTGCACACATGTTAACCTCAGCACTACAAGCCCCGTGTGAGCACCACGCTGCCTCATTTCTTTTTATCAACCCCCCCCCCCCCACCCCCTTTAAAATAGCAGAGAAGTGACAGCCGAACTCAATGCATTATTGATACACAGGGTGTCAATGATGCATGTGCAGTCACCAGTGCTAATTTTCTCCACATTGCAGAGGCCAAAAGCATCAAACGGGTTGTAATTTATATGCATCGTTATTGCTATTATTTTTCACACGGCCATCAAGACGGTCCACGGGAGCCAAATGTTGCAGCTTGTCTCCTCACATGATGAGTGCTGCGATTCTAATAAGTGCAGCAGTGTTTTGTGTGCCACTGTGTCACCGAGCCGGCCCCCCCACACCGTTCCACTCCACCATCCCAGCAGCAGCAGCCCTGTCTCGCTATGCTGGCTTTATCGCTGTCACACTGGTCTAAGGCCGATTTGATGGCACCAGTTTTCAGATGCCCGGGTCACTGTGTTCAGTCACATTACGAGAGAACTGAGGAACTTTTTTTGTCACTGCGATGCTTTTTTTCCTGCCAGAGCTTGAGATGAGATGTGCACAGACATTTTTTCTGTGTCATCACTGTGAAAACCCTGCTCTGCAGCCACTTATCAAACCTGACCGTGCACATGGGTACTTATACATTTAAGAACCGCGTGCACACACACACCAGGGCACGCGCGCCCTCTTGACACTGACTGAAGGAGTGATTTATTGATTGAGGTGCAGCTTTCTTAAACAATTTGCAGCTGAGTGCAGCGAAGGTTAATGCAAACCTCTGAACTGCTGCCATCATGCTTCAGTCCACACGTGTGTGTTTTACATCCTGTGAAGGTGTCCTTAATTTGAGAGTGGCTGGGACATTAGCGCATGGCTTATTTCCTCGTTGCCTTGGAAACTATGGCGCCGGGCGCAAGATGTCCATTTTGGCCGTCTTGTGAGCTTTGAGCTGTGTGGCGTCAGAGAGGGCTGTCAGAGTGTGTGGGCCGTGACGTGAGAGTGATGAGTGGTGTTTCATCCCAGATGACTATCTCCTCTGTGTCACTCAGCTGTGGGTCAGAGGGCCGCTGAGCTGCAGCTCAGAGGAAAACTGAGAAAAATCCACAGAGTTGCTGTGAATAGCAAAATGGGACACGCTCGCAGCCCATGTAATTGTAAAGTACCGATTAATGGGAATCGTAAAGCTGGAGCGCTGCTTAACACAGAGCTTCTCATGAATGCTTCATAAAGGAGAATATCAGCGTTGTCGTGTGAAAACCTTCCAACTGCAGTTTTGAACATCAGTGGAGTGATTATATTTTAGTATTTGTTCTTAGGCGCTACAGGCCGTTTTGGAAGTGAAACCTTTTCAGAACTCCATAGGGTAGACTTTAAAAAAAAAAAATCTTGGTGTGACAAGTTCAAAAGAGGCCCTTTCTTTCTTAGATCCTGAAAAGCTGACATTTGGGGCTGTGGAAGGTTTTCATCTGACAGCGACCATATTGCACTTTCAAATACAGATTTGTGTTTTGTGAACAATCTGGGATGTTGCGGCTCGTGTTGGGATTTGGAAACTTCTGGAGAGACTTCATGCCCTCGAGCGCTGTGGAAAACTCCCCTCCTGTTTTGTGATGAGCGCCGACTCGGGGACTTGTGTTGTGGCCTGAACAAGCTCGTAACTATTAAAGGATGTGCTGACCTAGCAGCTGTGGTCCTCTCAGCGGACATGCTTACAGTTAAGTTTCCGAACGCATATTCCCTGCTATCCACAGCAGTCTAGCTTCCAGATTTACTGTTTCTGGGAGCCTTGGCTCGGCATCATATTCGCACTCTGGTGTGTGTGTGTGTGATGTTTGTTTGAAGCTGGGCAGGGGCCACGGAGTACATTTCAATGCTTTGAAGTGTAAATTCAGGTCTGGTTGGAGCACCTTATGGAGGGCAGGGAGGAGATAGCGACAGCCATATGTATGTAGGCTGGTGGTTTGATAATGGAGTTGTCTAACCGCTTATTTGTCTACTGAGGCAACAGAGCCCCCAGAGGACATGAGGTCAAACCCTCACTGGATGTCAACTCAGTGTCAAGTCAGACGGTGTCTGGTCTCGGAGAGGTGAAACTAGAGTAGAAATCAGCGCTGACCCAGTTAAGGCTTCCCCGGCTGAGCTTTGAATCAGACCTGGTACATCCTCTCAAGTTTAGAAAAAGCTGAAGCGGTTGTAAACAGTCATCAATATGAAATAAACTTTTACTGGAGATATTGATTTTTCTTTACCCTTTTTTGTCTCCACCCCCTCATGTCAGCCAGTGAGGCATGCTGCTTCTCTCATTGGTGCTGATTTATTTATCCGGTCTGGCCCTTAGTACCCTCATTTCATGTCTGCTCTCATTTCTGCTCGCAGTCTATGTGACACCAACCTTTCAAGTTATATTTTTAACCCTGATGCTCGAGAACGGCTACGAGCGACGTTCGACGGGCACCGCAGTGGCCTCGATTGTGCTCAAGCTGCGGCGTTTTCTGTGCGTCCCGTCATGCCAGTGCCACATTCGGTAGAGCCTGCTTACCACGCAACAGCTTCTGTCGCCTCTGGCTTCCCCACCCTCTGAGCCCAAAGGAAATAGAGTGACGAGGGAGGACAGGGTAGACAGAAATAGAGAAAGTGAAAGGAGAGATAGACTGCAAAGGGACGAGGATGACAGGAGGAATGAAAGCTGACAATGAGAGACATCCTGTCACTCCATATCTGTACAGTTTTTTTACTCTACATGTGCGAGTGTGTTTGCATGCGTGTGCACCAGTGTAAGGCTCCAGCTCAGTGTGCGCTTGTGTAATAGCCGCATGAGTGGCATAAGTATGCATATTTATGCATACGTCCGAGTGGGCTGCGTGCGTGCTTGTGTGCACTCGAGTGCGCACGGTATCCGTGTTTGTGTATCTGTGTGCGGCAGAGATAAAGACATGAAGGAGGAAGGGCCGCTGTGGTGCTTATATGTCACCCAGCGCCAGAGGGGAAATGACTCCTTTCTGTCCCCGACCCAAGGGAGGCAGAGGAGGAGCACGGCTGACTTCTCCTGCTTCTCTGCCTTTTCTCACCCTCTCCTTAAGAAATGTAGCTAAAGCCTCAGTCACAGCCTCTCCCCCCTCTCTCTCCCTCTGAGTCACACACACACACTCGTATGCTTGCTTGCTCACAGGAGTACGTCTTACATTATCCCCCCTTTCTTCCCCTCATGCTTCTCATCCCCTTAACCCTTCTGTTCTCCTCCTCCGCTCTTCTCTATCTACCTCATATTTGGTGTTTCACCCCACCCACCTTCTCCTACTGCCATTTTTCACCCCCCCTGCAGCTAGATGTTGTGATTCTGCATTAACCCCTTAATCCTCCCATACATAAACAAGTACACGCGCAGTCGTGCTCCAGGTTAGCCCCCTGCACCACTCCGATCCTCTCTCAGGAAAATGGAAAACAAACCCACAACAAACCAAGGCTTCTGATATTTCCTTCCCTCTGTTCAATTAAACATGGCCTCCATCTGCTTCTTTGTTTCTCTTCAGCTTTTCTTCTGCAATATTGACTATGGTTGTTCTTGTGATTGTTTTTAAGACTGTGTTTTAACCTGTTATAACCAGAGATGTGCATATTAACACTGGAGGAACATGTCACAGGGGTGTGTGCGCGCGCGCGTGTGTGTGTGTGTGTGAGAGAGAGATGGTGTGTGTGGAGAACGGTGGATTTGTTCTGCTTCAAGGTTCTGTGCCAAATCTTTTTCAGAACATTCGATCTCTGTTCATGTGCCATACTGAGAAATTTATGAAATAAAAATAACGTTTTTTCACAAATTGCAATGTGAGATCGTGTTGCTTATTTATGACTGTAGGTCTATTAACGAAAATCAGCGAGACAGAAAAAAAAAAGTGGAAGACCATGTGTGCCACATCATTAGAGTAACAAATGTTGTTTCCGCAGGTTATTTTGCCTCGCATATGTGTGAATGAATTCATGTGAATTCTTAATGTGTGTGTTCTTCCATGTCGCTGTTATTTTCCTTCAGTCAGCATCATTTTTTTCCCTCAGTGTGCCGCAGCAGTGTTGCAGAGTGTGTTTCCAAGAGATTGTGTCACTGTGTTAAACCTGATTTGACACTGAGGCTGTGGACCGGCTGGCTGCAGGGTGTGTATTGTGACCCGAGCTACTGACCTACGCCTGCGCCCTACGTCTGCTCGTATGCCTGTGTGTCTTTGTGTTCACGTGGGTGCATGTCTGCGTGTGTTGTTCTGTGGGATGTTGTTTAGCCTGCGGTGAACACTTAGCTCGTGCTGGCTGGGGGATTGCCAAGAGGTCAGCTTCTGAATAGTACTGACTCAGGGTTACAATTATTGGCTTACAATATTTGTGTGTGTTTATATGTGCGTTTGCGTGTATGGGTGCAGATTATGGATGTAGGGGTGTGTTAGGTTTGATCATAAACATTTTTAATATCATAAATCTTGTGGCTAACTGCCTGACAGTTGACAAGAAAAGCACCAAGATCTGGTGCTATCCATCCATGCATGGGTGGCACAGTGGTGCAATGATGAAGCACCACAAGAAGGTCCAAACTGGGGACTCAAAACTCCAAAGTACTCTCAGTTTGCATACGTTCCTCCTGCGTGGGTTCTCTCTAGATACTTCAGCTGCACCCCCCCCACAGTTCCAAGACACTGATGTTAGTTTAATTAGTGATTTTAAACTGGGTGAAGATGACAGACGGGCATGCTGCCTCTTGTCCTATGACTACAACAGCTTTGCAGTCCTGGACTGGATAATCATTTGAGAAAAACTATGAATGAAAGTTCTGAAAAGATATTTTTCACTAAATATTGCCACAAATCTGAGCACAAATAATCCGAGAAAACAGATAAAATGCATGCATGTCTCTTTCCTCAAAAAGAATGTTCAGTGTTCTAGCTGGGGCATCGAACAGTTCTCTAAATGTTCAGGTTTAAAACGTGTTCAATAATGTAATCAGGAATGAAACATAATCAATGATTCTCTGCTGGAGATGGATAACAGATCAAAGACTTGATGAGTCTCGAGTCTTGCGAGTTGCAGTGCTAAAATCGTGCTTGCACAGCAGCATGTATATTTAAAAAAAGATGATAATTTTGAGCCAAGCTAGCAGCTCTGTTAAGGTACTTTCGGACAGGATCTAGCACCTGCCTGCGCTCTGATCTGACACTCATTATTTTCAATGGTTTGCAGCAAGCAACGTGCAGGCAAAGTGCACAGCTGTGGTTAGCGTTCGCCAAATTTAAACTTAAATCTGCACGTGCATTGAAGACTGCTTGTATAGCTAGTAAAAAAGAGGTATTATTTTGGCATCCTTTGTTTAGTTATGCATTAAAAGGCCAGTGCTCGCTGTGTCTTAGCAACCTACAGCAGCTACTACAAATATTATTTTCTCTGCTTTCTAAATTATGTAGTTGCAAACTATCAAAAACTGACATTTGAATATTTGATTTGGCAGTAACAAAATGCTTGCTGACAGACATGGCCTCTGAAGGATTCCCATTTTTCCCATTAAAGGTGCAGATTTTCAGCATGGCGTCTTCTAAAAAAAATAGTTCTGGTTTCTGTAGCCTGTTGGTCGTGTGCCTCATGATGTAGCTGCTGAACCTTCACACAATACAAAGTCAAAAGGAAGCCATGAAATGTTCTTCTGGTGCAGGTGGAACTTAATTGTGCCTCTGCCTCTTGATGTGTAAAAGTGCAAATATGAAATCTTATGCTGGCACTTTTTGGTTAAGACATTTCACCTTAAACTACGATGTGCACTTAATGGTGTTGCCAAGGGATAAAAAAAAACATATTCATAGCCATCACTGGGACCATAGAAGCTTATAAAAAAACTTCACAACAAGCCATCAAATACTTGTTGGAATCAAAGTGGTGCATTGACCAGCAAAATCAAAAGACCAACATTCCTTAGAGTCAGTAAAATAAATCAGTTAACACAGCTTTGAAGGGAAAACTTTTAAATATTGTATCATTCTAACATGCAAGACAGCATCCAGTGTGAAAACTTGACTTGTGGAAAAATCAAGTCTAATAAATTGGCCTAAAATGCCTCATTTATTTTTTTAGAAGCATTCAAGGCCCAATGTATCATTCTTACTTTGTTTGCCTTTATATCTGCAGTGCACAACTTTTGTCTCCCCCTTCTGGCACTGTTGACGTGGGCTTATGACGTACATAAAAATAAAGAGAAATTTCCACAGTTCCAAGACAACAGTCTGTTATGTAGGTAGATGTAATGCAATAGCTGCCAAGCCTCCCTCAAATATTTTAGCGTCTCTAATAAATTTTATATATTAGTATTTGTCCTCACCACTGATTGCTTTAGATGTTTTTAGACTATAACTTTACCTCAAAGCAACAGTGCAGAAATACTAAAAATATTCAGCACTGTGTGAAGTTGTTTGTCAAGGTGTTTTATATGTAGGTACTGCAAATCTGGCTTTAATTTTTTTTAACAATGTGCAAATGATTTTACTTGTTTCAGATTACTCCAATTGTTCAAATCTAATACATGAACTTTCCCATTTTCTTTCAAGCAGCTTTGACATGTAAACCAGGACGTATTTATTCTTTTTTCAAAGCTGTAATCTAGCAACTTAGCTTTTCCTTCCCCCCCCCCCCCCTCCAAAATTCAGTAAATTCTGTAATCAGATTATTGTAATCCAGTTACACATTATGTATTACTCCTCGAGCCTTTGTGTGGGTGTGTGCATGAAGGGGGGAAAAAAAGGAAATGCAAACAAGCGCTGTCCTCTTTTGCATGAAGTCTGTGCACAATCAGTGTTAAATAAAACAGGTTTGAATTGCATGAACATCATGTAACTTGTATTACCATATAAAAAAAAAAATGACACGTCCTCTGCACGGGTGGATTAGTTTAAGTGCATGGTGGAAGGATATCAGTAAGGCAAATGCTAGCTCTTTCCAGAGGAGTCATGTGGTGGAACTTCAAAATGCTGATACAACGCCACCTCCTTTTGCATACATGCTATCAAGAGTGCAGTCCACGGCCGCACTGAATAGATTATGCAAAACCACCTAACAATTCTCATTTTCACCTCACTGACACGAGTATCTACATGACTCAAGGGTAGAGCAGCAGTATGTATAAGATTAGAACAGACTGCATGAAATCCAGGGCAATTTATATGTGACAAAACACTGAGGCAAAAGCATGCAACTCAATCACAAGGGTCTATTTCTCTCTCAGCTTTACTTATGTTAAAATAGTTGTGATTGAAGGCAGTGGGGGAAAAAGAGACGGGAGGATTGGAATAGTGATTTGAGAAAGAGGCGGAGAAGAAAAGGAAGAGGGAGGACCAAATAAGTTTCTGTTTTTTTGGTTTTTTTGCCTCCCCTTCCCTTTTTAAAGGCCAATTCTTGCAGTTGGCTGGAATCTAAGTGATTTCTCCCTCCTGCTTCTTCCCTTCTGGGGCCCGTCGGATGTCACTCTGCTCCTCACTGCCATTTGTCTCTCTTTTTCTGCTCTGGTGCTTATGCTGCGTTGGCGTCGTCTGCATGGTTACTCTGGGAGGTGAGCTTCGTCTGGAGGTCAAGGCTGGAGTTAGTTCTGGATGTGAAGGTCACAGCCAGAAAGAGGTGTCTCTGTCTTCTTTAATTCATTCTGGTGTGATGAACGGTCCGTGTCACCCTTCCACTGCCCCACACTCGCTCTTCCTTCACATCACCACTGTCCCGCTCTGCAGTGATACAGTTGTAAAGTGTAACCTTGGAGACAGGGGCTAATCATCCATCCCATGGCTGCCCGTTTAATCCTTCTCCCTCCACTTCCCTCTGTAACTCTACTCCCCATCTTCTCCTCCCATGTCCTCTCCACCTTTCCCCTCCTCTTCATTGCAACAGGCTTTTTTTTGCCATTTCACTGGGTTTACAGTATTTTCTCAATTATCTGCTTACCTCTTTACTTCACTGCCAACCCCCCTCACCCCCCGTCACCACCATCCTACCCTCTCTTTGTTTGTCCTGTGGAAGGACATTTGTTTTCCTGTGGGGGTAGAGGGGAATCGACATCGAGAGATGAGTTATTGATTAGAAAGCAGGTTTCGAGAGAGCGGGAGAGAGATGGAGGGAGAGAGAATGAAGACAGGATGACACGTGCAACCTATGACACATCCTGCATACTGTATCGAGGCGCCGCATCCCGGTGTGACATATGTACAGTGTGCTGTGTACCCGCTGTAACATGCAGACATGATTAATGGTGACACAAACTGTGTTTGTTGTGTAAAAATTAATGTTTATCAGATTATCAGACACGTGGGTACCAGTGGGTGGATTCACCAACCTGGCAGGCACTCGAATACAGATTTTACATCACTCGAAGTGGTAATTCACTGTTAATCTCAATCCTATTATTGACATTCACTGGGACCTCAAAATTAGCCCTTTTTTGAGCCTTGGTGAACATAATGCTTATTCATTTTGAACTTTATTTATTGCTACTTTGTCAAAATGAAAATCAAGGTTCTCTCACAAATAACAGCTGTGCACCAAAGGTCTTCTCAAGAAGGCTATCCATCCATTTTCTTAACTGCTAATTGAAATCTGGGTCTCCCGGCTGGAACCTATCCCAGCTGTCACCGGACAAGAGGCAGAAAACATCCTGGACAGTTCACCTGTCCGTCAGAGCTAACACAGAGAGACAAGAGACAACATTCGCACTCACATTCACACCTAAGGCCAATTTAGAACCACCAATTAACTTAACAAGCACGTGTTTTGACTGTGGGAGGAGGCCAGAGTACTTAAAAAACCCACAGAAGGGTCCCAGCTGGCCCACAAATTAATTCTCAGAACCTTCTTGCTCTAGGATAGAGTTGTAGTATAGCGTTATATAATTTTTACGTTTCTTACAAATGAGGAAGTATCTGTTTTTGAACGTTAGCTAACCAAGCTAGCTAGAATTTTAGCATTGTCATTGTTATCTTGGTTGTTGTCACAAGCATCCAAGACACGTAGTCTGTAACATACAGATATTAATTTGGCTTTAACAGATCCATGGTAGTAGCATGCTCATCTGCTCCAACGGAGTTGAGATAGGTTATGAATACATCCAGTTCTGCTAACTGTCATCATGATTTCTGCAACTTTAATGTGGATCTGTGTGCTCATTTCCAACTTCATATTTTTATCGTTGGACTCTAACCCTCTGGAGTCCATGGATGTGCCGGCATGTCCAAATCACATGACCGATTTAAGATGACATGGCAGCAAGATGCAGGCTCACTGAATCTCTGTTTCAACTCGTGGACCCTACAGTTATGATGATTTTATCGACAATTTGATGCATACAAGTTTTATACCACAATAATAGACTGAAGCCAACAAAATAACCATGCATATGTTGATATTGTTGCACTATGCAGGTATTTGCTTTAGATTGATATAGCAAAGCACCATTTGCTGGCAGTGGGGCTTTACAATATTTGGTGCTTATTCAGGAGACAGACGCACTCTCTACTTTTAAAATGAGGCTGGAAACTTTCCTTTTTGTTAAAACATATAGTTGTGTTATAGAGTGTTTCACTCACAATGTGTTTACACATGAATCTTCATTTAATCGTTACTATATTAAACTCTGGCTCTCTTCCACAGCGTGTCTTTCTCCTGTGTTCCTCCCCCTCACACCCAGTCAGTGGCAGCAGATAGCCCCCCATCCCTCAGCCTGGTTCTGCTGGAAGTTTCTTCCTGTTAAAAGGGAGCTTTTCCATCCCACTTTTGCCAAGTGCTTTCTCAGAGGGAGGTGCTTGGTTGTTGGGATGTTCTCTGTATTCTTGTAGGGTCTTTACCTTATATTCACCTTGAAGGGAATGTTGTAATCTGGTGCTTTATAAATAAAGTTGATTTGAATAATTGCTTCTTTCCCAAAGTGCGTTGTAGGATTAGGGTTAGAGTTATCATATATGATGACAGACCTCAAAGGGTAACTTTGCATGACTCATACTTCAAAATATATATTCTTTGAAACCCTTACATTTATCAGCTGTTCAAAACATCCTGATTGGCTGAACCATGCAAACAGAAAGTTTGAAGAGTAGGTGGGTGTGGCTGCTGTGCTTATTGATGACCATGTTAAAGACAGACCCAGATTGTTTTAAAAATGCCTGTACAGAAATTCAGCATTTAGAGCAGTCTGGTGCCTGAGCCTGACCATTTGGCTAATGGGAATTACTTGTGCCTTTGTCTTTGTTTACCATGAGTCCCCACCATGGTAACATTGCATATATTGCAGAAAATAAGGAAGAGGGTAACAGGTGACCTTGAAATAATTTGCAGATTTGTCCGGTCTTTTTAGTTGCCAGACTCATCTGATTCGTACACAAACTGAAGTCTCAGTTTCAGGGTGGCTCTGTGAGGTTGTGGATGCTGGTCAACCTGAAAATGAGGCTATTTATTTCCATTCTTGAAAGGCAGCACCCAGGCGATACCATTTTCCATCTGACTGTGACACATCCTAAATGGACTGTTAAACCTAGCGTAACATAATGAAAAGCCTACACACTTTAAGAGCAGGTATGACAAAAGCAGATTGCAGTTAGACAGAACAGAGAATATGTCATCCCAGGAGAAGGTCAAAAAAATCCCACAAACAACACAAGATGTAATTTATAACAAGGATTTGCCAAGGGATAATATTTCATGCACAGCTATCCATGAAGAGATGTCTTTTTTTTTTCCCGAGAGCAAGCATATGTTCTGTCAGACACCGGTGGAAGCGTCAACGTAACACCAATCCACCAGCCAACGTGTGTGACTGAGTGTGCATTAAAAACAGCTCTTTAAGGAGGTGGTGGAGTCTGCTCTGTGGTGTGCAGCGTCTGCAGCATGTTGATTTGCGATAGACACTATCACAGGTTCCAGTCTGGGCCCCAACAGTGGGCTCTTGTCCACACATCATAGAGCTCCTCCAATCCTGACATCCAACAGGATTCCAACAAAAGAGACGAGAGTGTTTCAGCTGGCCGGAGTGCAGGCTTATATCGCAGATAATTATCTCCGATATTCAGCATTCCGGACTAGAGCAGAACAACCGGAAGACAATCTGTACAAACAAACATGATGCGATTATGAATGCATTACCACCCAGCAGACAGGCAATCAACACGCAATGACTTGTCGTGCAACCCTGCAGAATTAAGAGTCCTCTCAGGTTTCTTACACATAGGAGATGATTGACATGCAAACAGCAGTCTCTTGTAGAGAGAAGAGTCAGCCTCGCCTCACCCCTCCCACCCCCAGCCACAACTTGCTCTTCCTCTTCGCGCTGAGTCTCCTGGTTACATAAAGGTGCCGTGTTTGTTTCCCCAAGGTGAATTGACTGGCTTAATGGTGCACAATGAGACGTGAGTGTGCACTTGTTGTACATTTTAAAAATCCATGTACTGTGCGGTGTGCAACCTTAGCTGGAGCATGCGGGTACTTCTGTCACCACTCCCTTCCATCCCTTTGCTGCAGCGCTAAGCGATTCAAGTAGTTTGGTAATGATTTGAGGCAAGAAGGCAACACTGAGGTGAATGTCTCTCTCGCGCGCTTTCCCTCCCGGTCTCATCAGTGTCTTCAATCCATCGATTAGCCACAGAGGAGTACTGACGGGCAGCAGCCACTGCGGTCCTGCAGGATTGTCTTAGTGTGTCTGTGTGTGTGCGCGTTGGCCAGAGAGTGTGAACAACAGACAGGGATACAGACAGCAGACACGGGGGCAGAGCCTGCAGTCGTGCACACCTACATAACGGAGTGCACAAGCCTTATTTACTCCACTACCTGGCTTATTGAGTCAACCCCCTCAGTGTGCTGCAGCTGCCTGCCTGCCCCCTCGCCTTGGCTGCCTTCGCCACAGCTGCGCGCTAACTCGCTGTACTTTACCAGCATCCTGCAGCTTAACGCAACCACAAAAGCACACATGTCTGCAGCGTAAGGATTGTTGACCATGCAGGGGCACGCCACCTCTGCTCCTCCACTGGACCTGTTTCTGTATGGACTGGTGGCGGCGGCAGTGGTGCCTAATGAGACAACATTATTCATAGTCTGGTGTGACAGCAGTGGCCTCACCATTAGACTGATAATGAGTCACTGGGATATTGATGGATGCTTGTCTATATTGGTATTCACCAAGGAACCAGTGCCACTTCTCCGGGTTGCCGTGGATACCAACGTTGCCTGCTAAATGACCCAATAATAATAATGATAACAATGACAGCGCTATGTGGAGGTTGAGTTTTAAAACTCTGGGGACATTATGGAAGGATAGTGTTACAAAAAATAGAGGACGAGAGGGAGGAGTGCAATCATGTTTTTGCTATTTTTGTTTGTTTGTTTGTTTTTTGTTGGGGGGGCAATTGATGATCACTGGGGTAACATTCACATTGTTCACACATCTCCAGCCTCATCCCCCCTACCACCTTCTCATCCCAAACCCCCCCAACTCCCTGAGTCCCCCCACCACCACCCATCCCCCCCCCCCTTCCTCTTGCGGCCTCTCTTTCTTCCTTGCTGCAGCATTGCCATGGCGACCAAGAAATGTGGGAATACCTCTGTCCTTCAGAGAAAGAGAGTAAAAGAGAGTGAAGGAGGAGACTAAGGGTGTGAGGAGGGAGAGAAGGATGGAAGAAAGGAAAGGAAGGGGGGTGGGGTGTGCAGAAGATCAGTGGCTGAACTCACATTTAAAGGCTTGTTTAGCCCTTGAAGGAGCAGCCAAAGTATGAAACACGGTGCTCTTACACACTCGTGTACACACACATACAAATGTGCGTCAGAGTCGGTGCCCTGCAAAAGCATTCAGCTCACTCCGTTGATTCCAAGAAGGGAGTTAGAGAAAAGTGTTTTCCGAGAGTTTGTGTACACTAACACAAAAGCACACCTTCTCCTGCATGTGCTCTGTTCCAAATCATATTTTTTAATCACTTCATACAAAAGACAGAGGGAGCCACTCTAAAGTCACCGAATGATTTAGGAAGTTGTGTTTTTTCCTCGACTCCAGCATTTTGGGTGCCTCCAACTTGACATTTTTAGAGTGAAAATGAGATATGAAAGGTGGCTCATCGTGTTGCTCATACTCGAGACAAGGTGATTTCTTAGCCCCTGACCCCCACCGAACTCCAGCTCAGGGTTAAAAGACCTCTCATCTCCCACACACCTCATATTTTTTCAGTTTAGCTGTCGACACTCAGCACTTCTATTCGTTCATAGGACAGATATGCAGTCATTCCCACTTTCACGCTTTGAGGTTGCCTACCTGCTGCTCTGACTCGGGGGCATGTGCAGCAGCTCCATCCCTCTCCCTGATGCAGGTAGCTTATCTCATTCGGCTCTATGCTATTTCAGTTTGTCTCTTCTCTCCTCCTTAAAACTTCTTTTTTCTCTCTGTCATTATGTCTGACTTAATGTTAAAGTCGACCTTACAATACCAAGACAAGCAAAATCAACAGATGACTTAAAAAGATAACACATTTTCATGCATCTCAAATGCTACATAGTTTTCACAAATATCTCTGTTTCACAGATTTATATTATATTTAAGTGTCAGAGGGACCAACTCTTGAGGGACCTGGATAGCTGATCCTGACATTTTGGTGGGACTGATCAGAGAAAACATACAACACTCATAGCATAGCGCCCTTTCAATCAGAAGATAGTCACACCACAAAGCACAATCTGAGTCACCTATTTTGTGTCTATCAGAGTCATAATTTATGAAATGAACATCACACAGTATTAAAAAAGATTGGGACCTAGCCATGTTGGTGACTGTGGCTCAGGACAAAGATTGAATCATTCACCAATTGGAGGGTTGGTTTGCTCCTCTGGTTCTCCAGTCTGCATGTTGAAGGACCTTTGGGCAAACACACTGAAGTGCGAGTTGCCGCCAGTGCATTCATCAGAGTGTAAAAGTGTGTCTGCGAAGGTTATACAAGCTGCTTAGGTATAGAAAAAAGTGCTTATATCAATGTGTGTGATTGGGTGGATGAGTGCTCAGTTAGAGTAGAAAAGCACTATATGAGCATTTAAGTACCAATACTTTTCAATTTACAGTGAAAGGATTTACTGAGCTTTCAGATTAAGTGAGCTTTCTCCCCATAGTCCTCTGTACAATCTGACCTTTTTTGGAGTTTCCCCCTGCAGAACATTTTCGATTCTTACCTTACTTCTTGTTAGACCCAGAGCCTGTGTTCATCTTATATATACCAAATTTTGTAAACTGAAACTGTTCCAAACTTTTTTTTCCTAAGTTTTTATCACTAAAGTGGATCATAATTTACAAAATCAGTTGTATAAAGAACTAAAACAAGTGAGTGAAACCATGAGGTCCTTGATCAGGTGAAAAATATGATCTTTTTGTCACAGACTTTTATACAATTAGATCTTCTTTTGCATCCGCAGGAGGTGCCACCTGGTGGCCATTTGAAAGAATGCAGGTTTAAGACTTTCATTTTTTAAGACCATCTTTTATTTACTGTCTATATCTCCAACACACACCGAAACACACAGACACACACAAACACACTCTTGCAGTTGCACACATGTTAATCAGTGGCCAGCCAGACTACTGGGTATTTACCTGCTCTCTGCTTTGTGAGGCCATGGTTACTATGACAACCCATCCAGCCTGAAATAGTCTCACTGCCATTCACTTTTCATTGCGCAGCATGTTTCCATCACCTTGTTTACCCCAAATTCTTCCCGGTTGTCCACCCATGCATGTTACTGTCGCATTAGAAAAGCTGGCGAAGTGGCCTCCGTGTTCCCGTTCCTCTCCTTTCTTCCACCCCCACTCTGCTGCCTCTCCTGTCGTCCCCTTCTCCCACATCGTTCTCACCTTCCTGCCAACCTGCTGCAAAGATCCTCCTCAAATTCATTTTATTGGCAGCTAGCATTTCCATGGAAACATCTCGAAACCATGGCAACTATTTGAACGGAGCCAAACGCTTTCAAAACTGCTGCACTCATCCCCTTGCTATGCCTTTTCTCTCCCTCATGCTATCTTTACTCTCTTTTCTCTTCACTACACTATACCTGCAGAAATTTACAGGTCCTCTATATGTATATATATATATACATATATGTATATATGTATATATATAGAGAGAGAGATAGATATATAGATATAGATATATAGATATATATAGATATATATAACAGAAAGTAGCAGGCCCTTCTTGTGTCAAAGTGTACTTCATGCATGGATTTCAGACTTCAGCTTTTAGCTGTGTGGCTAAGCAGACTGTCTCCAATGCATGGATGTTTGTGTGTCTGTGCATTAGTGTATCCTGTCCCCCGTGCACTCCCCTAACATGATTATGTATGTGTGCCTATTGCCTAAGCCTCCTCTCCGCCTCCTTCGCTACTTACCTTGAGCTTGTCCTCTCAAGTGTTTAGCAGCATGGCTGTCTGTCAAACTTCTGACTCCTCCTCTGGGATACAGCCTGATGATGTGAACTGGAGTAAGACTGAGTTGACTGGAGTCCAGTCACAGAATCAGCCCACTCCTGACTGGCCCTGGCACTGCTGCAAGCTTCTGTGACAGACTCCACAAACATTCAGCCAAGCATGGACTGAAAATTTAAATTTTAGTTTGATTTTAAAGCAGCAGTGGGTAAAGCCAGAGCCTAAATCCAAGAAGCACTGAAAGGTTTTTCCTATCAACACCAATTTTAAAGTACAACAAATAGGAAGAAGTTTTTTTTTAAGTATTTAGAAGTGATATGTAACAATAATACAATATATGTATTTATGTATATCTATAAATATAACAAAGAATATATTACGTGTGATACACCAAAGGGAAGCACCGAACATGTGGCCTGTGACCCAGGAGAAATTACTTCTAGATCTCAATGATGTGTTTGGTTCTAAAATCATCTCTATGTGAAGCCTTCATGCTCTTAAAGAGCCACTTGATCTGTAAATAGTAACACACGTGTAATGATTGCAGACTGCAAAAAAAGCACACTCTCTAAAAAATACATATTTTTCCTAAGAGCTCTCCTGCTGTAAATCAGCTGTTTTTGTACATGAATTGTTGAGTACAATAGCATGTTTGGGGCTCTGTTTATAATTTGCTGGATTAAAAGAGAGATAACATTTTGAGCTGTGTAAAAATATACACATACACTGGGCTTTTTGGCGTATTTAGAGAAAATTGTGGTCGGGAACTAAAACGAGTTTATCACTCTTGATTCAAATAAGAGACACATGTAAATGCACAATTGTAGAAAATATGTTTAATGGCAGGAGCTGTACAGCATTGAATTACTGTACTTTTTATGCTGACTATTCATTTAAGTGCCATTTTTTGTTTTTATCTGTTTTTCCTGCACAGCTGCACAGCACTTTGGCCAACATCTGTTTTCCTTGACTTGACTGAAGAAAGAAAAATAATCACTGAATATCAATGTCCCAGAATTTTTCATTTACATGTGCAGCAATCATTCTCAGCTGAATACAATAATCATATTCAGGGAGGCATTTTTTTCCTCAAAACTGCCCTTTAAACTTGTAAATGTGTAATTTGAAGCTAAATACATTATTCTAGTGATATTCACTTAACTGCATTCTGGGACTTCCTCAGCTCATAAGTTGATTTCTAGGGATATCAGCAAATATTTAAACCTTCCAGAGTAGCCAGTGAATATTCAGCACTTCCTGTTCTGTACACTGGTCATTCTTGCAAATACATTTTTCACAAGTTAAAAAAAATAACCAGAAGATTGCCAATAGTTTTGAGATGTACACAAACTGTTTACATGCAAACAAAGCCGGATCACAAGGTTTGGTTGGTAGAAGTGGAAGTACAGATACTTTGGTTTTAAAAAAAAAACTCTAATAAAAACTGCAAAACTGAATTAGGCTGTACTTTTTCAGTGTAAAAGTAAAAAATGTAAAAAGTGAAGCCAGCTATTTCTGTGCAATGCTAAAGGAACCTTGTGTTATATTAATATGATAATAAATAATGTTACTATAAGGGAACGTCAACTTTTTTTAAAAAAAAACTTTGCCTCCACACCTAAACAGAAATGAGTACAGTCAGGGGTTAAGAGTAAAGAGTATGTTTTTCCAGTCATGCAATCACTGGGTGACTGTGGCAATTGGCTCACAACCAAAGCAATCCCATAGAGGTTTTTAGTGCAGCACTTTCTTTGCTTATGATCCAGGAACTCGACAGACAGTCAGGGAATTCATTTTTTTCCCAGAGGTTCCCAGAGGGTCGTCGACCAGTCTCTGGGCCGGTGTGACTAAAGCCTTAGCTGAAATGCCTTCCCACCGCTGGCTATTGTATGTGTCACCCTGCACCAGACATCCATGGACATTGTTTCTAGGCTAAATGATTAGCCATTCATGGCCTTTTAAAAGTGTCCCTTTTAATCTCTACCCCCGAAACGGAGCAGTTACTGTCATGTTTCAGCCCTGCTTCCAGAACAATATGACTGTGTGTGCATCAGAGGTTAGTGAGGGTGATCTCTGCCTATACAGTTTACTAGGGCCACCTTTGGGAAAACACAGAGCCTATTCTAATAATCATTGAACCACATATTTATTGTCGGTGTCATAACTAGTCATTAAAGTTGCAGGGGAGGTCATAATAGGTCATCTTCATGGGGGAAAAGTAAAGGCTAAATTTGGTGGAAGGTAAAAGAAGTGAATGCTAGAAAGACTTTAATTCAACTTCACTTTAACTGTGAATTCACATTCATACACTGAACAATGTCCTGTTTTAGTCTAAAAGATGTCTCACATGAGAGAAGAGCCGAGACTATAGACACCACAAAGCTTCAAAAATCACGGTCTCGAGTGTCATTGTGCCGCTTTGATCCAAAAATGTTAAAGTTTGCCTTTATTTACCAAAAGCACAGCTTGACTGGACCCCATGACTACAGCGAGCAGCATCTGACTTATCATCTAAGAGCTATTAAAAGTTGTTTATTTTTACTTTTTCAGGTACATCTCAGAGTCAGTTCTTTAACACTGGGGCTTTGGATGTGACAGTGCTGAGTGAGACGTGAAGATGTGAAGAAAACATTTATACACAAATGCAACCAACAACGCTTTTGTGTGACTTCTGTCGTGTGCCAAAAAGGAACGAGGGAGGAAAAAGTGCCATAACTGTGAAATTTAATCTGTCCTATTTTAGATCGGTCGGTAATAATTTATATCGTACCACAGCTCTGATGCATCAGTGGGCTTTGATTTTTATCTGAAGGATCTAATTGTAAGGCTGTGGTCATACAAGCACAAAGAAACTAATAACATCACTCTCAACATGAAAACTGGGCAGATAAAATAATTCCCAACCTTAATGATGAAGGAAGATGTGCAGATGAGTGGGGAGACATGTCTTCATCTTTAATGTTGAGCTGCTCTTATTGTTTTCATCAGAGAAAGCCATAAAACATAACACGCATTAATTACTATCCCGCTTTAATCATGACCGTCTCAGTCTTGTGCTCATCCTGTCTTGTATCCCTCTTCCATGTTTGTGCGCACTTTCCCATTGCTTGCAGTTTTTTTCCAGCCCTGGATTTCTTAAAATAAAGCATTTCCTTTTTTTTTCTTTAACAAGTAAAGTAAAATTAGCGTAATTGTTTTAATGAAAAGACCTGAAGGCATTTTCTTTTTTCTTCGCCCTGTGATAGCAGATGAGTCCCTCTCACCTAAAGCACAAGGCTGTCCTCAAAATCATTGAGGGAGCAAAGAAGAGAAAGCACGTAGCAGCAGAAAAATATAATAAATAGTGCAATGTTTAAAAAAAAGAAAGAAAAAAAAAACAATACCCTAAAATAATAACACTATTACTAAACACAATGCAGATGAAAGCACAGCCATATACACAAATCTATTCCCCAAAGACCTGCTCAGGATTTGCTCAGTGGTTAAAAAAAAAAACAATTACAGTGCCATGAAATGAATAAAAGGTATATTCAGTTATCTGAGTCCTTTGAAGATGGGTGAGGACGAGTAAGCAAATCTAATTCAACAGCGAGGGTTTTCCTTTGCTGAGGAGCCTATGAGAAAAAAACTCCCAAAGTGCAGAGATTAGTAAGCAGTACTGCCAGTTTCTTCTTCACTGGGGAAGTGTGTGCTGTTGCTCTCTTGCACTCTCTCATTTCTGCTTGTGTGTGTTTGTGCATGCGTGTGCGTGTGTGTGGTGGCACTGTAACAGTCCAATCTGTTCGGTGACAGTCTGAAGAGACAAACTTCCACTGTTGCAGGATTCCTGGGAGTTAATGATGAGGAGCCAGCAGAGGTGAGGACATTATGATCAAACGCACACAGAGAGAACTAAATGAACGCGTTCGAGGGGGGGCGGGCAAAATAACAGGCGCACCCTAACATATGTGAATATCAAGCAGCTAATAAGGAGGACCACCACCCTTCGCTCTCGTCATAACGGCTGCAGTCCTCCCTGTGACGCTTTCATGCTGCTTCGTGGACTGCATGTGGTCGGATCTTGGAACTTCTTTCAAGTGGGAAGCTGTGGGTTATGAGAGACAACAGAAGCGAAACACCCAGCGATGTTTAGATCGGCTGGCAGAAACAACACTGCTGTTTTTTTCAGAATGTTAAAAAAGTGCTCAATTTGCCTTGAAAAATGTAATTTTTCTTCAAATGTGCATGTCCTGCATAGGGAATTATGTGGCATTTGTTAATTATTCTTCATACCTTTTAGTTTGATCCACTCTCACTTTGTCAGATGGTATACCTTAATCAACACCAGCAGTTTTACTCTGAATGTATTAATTTGAAGCGATTTTTAAAAAACCTGGATGTTATTTAACCCTGTTGTGATACAGTCACACTAGGAGAAGCAGTGCCTGGAGACTGTGCCATCAATTTTACACTTTTCCAATTCAGGGTCACGGGTCTTGATCCCATCACAGCTGTCGCAGGAATAACACATAAAAACAGGCAGCCTTTCAAACCTACAGGCAATTTAGAATAACCCGTAAACCTAACCTTCACGTCTTTGGACTGTGGGAGGAAGCCTGAGTACCCGGAAAGAACCCAAAAAGACACGGGACAACATGTAAACGCCAAACAACCTTAAGACCTTCTTTCTGTGAGTCGGCAGTGTTAACAACCGCATCACTATGCTGCCCGAGACTGTGCCACAGCCAACACTACTGTGATCATGTGCAATCAACTTGCAGCTTTCTTGCCTTTGAGATGGTTGCTTCAAAGATGGAGAGCAAGTCTGCGACCACTTCCAGTCGTCTTCGAAGGAACTTTGGTATGTCAAGACAGCAATAAAATGCCAATAGGACAGAGACGATCTGCCATCAGTCTGCTAGTCTGCAGCTGAGTGGGGTCAAGTTGGCAATTAAAATAGTTTGTGATAATATGGCAATTAACTGTGATAATTGGGGACAATTCCAAATCTGTTGCCATCTAAATACACAGAATTTCATATTAATAGTTTATATTCAGAGTACAGCTAGAACCTCATAGATTTAAGAAGAAATTCCTTGAGTGATGTAGTTTCTGTAGGAAGCTGATTTCACTGCAAAATTCGACTGATGCTCTACAAACTTTCTTTTATAAAGGAAAAATAACCTGTCGGCAAACAGCTGAGCTATGTCCCTTAGAGCAAAAAGATGCATTGTAGATTAATTCGGCTTATCAGCACACACTGCTACAGACTGATTGCAATATGAAATAAAAAAAAGTTGAAGTACTGATTCAACTTCTTTACTCAAGTAAAAGTGAAAACGTATAGGCTCTGAAATGTAAAATCAGTAACTATTCAAGTAAAGCACAGATATCTGAAAATTCTACTCAAGTACTGTAATGAAGTATTTGTACTTCGTTGCTTCCCACCTCTGAGTCAGACCACAATTGTTTGGAGACAGGTTACCTCCCGGCATGCAGCCCATGCTGTCAAACGTCGTCACCCTGAGGCTGAAGGTGTGACCAGCTAGTCGCAATATGTACTTGCAGTAAGTTTCTGAACTTGCCATCCTATTTTTCATCTAGTGTGAATGAGCTCTGACTGTGGTTATAAATGTTAATACAAAGCAAAAAAACCCAGAGCTGCCAAAATGAGGAAGTGTCAACAGCTGCAGTTCCTTGAATGGCCACTCGAGGCTGACACCTGAAGTGAGCCAATCGGCACTGACTCCAATGTCAAAATGAACTTTACAAATAAAAAAAATGAATAACAACTTTAATGAAAGCAAACCAAACCCAGTAACAAAAATTCAAGCAAAGAAATCCAGAAGAAGCAGGTGTGAGGAGCACTAGAACATCAGACATTATCACAAGGAGACCACAAGCTGACAAACAGGATGTCAAACAGACTGATTAAACAACATAGTGAGAAACAAGACTACATACATACACAAGGCTGACTGGGCACAGGTGAAAACAACTGAACAGAGGTGAAACCAACAAGGAAATGACACAAAAGAAAGCAAAAAACAAAAAAAAACAAAACTGGAAGTGACAAACACAGGAACACAGAAGCATAGGTAAAAACAATGAGAAACAAAAGTACAACAAAAACATTAAATATGGCAGAGCATAACACACACAGTCTATAGATACATCTATCTAAGAAAGCTAGAACTGAGCACAGCACACTGTCTTCCTTATATGGTCACTTCTGGCTCAAAAAAACTTAACTTGAGGCTTCAAAATGGGACCGTTATAATTACAATAATTTTCTACATTGAACTGTCAATGTAAGTTTGGCCTGTCATGCTTTTTCCACTTACAGTGGAGGAAGCTGGGCATTTTACACCATTTAAGCATTACTTATAGCCATCTATTTCAGCCGGTTATTGCTTACAACACTTACAACAATTTAGCTATCACTTTAAGCAAACTATTACAACTAATTTAGTGATTAAAGAAAGACTTGGAATTCTGCTCACTTGCTAACTAGCGCATTTTTTACTCTCTCGGTCCCAGCACTGGTAAGGTACTAAAAGTGATTCTGGAAAAGCGGCAGGACTACTAGTCTGTGAGCAGTTACCTTACATCAGTGCATCGAATGCAGACCACAAAGACTCAACTTTGATACATGTCAAAAATAAATAAATAATATCGAGCATGTCTTGTGTAGTGTAGACATTACGATGGAGCAGCGTTTGCACCCCTGGGTGCCTCTGCCATTTCAAATGGCCTCAGACTCCTTGTCTGTTGCATGACCATGCAGATCTATGATCAGACCTGAAGCCTGTGCATGACTGACAGCAGCTACTGTTAGAGATCCACCATCGCGTCTCAGAGCTGCCAGCCCATACTGGGCTGAAGGCTTTCCTAGGTTTGCTCCAAAAGTGAAGAGAAAGGGAAATGTCAACCACCTGAAATATTTTTCTTCACTCCACGATGCAGTCTGTAACATTTTAAGCTTTTTGACCGATCTTTGTCTGCATATGTTTCCACGATTTTGCAGACTGTTATTTTTCTCACACTATGCAGATGGATTTACGTGCACAGCATGTGATTCACCCGTGTGTGGCAACATATTAAACACCTACACACATAAACATGTATGTGTGTACCCACACACTTTTATTTATGAGAACCTTCTGCTGACTGTATTTATCACCTAAGCACATATTGTAACAGCCACATTTCAACCTAACATTTAAACATTTAAATCCTAAACCCTTTAACCTACTCTATTCTATGATATTAATGAATTCTGCACAAAATTTATAATTCAGCAGACATGTCCATTACAGTGAGAGCAATCAGTGTACCGCTGAAGACAGAGCAGCATGTTAGGACGGTACTGGGAACCGTACATGAGGAATAAGAAGCTCAATGACAAATCAGGAGGTAAAACTTTGATAGGAATAGTCAAGCACATTAGCAGTAGGTGTGGGACACAAAAGGCTTTGTTACAATTTGAATTTTTAGTTGGGTTATCTCAGGGTATTTGTTAGCCCTTCTTTTGTTTTTTATTTTGAGCAATGGTCTACAGCAGAGTCTTCTTTCAGGCCAAAGGTGCATCCAAAGGTAAAGATTATATGAGACCATAGCAGCAGAAGTTAAAAGAGTCAAGCAGTGCTATTTCAAAGTTACAATATTTTAAATTTAGAGGTAATTCTGTGTTGCTGTGGATACTGTTTTCTGGTTGAGCTGCAGCGAGACCATTTTAAAGACTCTTTTTTGGAAAGTTGTCTGCCTGATTTTTATTAACTAAGACTTGTGAATCCTCAAATCATTTTCAATTCCACTCACTCTGAAATTGGTGCTGAGAAGGCCAGTACACTAAAGGAGAAATATTTAAATCTCAACAACCCTTACAGCTTATACACAGGCCTGTGAATTATTTTTTAAGGCAGACTTAAAATCTTTAAAGCCATTTTTTAAGATGTATCACTGCATCTAAGATGGCCAGCTTCCTTCTGGCTGGGAGTAGGTTTGTGCAAGTAAAGGCGCACTCATGGTTTTGCTGATTAGTGAGCGTACATAAGATGCAGAATTAGATATTAGCCAGGGCTAAGATGAGAGTCAACTAAGCCAGAAGCTAAAGCTGTAGATATAAAGTCTACTCTTAATTTGTGTTCATTAACTTTAAAGTAATAAGATTGTTACTACGGCTGACCTGAACTATTAGCCTTCTTTATGACAGTCTGGGCTCAACTGTATTCGAACTGGATAAGGACTTCTGTATCCAGAAAAACCTCAGTTAAGGCCATCTGCTTCTTTTTTTCTTTTTTTTTCAAAGACACCAACTGTGGTTTTGGCATCTCATCCAGAGCCCTCGCTGTGTATGGAGGTTTTCTGGGCATTAAGGAGGAGACGCAGAGCACAATGGAGGGATTATATAGACATCCCTTTGGACCCGAGATTGCTGAAAGAACACCAGGAAGAGTTGGAGGATGAGTTGTGGTTGAGGAAATGGGTGTCAGGGCTAGTTTGTGTCCCCTGGACCATGTAGTGCAGAAAAACGAGATGATATGGTGTTTTAAAATGAAGTATATTGCCAAACTCTGTTACATTAAACTATTGAAAGTTCCGTTTAAAATTACAATATTTAATTAATTACACAGTAGAAAGTACATCATAAGGGCTAACAAAAAAAACTGTGTTTCTGCTGTTTCATCAGCCTATACTGAACCAAAACACAAAGGCACGTTTCTAATAGTCTAAAGTATTTAAAGATGCTAACAGTGCCACAGCAACTTTGTGATAAGAGGGCGTACCTGTTTCTGTTGGCTGCATGGACCTATAGACTGTATATAAAAGATGGACATAGTGTTTCAACTAGTGATGTTGGTTTTTAAACACTATGTCATAAGTGTAAGAAATCACAAGTGTAAGCTATTTGAAGATGGCTGCTCCTTTCTGAGCCTGTTTCTGCCAGAGATTTCTTCCTGTTAAAATGGAGTTTTTCCTTCCCACTTTCGCACCTGCTTGCTCAAAGGGGGTTGGGGTTTTCTGTTATTATAGGGTCTTTACCTTACAATGGAAAGCTCCTTGAGGCAGCTGCTGTTGTGATTCTGCATTAAATAATAGTTGTTTATCACATGCCTCCTTTCCACATTGCACACAAGGTGTCTTTGGGCACTGGTGTCTTGATGCAAAGGCTGCATATTCTCAGAAAAATTATGTTTTGCAGATGTGCAAAGACCACATGAGAATACTGGAGAGGTGGTGATGATATAAGTTGCAGGTTTATAACAGTTAGTGTCATTTATACCTTTCTGTTTAGCATTTGGTTTCCCTTTTTCCGATTTATTTTATTTTCACTCACTTTCACGCACTAGTTAGGTTTTGGCAATAAAAACTACTTGGTTAGGATTAGAAAAAAAAACTGCAGGAGTTAGATTCCCATGGCTCTTATGTCATAACCTGGTGAGGCATGCAGCTACCAAATGGCACCTTTTGAGGCATGAGGCATGCCAGAGGATTTCACAAAATTGTAATATTAGAGACATAGACTTCTATCCAATTTGAATTACCCATTCAACCAGAGAAGTCCCTGCTCGGCATTAAAAAGCCAGCAGGTTTAAAGTGCAAAAGACTTTCTGCCATAGATTGTATATAAAAGATAGATATAGCCCCTGAAAAGTTTGAGAAATGAAGTGGCTCTGCAGAAGTTCTCTGATGACTCTGCAATAGTCGGCCTCATCACTGATGGGGACGACAAGGAGTACAGAGGACTGACTCAAGACTTTGTGGACTGGTGCCAGCTGAACTACCTCCAGATCAATGCCAGTAAAACCAAGGAGCTGGTGGTAGACTTCCGCAGGCACAAACATCCTCCACTGCAACCACTGAACATCCAAGGTATGGACATCGAGGCTGTGGACAGCTACAGGTACCTTGGTGTTCATCTGAACAACAAACTGGACTGGACTCATAACGCAGACGCCCTCTACAGGAAAGGGCAGAGCAGGCTGTACCTGCTGCAGAGACTCAGGTCGTTTGGAGTGGAGGGCCCACTCCTGAAGACCTTCTATGACTCTGTGGTGGCCTCAGCCATCTTTTATGGTGTGGTCTGCTGGGGGCAGCATCTCTGCTGGGGACAGGAAGAGACTGAACAGGCTGATCCGAAGGGCCAGCTCTGTTCTAGGATGCCCTCTGGACCCAGTGGAGGTGGTGAGTGACAGGAGAATGGCGGCTAAGCTGTCATCCCTGTTGGACAACATCTCCCACCCCATGCATGAGACTGTGACGGCACTGAGCAGCTCCTTCAGTGGGAGACTGCGGCACCCACGGTGTGGGACGGAGAGATTTCGCAGGTCTTTCCTCCCCACTGCTGTCAGACTCCACAACAAAGACTTTTGCAGCTGATCAAACACACAAACCCACACATGTGCAATAAGACTGCTATATGTGCAATTCTTCTTCTGACGAAGTTGTGTTTTTGTATTTTCCTACTCAGTTGTATATAGTATTTGTATTTCTATTTTATTCTATTGTATATATTATTTTATTTTATTTTATTGTATTTTATTGCATTTCAGTGTTTTCTAATTTCTGCTACATAACTTTGCACTTTTGCTGTAACAAAACAAATTTCCCACCTGTGGGACTAATAAAGGCCATCTTATCTTATCTTATCTTAATAGCCAGCAGGGGGCAAAATCCGCAGTTTCAGAAATCTTTCTGGTTGTATGGAAGCTTTGTCTCTGTGACCTCAGTAAACCCTTTGGTGATGTGAAAGTCCATTTTCCACAGGCAAAGACACTAAAGGCAAAAATGGTTAACATCTATGAGTCTGCTGGGATCTGCTCATGTCTGAGTGTCATGAATTTCATCATAAGATGGCATGCACAAGGGTCAGTGCAAACATCCCAATGTCTGCTTGTTTTTTGTGGATAATTTACATCACAGTGTGCAAACTATGGTGGTGAACTTCTAGTATAATATAGTATAGTATTACATAAATTACTACTCAGCCACTGAGTCTCCAGTTGTCTGTGTCCATGCCTATAAGAGACTATAATGAAGTTAACATCTTTGATCGTTACCCATCTTTTATATACAGTCTATAGCTTCTGCATTGGCTTCACTTTTCAGCCCAGAAAACTGTATCTATCATTTACTCATGTATAACCTATGTATGCAAACATTTCCAAGCTTTACGTTTGTTTGCTTTTTAGTGCATAAGGGAGTCGAACCTGAAGTTGATCCGCCTGGCAAAATACTGACGTTGCAACTCTAAGCGCTCATCTGAGCTCTAAAAATGGGAATCTTCCTTTGCAGAGGTATGACAGCGCTGTGCCACCGTTAGCAGAAACAGAGCTGTTTCTGTCAGCCACATGCAGTCATGAAGTTGTCATTATTGTGAAATGTGAGGGCAGCTCTCTACTTTATGCCCCCCCCTCCAGATACAGTGTGCTCATTATTTGGATCATGAGCTACGGGAGGGTTCGGGCTCTTTAATCAATGAACAGAATGACACAGGGTATAAGTCACAGTGATCCTCAATAAAGCGCACCACGGTAACCAGAAGATGAAGACATAAAGTCCATGTGGTGAAATGTACAGAATTACTGTGCAATGGCCTGAATGTAGATTAAAAGTAGGTGGCTGGACCTGGTGTGACGTTGAGAGAAAACAGGTGGATGGTCCAATATGATGTGTGTGTTCCCCTTCTGTTTCATTTAGTTCCTATACTGCAATTACACGGATGAGACTCACTGCAAGGCTTTTTCCCTCCAGTGCTCTTTCTCTCTCCCTCTCTCAATCCAAGTCTGTGATTTCATGTATAATTACTTGCATAATTATAGTTCCCCCCGTTCTACTGTTTCAGGAGGTCTGTTTCTGTCTCTCTGGTATCGCTTGTCTTTCTTGAGCACTCACACATCCCGCGCACACAGACACAACAGTGCTTGCACCCTACTGATTCTCCCACCCTTTCCCTTTGCCTGGTGGTAAGACTTGTCTTGTCACTTTTCTTTGTTTCGTCGTCGTCTGAGGCAGGCCTGTTCTAATATTGGAAAGACAGCAGAGCAGATACAGTGCGCATGAAGAAGCTGGTGCTTTACTCCTGAGCTGCCATGCTTCCTCATTAATTATTCATCCAGACATCGCAAACTTAAAGAGCCTTAAGGTGTGTCACAGGGAATGAGGGGAAACAAAATGCTCTATAATTTTTTTTGTTCTTGCTTACAACTTAAAGCTTTCCGAACTGTGTGAGAAGACGAGAGGCGCACACGCACACACACACATAAACACTGATCGTGGCATTGTAAACCAGCACCTTCTAATGTTTTTAAAGTTTCCTACGGCTTGTGGATGATGCCAGTAGATACAATTAGTTTGATTGCTTAGCAACAGAACATCACTTTTGAGACAGGGTAAGATTCAGGTGGAGTATCGAGGTTACACGCTGTTTTTTTTTCCCAAAGAATCTGTTTTTCCCAAAACTTCCATGCAAAGTAGCACGCGGTGTATCTTCAGTGCCGCTTTAATGTGTCAATCAGCAGAGTAACACACCACGCTGTGTCTCGGGTTAACTGACAATAAGATTATATCAACACCACACATAATCCACACACACACAAACACACACATACTCGCAGAGTCATTTACTGCTCGACAGGGTTCAAAATATAAGCTTTGTACCGCACTGCAGGTCTACTGTGTAACCAATCATGGCCTACTTTCAGGTATCTGGAGGATTTCCCGCTTTATCTGGCCACATATGGCCTCATCCTATTTCAACTCATCTTTATGCTGCGATGTAAAGGAGGAAATTCAATTTCTTGTACTTAGAAGTGTTTCAGGATAAGTGCCAAGAGTCACGGGAAGATTGGCACAGTTTGGGAGCCAGGTTCGGCGTTTCGATAAGCGGTGCATCAGTAATGTAATGATGCTTAATAACCTGCCACTCACAATTACAGCACAGACCCTAATGGTGGTCAGTTGTGTTCTTTGTCACTGTGCTCTTACCCCCTCTGCTGGAGAGACAAGAGACCGGGACCTGATGTACTCAGCGGTGGGGCAGGTCTCGAGAGTAAAAAGTACCTTCACATCTCCGAGGGAGGGTGATGTATTTGCCCTAGTTCACAAATGTCACACCTCACACTTTCACTCTCCAGCTTGAGCTTTTCCTTCAGTCAGGTGAAGTTAGGGTGTGTGTGCGTGTGAGGGAGGGCAGGCACACTTGGGACGCTGGTCGGAGTTGGAGCACATCGGTGAGGCTTTAATTTGGTGTGCGAGGCGAGCCGCCGCGGACTCTCCCAGCAGAGATGGTGCTGTGTTTGTTTTGCGGGTGTGTAAATTAGCGGTAATTCGTTTGCTCAGTAATGACGTGGGAGAGCTAATTAGGGCAGTGTTGATGGGTGCATTAATTAGTCTCTAGTGTGTGATGCTAATGAGACCCTGATTTGGAGTGTGTATGTTTGTGTTCACATGTGCATGAGTGTAAACCATGTTTCTGTAAAGGCCCACCAGTATAGGTCATGCCATGAGGAATGTAGTATGAGAGCATGAGGGAATGGGTAAATACTGCAAGAGAGTGCGTTGTGAGTCGACACTGATACTTTGTGTGTGCGTGTGGTGGAGCAGCAGGGCTATATCTGTGTATAAGAACCTCTTTAATCCTGGTTACTCCATGATGTCGGCTATGCCTGACTGAATATTGATCCCTCCATTGAACCATTACAGGCCCCTGCTCACACACCACAGCGAGGAAACAGGGGCGTGCGTACAGCCGGTCAGTCACACTGCGGTGCTTTCAGTGCTGCAGCTGCATCCCAATCATAAATTCATACCAACCTATAAAAACGTCCAGGACACAAAACAGACAACACAGGGAGCCGTAATGGATGAAAGGCTGTTTTATAAGTGTGTTCAGTGACAGGTCCACTTCACAGATAAGAAGGATCCATCTGTGTGTGTGGTCACAGCAGGGCAGCTCTACTACTCTACACTGTGGGTTCTCTCAGTCAGGGAGTGACAAGGTGGCAGCGTGCTGAAAGAATTTATGGCATATTACTGATATGGCATTCATCATAGCAGCGGTGAAAGGCAAGCATATGCGTTTAGGGGGGTGGGGGGTGCACAGGGTGGCTTTAGAGCCTCACAAGTGATCTATTTTAATCATATTTATTCATGACTATCCCGTTATACATAATCCATTACTATTCCTGTTCAACTGTATCCTCTGCTGTTTCGTGGTGCCGCTCATTTCTTCGCCTCCTCCCCTTTCTCTTGTAAAACTGTGGAGAAAAAGAGAAATTTAAATCAGCACAAGGGGCCAGCAGATCATCCTGTTTAAAGTCATCTGTGGTTCTGAAACTTTCTCTGACAAATACAATAAGGTGATTTATATTTAGCACAGGAAAAGGAATTCTGCTTTCGCCTGAACAACAGCTCAGGCAAAAGGGGTTGAGGGGATGGAGATTTGTCATGGTGAGCTTTATTGAAGCCTGCCAGGGAGAGACTTGCCCTGACTTCAGGTCATGCTTTAGCTTTGAAACTACATTGTTGTGGGAAGTGAAAACTGCATCGACATACCTCGAACCTCCAGAGTGCACTCCACCTCGTCTTCCCCGAGGTCATTGATGGCCCTGCAGGAGTATCTGCCCCCATCGAACAGGCTTGGCTTGCGGATATTCAGAGTCAACACTCCCTGGTTGTTTTGCATCAGAAACTTGGGGTCTTCACCGATGATCATTCTGTTCTTCATCCAAATGATCTTTGGCTGAGGCACAGTAGGATGTTGGAGGAGCAAGCAAAATTGGTGGGATGCAGGAAAGGAGAGGAGAAGGGTGTGTGTGTGTGTGTGTGTGTGTGTGTGTGTGTGTGTGTGTGTGTGTGTGTGTGTGTGTGTGTGCGGGGGGTATAAACACAGCGAGGGGTGTCAGGAGGGTAGGAGAGAGCAGAGGGAGGAGGGTAGAGGAGGTGAAATTAGGTCAACGTTTCGCCTCGACAAATCTTTGCCGATTTTGTGTGATAAAAAAAAATATGTGCGCTCAAAGATCTAGCTGCTCCACCTCTTGTTCTAGCTTCCTACATAAAAATACATTGCTGCTGCAAAGGCATCAAAATCCTTTCTGACTGTTCACACACTCACTGCTTGACACTCAAAACCTGTAAAAAACACAAAGCAGGAAATCTGTGGCAAACCCTTGCAGTGCAGCTATCAGAGGCCAATCCAGGTAAAGTCCACACACGATGGTGCTGTAGTGTGTAGTATAGTCATTTGCAACAAACAGCTGGGGGTTACCTTTTGTGCATTCAGCACTACTTTATTGACAGCCATGACTTTTTTTTTGTCTTAACACAACCACACTAGGACACATTGTGCTCCCTTTATTTCACATTTATTTTACTCTTCATGCATAAACTAGGAAGCACACTTCTCTATATTTTATCTTTAGGTTTTCTAGATATGTTTGAAGCTGTGAGCCGCACACAAACTAGCATCAAAATTCACATACTGATTGATGTCTAAATACCTAACAGTCTAAATACCTTGTTCCTTGGTTTATAGACCAATTTTTAAACTGATTTTTAAAAATTATTTCATACCTTAAAAATATAAGAAGACAAATAATTAAGAGCGGAAGGATAAATACATTGGGTTGTAAATGAACTCCAATCAAATGCCCCAAAAATGACATCGCTGACACACACCTGTAAAAAGTAAAGTTCGGATACCTTGGGGTTGCCACGAACGGCACAGGAGATGGCGGCACTGTATCCTGCAATGACACTTCTGTCCACCAGGGGAGCTGTGAATTTAGGACAGCTGCTCACGTCCATCTCTTTGTAGGGTGAAGGGTTGTAGAGCAAACCTGGACATGGGGTGAAGACGTTGAGAACACACACACACTGCTTGATGTGTAATAATAACAGTGGCTGCTATGAAGTCAACACAGACGTAATAAAACATAATCAAAGTCAACATAGATGAAAATAAAGTACACATATCCATAAATAAATCAAAAGGCAGGGTAAAGAGGTAAGCTTCAAGTTTATGATTAAAGATTTCAACACGTCCTCCAGCAGACTGGAGCATAAAAGCTAACGCTGGCTCCCCAAAGGTTTTTGTCCTTTGCTTTCCAGCTCTTTCTATGATGAATGTGAGACTGAAATAATACAGAATTTGCTTCCTTGTATCAATAATGGATATTCAACAAATTTACCCATTGGTGGGTTAAGAGGAAATTTAAATAATTCTGAGAATTTTCTGAAGAATATGATGAAAAGACAGATGAAGGCCATGTAGCTGAAAAGGCTTAGTAGTGGATAAAAGATGTTTTCATTTCGGTGGGGCATGTCTCAGTTTAAAAGACGCCAAGCTAGTTTGTACCACGCTGTAAAAGTCGATTCTGTTCAGGGAATGTGTAACACATGGACTGAAATGCATAATTATTAACCTTCAGTTGTCACTGTCCGCTATTTTGGGATTGTTTGGTCTGTAATATCCACGCCGCATCCTCTCACACAAGCAAATATTCTCAACTGGCCTTTGAGTTATCGAGGCAGGAAACTGACTTTTTGTTTTATGCTCAGGTCAGGTGGGCACCGCGATCCAAATTTAATAGGCCAGACTGATGCTTGGAACACAAAAGAGATTGGCTGGTGGGCTGCCAAGTCTTCTGGGAGAGTAAGCAAATGCAACAACACAAAAACAGTAGCAGCATTTGGCTGGTGGCAGGTGTTAATTTCCCAGCCTAGTTGCTTTCATAATATGCGGCCAATATTAAATGATATTTAACACTCTGTCAAAGAATATTTCTGTTAAGCGTAATCAGTGTGAATTAATTTTGCTTTAAACCATGTTCAAGCAATTAATCACAGCCGATAATTAATTATTGGTAGTTCTAATGTCGTTACTGTGTTCTACAGCGAAAATAATACAAGGCTGCATTTTATTTAGTGTAGCTTCTGCACTGTTTTTCACTACTGTACCCTTTACAAACCACAATGCTCACTTTATCTTTCAATTGAATACAATGTGGTCTACCGCTCAGCATGCGTTAGATGTTGCTCAGCATCAAAAGCAATACTATCATGTTACAGAGCGCAGAGCTCTGCGGGGATTTCATTACCTGTTTTGGTAATGACAGCGGTGTTCTTGCTGATGCCAGGCTCATCGCTGAGGCCACAGATGTTTTCGCTGAACACTCGAAAGGAATACTCGTTCCCCATGACCAGGTCAGACACAGTGCAGCTGGGCCTGCGGTTGTGCTCATAGACCGTGAACCACTCCTGATGTGAGAGAGAGAAGGAGAGGTTCAAAGAGGCTCATAGCTGAGGTGGAGCTCTATAAGCTGAAGAATCTCCAGCGCCCAACATCTATGTTCTTCTAGGCCACCCTCCTGTCGATTCATTCAGCATAACGACCGTGGTAGCGTACGACGGGTTTGCAGCTATTGGACAAATCTTCAGGCAGCCACTGCTAGAAGCATGGTTGTAAAAATAGAGCAATAGCTTAGTTAGCTTGAGTAAAACTGGATCTCCGTACTCCAAAAGGAACACTTATGTGAGTCATGAAACATAAAAATGAAATCAGGACTTCAGAGCTGCCTTAATCACTCAGGGATGGTTGATGAGACAATTTTTATTTCGTAGCACCAACAATCAGGAGCAATGAGTACAAATACACCATCTCTGATCTTTTTTTTTATCCAAAGAAAAAGATAACACAGAGCAAGCATACATCACCTTTTAAGAGCAAACATGTTGGCACACAGCCTGTGTGCACTTTCAGCACAAATGATCTTATTAATTTGGCACTATAGTTTATAGCTGATGAATGTAAGCTACTGTCTTTTAGATCTGTGTTTGAACTTTAGAAAGATGCAGTCATGGTTAAAAAGAAAGTACAGTCGTATTAGGTCTTTATTCCTTAGCTAGTATTAACATGAGGTACAAAGAACCAGAAATGAATAACAACACATAACATATTAGACAGTCTCTTTATTTATTTAACAATTAAAAAGACAAAAAGCAATGTGTGAAAAACTAAGTAAACCCCATGATTTAGTAGAAGAACCTTTAGGAGCAATAACTTCAAGTAACTTTTAAGTCGTTAATTTTTTTTTGTATGACTTTATGTCAGTCCTTCACATTGACAAGGAAGAATTTTGGCTCACCCTTCTTTACAACATTGCTTCAATTCATTGTTATTTGAGGGCATTCATTTATGCGCAGCTCTTTCAAGGTCCCACAAGAGGATTTCATTCAGGTTAAAGTCTGGACTGTGACTGGGCTGATTTGCTGGTATGCTTTCCTCAGTTTGGGCCAAGCTTTAGCTCACAGAGCAGAAAGCCTCACGTGTGACTCTAGAATACTTTGACATGTAGAGGAGTTCATGGTAGATACAAAGGTGGCCAAATCCTGTGGCTCTAAACAAGCTCAAATCATCACACCTCCAGCACTGTGCAGACAGTTGCTATGAAGTTTTTGCCAAACATCTCCACTTGGGTCTTTCTGCCTAAAGAACATTGTTACAGAGGTCTTGCGATTTTTGCAAGCCATGCTGCCATGTTCTTTTTAAAAGGGAAGGGACACTCATGTCTTTTTCTAATCGGACTGTCATGAACTTTTGCATTTAACATGCTAAAGTTGGGGTTTTTTCTGACTTTGAAGTAAATTTTCTAGGAAGCCAGAGTGGGAATGCAGTGTGGAGATGACATGTTTTCTTTCTCACTTGGAATAATGGACTTCAAAGCCTCAAAACACCTTCCCAGATTGAAGGGCATATATTGTTTCTTTAACATGATTGCTGATGTCTTTGCATCTTGACAATGTATCTACACACCTGAAAGCTCCAGACTAGCTTTTACAGGAGTACTCTCACTTACCGACGATCAGTTAATTAAGTACATTTAATTATATGCACTTGTCTTTCGCTTGCCCTTTTATTTCCTGTCGACACAGTAAGGGTGTACTTAATTTTTCTGCACAGTTTTTATTAAATAAATAATGGCAGGGTGTAATATTTCATGTGTAATTTTACCCAATTTTAACACCTTCCAACGACCACATTATCTTTATTATGTGCTGATTGACAAACTGATTGAAAAACTTAGAATTGACAGTTAGTTTCTTTTTTACCATGACTGTAGTGTAAAGTGGGCTTTTAGAGGTTTACTGCTTAAAGCAACATCTAAAAATGACTTTCAAGAAATTGTTCATAAAAACTGTAGGGGGGAGAGTAACAACAATGTGCAGAAAATGCTATAATTTTATATATATAACATTAAATTGATGCTTTTTTAACATGAAACTTTAGTTCAACATAGAAGTTGAAAAGTGAGCTCTGGAAGTGATCCAGAGGTGCACAAGGAGGCGACCCTGATGGGTGAAATGGGACAAATTTAAATCAGGTGCAGTTTTTGTTTCTGTAGTTACAGAAAGTTTAAGCTTGCATTTTCTGGGGTTTTTTACATTCAGTTTCTTTTCTGATGATCAGACACACGCCATGAGACAGTGTGTGATCGTTCCAAATTTATTCTGCAGAAGCTAACGTCAGCTAAAGATTGCAACATCCCAAAGGAGGACTGATCTTCATGGAGTGTGCCTGGCTGTTTAACATTTAGCAAACCACAATATAGAAAATGTCAAGCAAAAATAATTAAATCTAATCCCAGTGACATTAGAAACAAAACACAGAAGAATTTGGTTCAACTTGTACTTGGATGCATAATTTAACAGACACTGTTGCTCCAGAGTTGCATGCCTCCAGCACTATTATTAGCGAATTACCTTGCTTGACAAACCCTCTCAGTACCACCTGTACACTCCGTCATGCATACCTTAGTCTTCTTGTCAGCTTTCTGAATGGTGTAGCCAATAATCTCACAGTTGCCGTCATCTTTAGGCGGCTTCCACTCCAGCGCAGCATTGAAGCCCCAGATATCTGTGACATGCACGGCGATGGGAGGACCAGGCTTTTCTGGTGGGATTGTGAGAAGTGGCAGAGTCGAGATACAGGTGGAGGATTTTGTGTGAAACTATGAACAAGACAGGTTCATTAAACTGCACAGCTCAAGGGTGGTGAAAAAATGTTCCACACATGCATAGCTGGCTGAGATAACTCTCTTCTTTGCCTAGACATAGATGTTGGCAAGGCTTTTAGAGGCTGAGAGAAGGAGAAATGTACAAACAGATATGGAGCAGGGAAGTCCCAGTGAGAGAAAGAAGTCAACACTTGCAGCGGTAGAGATTTGACAGATTAGACAGATTAGAAAGATTGACAGATTAGGAGAGCAAAAGACAATAGGATCAAGGGAAGGCGGTGATAGCTGCATACATTACTAGAAAAACTGTTGGCATAGACGTAACAAAGAAGTATGCCTCGATAACAAAGCAGAGAAATGCAGTGTATTTATCACTGATCCTTCTCTGTGGCCTTCACCAAACACAGTGCAGTAAAGAAAACAGTGCAACATAGTAGCGTATGTCTCATTAATCTTGCCGTGAACACTCTTTAGAGTACAGTACAAACTGTGAGCAGTGCTTCTGTTTTTCCCCTTTAATCCCTCCTGTACTGTCTCCTGCTAAACGAGTACAGTGACAGATCAACTGGGGGAATCAGAGCCTCTCATTATTAGCTCAACCTTCTCAGCAGAGGAAGTGACAGAATAGCCCTCAAAATCCAAACCTAATCCAAGTCTATAAGCAAATAATCTCAGCAGAGCCCCACCAAATAATCCACCCAGAACCCTGACCCGCGGAGACGAGCAGTAAGCTGGGGAATGAGCTGGCGGCCACAGAGGCGGGAGCCAGGATTATCAGAGAGAGAGAGAGGACTGAGCACTTTGATGATTTGCTACTTTGAGTCACAGATCCTTCAGAGTATGAAATAAGGAATTATCATCAAATTTGACAAAAAAACTCTTGACATGTCACAGATTCAAGCTCGAACCATTATCCCATTTCAAAACGGTTATTAATCATGCACTTTGTGAATTACGCGCTATGTTCTAAGCTTAATGAGAGAACATGAGGTGCAAGTTTATATTCTTTAGGTGAAGCTTAGAAGGTGGTGTTATGGTGAAGGGACTGACCTACAACCTGGATGTGTATGTCAGCGCTGTCTGACATGTTCTCAATCTGAACAGACAGTGTGTACTTTCCAGAGTGGACCCTCTCGGCAGAGCGAATAAAGAGGATGGTGTCAACTTCACTAGTACGAGTTCCCACTGTGCGGTCCTCCATGGGAACACCATCTTTATACCAGGTCACAACAGGACGAGGCTTTCCCTGTAATTAGAGTCAAGGAAAGGAAATGATTCCAAATATTTCTTTCCAAAAATCGGGCACAACCCTTATAGCAATAGAAGATCATAATTTCCATCATGTCAGACAGTATGTCTCTATTGTCCCACGAGACCACTCTGCCCCGCTAATCATTTATTTTAAAAGACTGAGGCAGCAAAAGAAGCAGGAAGACTTCAGCACAGAACAGAGGAATCATCACTGTCAACAAATCTGATGTTAGCTGGGGTAGAGGTGGGTTACAAAGCAGCTTGCAGATACATAGATACACAGCCTGCCCAAAGATTGAGATATGCTACTGAAGTAAATCTGAATAAAGATTTGTTGGCAAAGAATCACAGCAATATCAGATGGACTGCAGAGTGAAGGCAAAAGGGCCAACAAGTGCTCAGCATCTCTGTAACATAAAGATTCTGATCCTGCTCTTTGCTCCAGCAGTACATCTGATATCTCATCCCAAACCATCTCGACTGGGTTTAGGTGACCAAGGAGTCCATGCCATCTGGCGCAGCACTCCATCACTCTCCTTCTTGGTCAAATAGCCCTTACATAGCCTGGAGGTGTGTTTGGGATCATTGTTCTGCTGGAAAATAAATGATGGTCCAACGAAACGCAAACCGGATGGGATTGCATGTCGCTGCAGGATGCTGTGGTAACCACGCTGGTTCAGTGTGGCTTCAATTTTGAATAATTTCCCAACAGTGTCACCAGCAAAGCACCCCCACACCATCACACCTCCTCCCAGCACAGATTTCCACTGGTCTAACGTCCATTCCTTGTCTTTCTTGCCCCAAACAAATCTCTTTGGCTTGTTGCTTTTCCTTAGTCGTGGTTTCTTAGCAGCTTTGATCATAAAGGCCTGATTCGCGGTTTCCTCTGAACAGTTGACGTAGAGATGTGTCTGCTACTGGAACTCTGTGTGGCATTTTTCTGGGCTCTAATCTGAGGTGCTGTTAACTTGCGATTTCTGAGGCTGATGACTCGGATGAATTTATCCTCAGCAGCAGAGATGACTCTTAGTCTTCCTTTCTTGGGGTTGTCCTCATGTACGCCAGTTTCATCGTAGCTCTTGATGGTTTTTGTGACTGCACTTGGGGACACATTCAAAGTCAAATTTTCCAGACAGACTGACCTTCAGTTCTCAAAGTAATGATGGACTGTCATTTCTCTTTACTTAGCTGATTGGTTCTTGCCATAATATGAATTCTAACACTTGTCAAACAGAGCTGTCAGCTGTGTACCAACCTGACTTCTGCACAACACAACTGATGGTCCCCAACCCCATTAAGAAGGCAACAAATTCCACAAATAAACCCTGACAAGGCACATCTGTGAAGTGAAAAACATTTCAGGTGACTACATCATGAAGGTCACTGAGAGAAGACCAAGGGTTTGCAGCGCTGTCAACAAAGCAAAGTGGTGGCTACTTTCAGGAATCGAAAATATAAAACATGTTTAGAGTTATTTATCATTTTTTTCTTTGGTACATAATTGCATATATCTTGCTTTATATAGTTGATGTTTTCAGTTTGTATCTACAATGTAGAAAGTAGTAAAAGAAAAAAACATTAAATGAGAAGGTGTGTCCAAGCTTTTGACTGGCAGTGTATCAGAATAACTAACTCCGTAGCTGAGTCTTCAGCTGATATGCCATTATTTCATCTGAGGCCCACCTAAACTAATGCTTTGGTTAATCTGTGGAAAATGAAACAATTCTCTTGATTACTCATTAAAAATGTCCTTACTAGTAAATTGATCTTTTGATTAACAATAAATTGATCTTATAGAATATTTTTTTTAAAAAACAACTTAATTTAAACTTTTGTACCTAAAATATTTCATTAAAAATGTCACTGATAACTTTAGTTATGGCCTCATATTACATCAGTGTAAAAACAGCCGGGGGAACACACTCAGTCCAGCTCGTGGATGAGATGACAGAACAGTCGGTGCTCTTTTTCCCCAAGAGAACACCATGCAGCCACGTTCTCTGTCTCAGAACAGGCTTTTCATCTGCTTCTTCAAAAGGAGACCGAGCTATGGCTCGCTTTCTTCTTGTCTATTTTTATTTAGAACAATGGTTTACCCTTTACAGCTTATGGTTAGTTTCTTTTTTACCACTGCCATAATTTGCAAGTTGCTGTCAAAAGCTGTAACGCTCCCTGTGCCCTTTGAACTCTTGTTCCCTTGTTACTACCAACATTAGCACATCAGACTTAGATTCCAGAAGAGGACGATATGTTTTCAGGTAGCAGCCATGGGGGGATAAGGGCCTGGTCGTTTTTTCTTCAAATGACCACTCCAGGATTCACTTAAAATATCTACAATGTGCAGTGGGGGGTAGACTTTCATACAAATGTTATTTGCCCCCCCCCCACACACACACACACACATTTTTAGATTTTTAGATGCCCCGGTGCATGATATAGCCATTAGGCAAAGATAACTGAAAAAAGCAACTTTAAAGTTAAGGTAATGTGGTATTTACAGATAGCCCCAAACACCAGAAATGTGAACCAATAACTTTTGGCTGGGGATTGCTTGACTAGCTAATCATGTTTTTCTGCCATCTTTAGGTGAGATTGCATTTTCTAGTAGAAAAAAATTTAGAATAGCAACTAGTAAAGATTTGAATGTATGTCTTTTTAAATCATTTTCAACAGTTAGTCATTATGTTTTCTGTCCAACCTCACGGTTTTGCTCACAGCTCATATTTCAAAGCTCATGACTGATTTTGACTCTTTCTGTATTTTTAGATTCTATAAATACTCCATAGGCAGTCGATCTAGTGGAGGTATTCGTGATGTGAAAGCCAATGGGTGCAAAACAGTTCTTTAATCTACTCTGTGACCAAAGCTAGATAAGAAATATTTTTAGGTGTCATGTGGATGTTCTGCCTTTACCCTCCCTTAATTAAATATTAGACATGGGGTACTGACACTTCGTTCAAAGTTACAGTGTATAAAATCTCACCACTAGGTTTCAGTAGAGTTCAGATTGCAGTCAACTGCAGTCTGTTTTTACCCCTCAAAAATTGTTAGTCTTTGAGGGGTAAAAACAGTTGTTAGTAAGCTGTTTACCTCAGCTGTCTATGCGTGTCCATGTCTATTTATTCTAGAGGAGGCCTTAAAACTCCTCCAGAAGTGAAGCTCACTTCTGTGTGATTACAGCGATACTGGGGGGAGTTGTTGAGGAAATCCTGAACTTTTCTTTTGGTAAGTGCTGCTGTTTGAGCCACTGTTAGCTGCTGTTAGTGTGTTAGTAAAATTTTCTTTAAAGTGGATCTACCATTGTTGGACTTAGTGACAGACTGTTTATCAGAGGGAAAGTGTGAATTTCAGAACACTTGCATGATGTTAGCTTATAACCACCTGTTGTTGTTGTTTAGACAGGTCATTATCAGCTATCTGGAAGCAGGAGGGTCACATTTAATGACAATAAGTAATTGCAAACATATTTGGAATAAATAAGATGGTTTTGCACAAACCCCGACTTCAGTTTGTGAGATGAGGTTTGAGGTGAAGAGAAAAAGCACGATATTTTAACCAGATGCTGATTGTGTTGTCTCTTTCCCTCATGTTTTGCATCTTTGGTGATGAGGACCCCGTCTCATGTGATAAAACACACTGTAGGTATGATCCTTCATATCTTGAGTCTGGTGTGAATAAAATTTGCCCTAACAGCAAAAGAAGGCCTATGAGTTCTCCTCTCCACCGCCTTTGATGTACCACATATGCAGCTGCTCTCAAGCTACACACATAAAACACAATTAAGCAGAACAGCAGTGTCCATCTCGGGTGCTATAGTCAAGATGGCAGGGCAACGTGATAGCTTCCACAAAGCAGTGCCTGCTCCTATGTATTTTTTAATGGATTATTTAAGTTTATTATATATAAGTTTATTAGGTTGCATCAATTTGTTGAAAGGCATAATTATACATCACATTAATTAATGTATATTTATGAGTACAATATCCTTTTTTTCTATTAAATGAACTCAAAAAATACCTAAAAAAACTTTAAGGCATCTGACCAGAATTTTAGCCTTGAGACATAAGAGCTTTATTTTGGCTGTTATTCCCTTAACATAATCTCATTTTCTTCCACCCTCACTGTCCACTCATATATCCCCCCACTTACTCTGATTCAAAAACGAAAATCAATCATTAAACTTCATGAGAAAACAAGCCGAATTTGCTTTCACTCCATATTTCTTTCATGGTCATCTGTCCCTCACCTGCGGTGACTTTGAGCACATGCCGAATGTAGGACTCCAATAAGCAGGCATAAGGTAACAAAAGCAAACCTTTTATTTATATTTATGTATTTGATGAAGAAATCCAAAAGCACAGCAAATTGTACACATAAAACTTAAACGAATCCCTAAACTTTAAGAAAAAGAACAAAGAGACCACAAGGGAAGATAAACAAAGACTGAGGCGAAAGACACGACTACTTCTACACAAGAGGGGAAAGTGGAAACAGGAGGGTAACAAGACACAACTGAGCCAAATCTATACAATGACACAAAATGTTTTTAGTAAAACTAAATGTAAGACCAAAGAGATGAAAAAATACCAAATGATTAACAATAATTGCAACAAAGAAAACACAGAGACATGAGTGAATGTAACAGATGGGAGAAGACGCAGGATGAGACAGAGGACGAAGTGAGGGGGGCATAAATACAAACTAGAACTAGAATCAAAACCTAAATAATAAACAGAAATAAAAACATACAAAAAATTCATATTTCCCAAAAAAAATTCATATTTCCAAAAACTCAAAATCCTGGAACAACCCAGAGAACCAACTCCACGGTTTGAGAACCACTGTTCGAATATTTGTATATTTGTCAATATTTACTATGATTGTTTACATCTCATTTCTGTTTTTTTTTTTTGTTTGTTTTTGTATTTTGAAGAGGAAATATGTGCCATTTGCATGAGGAGTGAGACTGGCGTTCTGTTTACAGTTGTTTACTGCCTGTAACTGCACCTTGTTCATTGACATTTTATGGAGCTAAACAATAAACAAAGTAAAAACACAAACAAACAAAAACCACCTCAGTGCACCTTGTATTGTCCACTCTTTTTTTGTCCAATATTGCAAATGAAGTGTAAATGCTAAAACTCTAAAACCAGACTCACCTGGAAGGGGATGACCAAGTTCACCTTTTCGCCCACCTGTGTGATGAATTTGGTTCTCAGACGCCGAGGCAGGCGTATCTTTGGATTTTCTGGTTGGTGCACACAGAGAAGCAAAAGTTAACTTTGTGAAAGAGTGGGTGGTGTGGGGGTGTATAGATATGTAAAATGTAAAACATGTGGAGCTTTTAGGTTTTGTGTATGTTCCTTTGCGTGGTTACAGTAGAAATTAATGATTTTTCTAATTAATCTTAGTTGGATGTGCAGTTAAAAATCCCTGATATTTACAGTAAATCTATAATAGCTAAATTATTTTTTCCCCTCTAATTGATCCTAAATGGTTGCTGAACATGATGTCTAACCCCGAATACATTAAATATTTCTAGTGCTGGTTTTCTGTTAAAGAAATGTGTTCATTAAATGCTGTGTTTGATTAAAGCTTGTTTCTGACCCACGATCTCTCGGATAGTGACGGCTTGGGAGAGAATGGCAGGAGGACTGTGGCCGGCAATGTTGACTGCGATCACTCTGAATAGCATTTTCTCCCCCACTGGGAGTCCCTTCACCCTGTAATGGATATTTCCCACCGGTTCCTCATTAGCTCGCACCCACTGGTCACCTGAAAGTAATAGTAGGAATAGTGAAGAAACAGATCAGAAAACCAGGAATAGTGTGTATCTTTGAGACTAATGCTGAGAAATTAATCACGTATAAATATTGCTTACCAGTGAACAGGCAGGTACACAGATAAAACTTAAACACTATGGTCTTTACTCAGGCATATTGGCAAATATGTCGTCTTGACTAAAAACAATTTCTTATACCTACTAATCTCAAAAACTCACATACAGTTTGTAAATAGCTGAATCTGATGATTGCTATTACTGTAGGCAGAAAGGTGGACAGTTTTCTATAGCACACATTAATCCAGCCTCAGGTGGCCTTCTCTCAGGGGGTCACAAGCTAGTGTACTCCTACAGCCTGGATAAATGAGAAGGTTGCATTAGGAAGGGCATCTGGTGCAAAATCTGTGCCAAATCAAACATGCGGATGTGTGTGCTGTGGCAATGCTTTGGGAAATAAGGGAGCATCCAAAAGTACCTCTCACATTACTCCAGAGATATGATTTCTTTTGCGTTTGCTCATGTTTTTTGTTTTAAGAAGGCTTTGTCATATCACTCATTTATTACTTTAACCAAAGGAATAACCACGCTTTGTTACAGTTCCTATAATAAAATAACTTTTAGGCAGAGAGGTTTAGCAAATGATCAATCGTTCTCTTTGTATGAATAATTTTTGGGTTGCCAGGATTTGAAGAAACTCATTTGCATAACTGATTTCTAATCTGTCTAAATTCCAGTGTTCAGTGTAAGGCGTTACTGTAATCACATTACATTTTTCAGTAATGCAGTACGAACTGAAGAAGCTTCTCGGATGAGAGGTGAAACATCTTTAAGCAACTTAATGAAGTCCAGACGCTTTTCTTTCCGAGCTCCTTGGACTTCTTCCTACACTTGTGCTGCGTTCAGCTGATTTTATTTCATGCATGAGAAGAGAAAAATGCTGGAGTGGTTTAGAGCTTTGAGGAGGAGTGATATGGATACTTTTTTTTTTCCATCGGACAAAAGAAACTCCAGGACAGAAACAACTGTATTATACTCCAAAACTTTGGCTCTTTGCGAGCATCTACTTAAACAGCATGCTAACACAAAGCTAGCCAAGAGTGACGATAAAGCTCAGCAGACAGGTAACAAACGCAGCAAGTAGTCAGGCTTGTAGCCTCCATTTCTCTCTGTTTGTGTTTCTACAGCAGAATCCCAGTGCCATGCAGTACATTATGTACACTATGTGTTGACTTGTAAAGGAAATGAATTTCAACGGGGTAATGTTGTGTTAAATCCAACACGTTAAACCTTCCAGTTTCAGGAAATGACATTTCAAATGTTTGACTGTGATCATCCCACTATCTTCTGCCTGTCATGCCTCTGACTATACTTAATTCATGTATATACACAAAACACAACAGATGCAAATATTACTGTTAGCATTTAGATTGTAATGATTATCTAACCTGCTTAAAATTGTTTAGTGGTCCCTTCCTTTCTGCTGCATAGCCACGACCACTGCGCGCAACAAGTGTTTCACACGTGTAGAGCATTTCATGCAGCCTTGATTGAGAGCCGGAAAACAATCATACACTCAGAATAGCAAGTGTAAGTATGAATTCCTCTTGCTAGCTAACTCAAAGGTGCATAAATATATATTAGCCCACAATTTACTGTTAATAACACCAATTCGTAAAGTTCTGACATTTATCTAATGTCGTTAGTTATAGCTTACAAATCCAAAATAAAGCCTTAGTATAAAGTGATATCCATTTTGGTTATTCTTACTTCCTTCTTTGCAGTATTCAATGATGTAGCCATCGATGCCACCTGCTCCGATTTTCTCAGGAGGAAGCCACTTGAGTGCACAGGTAGAGTCTGTCACATCATGTACTGTGAGACGAGTGGGCTCACTGGTGGGGGCTGAGAGAGACAAGAGCTAATTAATACGTTAATACGGGGTATAATGGGATGGGAAGGTAGGTTAAGCTGCTTCAAAATGAGCATTGTGTGAAAAGCCTCTGTTAATTAACCATTCTGCTAATGACAAATGGCAACGCACCAATGGGCATGAAGGGCTTTGAGCTTGCACTGGGCTGAGAGATGCCAATGCCGTTGACTGCAAACACTCTCATCTCGTAGAGTACACCTTCAATCATCTTCTTAGCCTCGTATGTGGTGGACTCATAAACATCAAAGTTGAGCTTCGTCCATCTGGGCGAGCCAATCTTCTTCCTCTCCATCAGGTACCCTCGAGGAAGCAGGATCAACATACGGTGAAGTCGTTAAAAACAGCTCCACGTCATTTAGAAAAAACTTCAAAAATATTGCAATGTAATAAACAAAATGGAATTTAAACTCCTCTTTTCTCCTGGGAGGAAGACATCAGATGTGAACATTAGACGCTGCGTGTTTCAGGGGTACCTTTAACTGCAACTCCACCGTCAAAGGCGGGAGGGTCCCATGTGATGATGGCAGAGTCCTCGCCAACTGATGTGCACTTGACGTTCTCAGGAGGGTTTGGCACATCTGGAGAAGCAGGTTACAGTTGGAAATTGAAAGCATGGAGAGATGAAACAGAGAAATGAGAGCGTTTGAGGTTTTTGATGTGGTACAGTGCGTAAGACAACATGCAGATGTGATTTGGGGAGTCAACACCAAATGCGCTGGTAAAGCCATCATATGTTTCACTGATCACAAATGAAAGACGTTACATTTTTTAATTACTTCTGTAGAGACATTGCAACTTAAAGTAACTTTGTAGAATAAATTACATCAGTGGTGATTACAAATCATGTTAGAACAAGGTATTCTGTGGTGTTTTATGACTCTTAAAAACTATTAATCAAATGTTTCTATGTCCCTTATTTAAGTAATTCCATCCACTGCTCTCTATTCATTACTTACCCTAAAATCCATCTTGGACTAGAGACTAGATAATTATTATTTATTATATAAATTATGTCTTGGTCATTCTTAACTCTATTAAGAGACAGACAAATTCCTTACAGCATGTATTTTAATGAAAAACAATATCTGAGGTGAAAGTCTAAAAAAAAACGTAAAATTCAGATGATGTGAGTTTTTAAAAGATGCCACCACTATTACCACTACTACTACCACTTTTTTTTTTTTACCATGACCCAGTCTCAAACTCTCAGGAACTATTGCCCTCAGTCAGACAGAAGTAATAGAAAGGGATCAAGGAAAGAAAAAGGCAAAAGTAAGAAACAGCCACTGACCCACAACCCTAACAAAGAGATCCGCCTTGTCCTCGCCGACAGGGTTAGTCACCGTGATGGAGTATTGGCCCTCGTCCGCTTTCTCCGCCCCCTCTATTACAAAGCTGCACACGTTCTTCTCTGACTCCACGCGGACCCGTCCCTCAGCCTCGGACAACACCTACCACACAGGGCAGGACAGAGTGAGAGAGAACAAAAGGAGATTGCTGAAGAGGACGGTGTCGCATGACGACAGCCACCACAAAGACAGGTGATTCAACCGTCCCACTCTAGTGTTGTTTCATTCTTCTTTTGTGCTGTTTAATGACTAACGGCGAGGTACTCCGATTGACGCAGAACATATAAAATATCTGACGCGTGTGTGATGCGAGGTGAAGGATGAGAGCCAATTCTTTCTCACTTGGTCTCCTTTCATCCAGCACACAGTGGGGGCCGGCTCTCCTGTGATCTGAACGTCAAGGCGAAGTTTGTTTCCAGCCACCACGGTAATGTTGTTCTTGCCGCCGGAGCTACCGGTGTCCAGGAAGATCTTGGGAGGATCTTTCATTGTAACCAGAAGAAGACAGGAAGAAAGAGACCATTTAGATTAGAACAATGATGTTGGTTCTTTTTTTGTTTTTTATATTTGAGATTTAAGGTGTCTCAAAGGTGGCACAAAGACTAAATTTACTGTTTTTTTATTCTATATATGGTCTTTTTGGACTCTGGCAAAAAACACTAGAGGGATTTGGGGGTTTTACATTTGGAGCAGCATCATACTATACTGCCTAAAGCCAAACAAGCAAGTTGGGGCTTTTGTCTACTCGATGGCTTTCCAGAGCTGTGAGCATTTTCAACATTCACATTCTTCAATTCATTATATATTTTTAAATTGTTTCATAGAAGACCCTTTTGTGTTGCATTTTATGAAAAGATCACACAATTTTGAGAATAAAACAGAGAGCAAAGAGCAACTTAACAGCAGCTAAAAAGCAGTTTGTTGTGATTTAACTTCACACCTTTCTGCAGGGACGTATAAATGAACTCCAGGGTACATCTGTAAACTCCAGGGTGTTGTTGCAGGTGGAACAAAGTGCACTACAGACATACCTAAGCATCAGTCTGAGTGTGGTTAAATAAAAAAGGAAGTGCAATTTCACCAGTATTGTTCAGTTTTATGATCAAGAAATGCTGCTGAAGTAAATCTGCCTATAAGACATCTGTCACTATGTCTAAAATTATAACATTTTAGACATAGTGATAAATATATATATATATATATATATATATATATATATATATATATATATATATATATATAAGTTGCTATAGTAGAATGCTTCTGTGTTTTAATTGTTATTGTTTACCTATTACTTTATTATTTTGGCATAGTATGGGTAACAATAACAGAGTTCCCTTATCAGTAGGAAAAACTGTAAATACTGTTAAGTTCAGTGACAGGTTTTCAGTCCCTCCAATCCTCTTATGGCTCTGGGAGGGGCATTATAAGCGCAGCAACCAGAGCTAGGCTCCAAACAAACCCTGCACATATGGATGCTCGCCAGTATCTTCAGCCTTTGTTGCATTTTTCATTTGTTCATTGACTGACAAAATCAAAAATTTGCTGTAAGGTTCAGACTCATTCGTCATCATATATGACCTTCCTTCTCCAAAACAAGAAGAGAAAGTTACTTCTTTCTCTTCTTGTTTTGAAATTAGAGCAAAGCGGACACAGCATAGACTCACTATCCCGTTTTGAGGTACAAATGCGGCCTTGTGCAATGGGACACCACTATTTTGGTATCATGTGAGCTTGCTTGGCATCTCTGGAAACAACATGCAGACACACTGTCATTAATTGTTTGTCAATATTTTTCAGCTAATTTATTTTTCTGATGGTTTGTTTAGCAGTCTTACATATTGCACCTTTAAGGATATTTAATGCAAGTATTACCCTAATTATGTATGAATTAACTTTATTTTAGGCCAGTTACTGATTTCTGTGCCTAACTGTAGCTCTCATATAATCATAACCTCTGTAGCTAACTGTTGATGAGTTTGTATAACACGAAAAATACAACATGCACACAAACATTATATTTTTTGATGACTATATGAAGGCTAGAGATAGCCCAGATAACTGTCACCCAGTCTATTTGTATTACCAAAGTATATAATAATGTCTGTGCTAAAAAACTGAAATGAAATCCTTGATGTGCTTCTGGGAAAGGAGGAAAACCTGACATAGACAGAATCTGTCCCACTAACCATAATGCACTGTTAAGCATCAATCAAAAAGAGTGTTACACTAACAATAAATGATCAACAATTTGATTTTTTAAAAGCGCACAAGGACATTTGACCATTTCTCTGTTCAGAGGGTCACACACTGGCATCTTATATGATATTCGCTATATTTTCTCAAGAGCTGATTAGCTCAATAATTTAAGAGTCAATTTTTATTTAATTTAATAAACAATTTGTTCTTGAATATAATGGATGTTGACACAACATTTTGATGTCTACTTTCACTTTTAAACCAAATTTCATGTTAGGTATATTTTAGACCTCTAATTGACAGAAGATTCACAGCTGAAGGAAACCTAATGGCATCCAGTTTTACACAAAAACTACAATGATGTCAGCACATTCACATATCTCTAACATTTACTGTCATACACGACGGTATAAAGTATGAATTTTGTCTTTAAAAAAAAGCACCTACCTTGTCGTGGAACATATTCAATTTTTATCTCTGTGGGCAAAAATTAAACAGATCAGAAGAAGATTCAAATTGGCAACGTATAGGTTGAATTCAGAAGAACCGCTTGGTATTTTGGTTGTTACGTCGCTCTCACCCAGGAAGTTCAGTTTTGCTGAGAGAGAAAGTGCGTAGCCATCAGGGACGAAGGTATAATCTCCAGCGTCTGAAGCCTTCACGTCATTGATCGTCAGCTTGTGGATCCTGGGGACATGTTGCCAGATGTTACCAAGGAGACAGCAGTTGTTATGACCTGCATTTATGCAAAGGACAGTTGCCCTAGCAACATACTTCAAGAGACAATATCGCAGAGTGAGAAAGCTACTAAATGGCTTTCACCTTGTGTTTATTTATTTATTTGTGTGACCGCTGTCGCCTTGGCATATCTCCTTCCGTAGGCCGCTCTGATGGAGGGCTTACTGAGAGACAACCCAGACCCTTGGGGTCTGTTTGTTGTTTGTGTGTAAGCATGTGCGAGTGTTTGAGGGAGCGTGTGTATGTGTTTAGAGGTTAGAGCTTTACAGATTGCAGCCTATCCCCAAAAAATGGGTCAAACAACTAAGAAAGCCCTCTGGTAATAGTTTTCCAAGCCATGTAGCAAACTGTTTATTGTCATAGCTATATGATTTTGTGAGCCTGGGTGTGTGTGTGTGCGTTTTTGCTGTTGTCATAATGTGTGCAGCTGTACATGATAGGTAGCCGAGCTGGAAACAACAGTTTCATCACAACAAAACAATAAGCCACTGGAGTCTGATAGCGATACCTTCCAATGTGTGAAATTTTGATGCGATCGCTGGCCTCAACTTCGACACCATCCTTGAACCATTTTCCAGTCACCTTTTCATCAGACACCTCACACTTGAATACAGCTTGCTCAGATGCCTTCACTGTCAGGTCGGCTATGTTCTGTAGAACCTCCAGCTCCTTATCTGCACCACAAAGATCAATCAAAAGTTTAATTAATAAAAAAAGCCTAATTAATTAAGTGTATCCATGAAAAATGAGTGCAAATACAATGTTACAGTTTTGTGCTGAAGTATTTCAACTTCCTGGATTTTAGTTGTGTGTTCCCATTGCTAATCTTAGTGTTGAGTTACATTAACTACCCATTAGAAACCTAATTATTACCAAGTATTTATAAAGTAACGTTGGATTTGGAGGAATTGCTTCCTCCCCCGTTTTTTCTTTAAAAGAAAAAAACTCTCTACTATATACCTATGCTGGCATTGCTACAAACCAAGCAGTGACCTACACAACCAAATTAAACCATTGCACAAATGTCAAAACTGCAGTTCTGTGAATGAGCACTTGAGGCTTGCACTAAAACTGAGTCAGTCTCCACAGACTCCTATGTTAAGCTGCCTCTTGCACCGCAGGAATAAGCATGATCGCAAAAACGTGTCTTTAGCCATTTTCCTTTTATGCATTCGTTTTAGTACAACTAATCCATACATACATTTTGTAAACCATTTCAGAGACACCCCAAACCCCCTTTTCTGTTCATCTTTTATCTGAAAGAACCCATCCTACTCGGATTCCCTAACCACCACTATGGAGAGTAGCAGTTCTGAATTCTGGATGACCTGGAAGGTCCCAGAAACAGTACAGAAGAAGCTCATTTTCTTATATCCGCAATTTGATTCTTACACTTACTGACTATAGCTTGCAGCCACAAGTGAATGGTAGGAATGTAGATCAGCTGGTGTAATCAACAGCTTTGCTTTCACGCTCATCTCTTTCTTCACAGTAGATCTGAGCATTATTCACATTACTGGACGGTGACACGGGCAACACTATGGCTATGCCCCTCTGGTATGTGCAGTCTCTGAGAGGAAAACTATTATCCAGCATTCCTTCATTACCTCGTGGGCTTTAGCCATGCTGGTTTTAGCCACTACTTTGTTTATATCAGCCACATAATTCACAGTTACTATAACTATACTATCTTTTCTCTGTATTTCTATCCTTCATCTGAGGAGGAAGGACAGAGATTTTCTCACACTATAATCAATTTATGGGACTCGTTTGACTCACAGCGTGTAAGTGCCTGATATCTGAAGCCTGATATCAATTTTGGAGGTGTAAAACCAAATTAGTATGACGAATAGTGTGATACAACTGATACAAGGGATTAATGAAATAAAATTAATGATGACATGAGTAATGACTAATTTGTTGCTTTTCATGCTTGTCAGGATGGAAAACATCAACATGTGCTGAAGTTTGTTTCTAACTGAGGAGTCATACTGGAAATATATGTCTGTAAACTTTAAACGGCAGCGCAGATTTCATGGCCTTTGTACGTTTGCCATTTAAGAACATTAATATTTATCATGTAATGTTTAATTTTTAATTGCAATAATATATGATCATGTTGTTATTTGCTTTTCATGCTCCCCGTTTGTTTTTAATAAGCCCGGTTAGCCTGGATAGCAAGTTTGGTGGACTGGAGGACAAATACCTTCAACCTCCAGCTCTGCCTTTGACTCCCCACCGTTGGTATAGACGTAGTACGTTCCAATATCCTCTTTAGTGGCTTCATTTATGATCAAAATATGCCTCTTCCCATCTTTCTTTAACCTGTACTTTGAACCTGCAGTGTCTCTATTCAACTCCACTCCATCTTTCATCCTGTGAAGAAAACACACATATATATACATCAGAGATACTTTAGCACAGGAAAGCGAGAAAAGGGACTGATACTTGAGATGTTGGCAGTGTTGTAGTTAGTGAGATCCTTCAGGAGTCCAAAGGCTTTGGGACAAAATTGTGTAGTAGGTGAGGATTTTTTGTAATATTTGTACCACAAAAAATGTGTGTGTAGCAAAGAAAAAAATGCATGCAATCATACTCATATCTTTTAGTTTGTCTCTCTAAAAACCTCTGAGTGGAACGACCAAAAAAGTGCAGACAAGAAGGAAACAAGGAAGACAGTGTCCCAGTTAACAGCCCATCTAGGCTTCCCCTAATTTCTCAGACAGTTTTGATTGCTGTGTATTATAACAACAAAAAAACAAAAACTCGAAAAACATGAAGCATTATCTTTGTAGATTTTGCCTAGAAACTGTCTGGCTTTTGTTGTTTGCACACATGCTTTTGTTTCATGTACAACAATAAAAGTTACCCAAATAGATTCTTTTTTGTGGAGAAGATTATTAGACAACAATATCAGAGGCAATTCCAAAATGTTTAGCTAATAGCAATGTTTCATATAACAATTTGGTTGAGCTTATTGATAGATACTTACTAATAATGGTTTTGGTTTTGTTATTCATTACACCTTTTACCAATCTTTATTTTAAAGCTTTTTATCACACCATCTTTAAATAATAAACCATTACGATACTGAAGTGACAGAACAGATCAATCTCCACCATTGCCTTTGCTAAACAGTGTCTTATTTGCGGATGGCAGTGAGCCAATGTACAGTCATAGTAGAAAGAAAGTACACCTATTGCTTAGTAGGTTTTAAAATTAGATAAATACAACCTCAGTACAACAGCAAAACATGACACATTACACTTTGTCATCATTTATATAATCAAACTTAAGCCGACCTGCAGAAACAATGCTTGAAAAACTAAGACAGGACAGAAGACAGAACACCTGATTGAAATGCTGTGCTGTCAATAAACTCAATGAACCTCAATGAACTCAAGTAACATTGTAAAGTGAGCCAAAACTCAGTGATGTGAAAGCCTGATAAAGTCGTACAGAAAACGACTACTTCAAGTTACTGCTGCAAACATTAAGAGGAACTGAATCACTGGGTGTGCTTTGTTTTTCACACAATGCATTTTGGATTTTGCATTTTAGTTTTCGAGAAATAGATCATAATATGTTGTAATGTGTCATGTGCTGTTGTTCATATCACGCTGTATTTACAGTATTTCATTTTAAAATGTAAAGTCTTAGGAACTGACATCTGTCCTTTTGCCATGACTCTGTCGGTGTGTCCTTATCCAGAAATCTCAGTTACACACTATTAGTCAGTATCTTTTATGTTAGCTTGTAAAAATTAAAAGTTTCACTATGCGAGCTTCGTCAGCATTGCTTTATGAGGCCTTGAAACTTATTGTCTCATTGGACTGTTTATACAGAGAGTTTTATTAGCTGAGTAGCACATTGATGAATTTCAAACTCAAAATGAACCGAAGGGTAAATTAGCTCACCATATGACGTTAGCGCCTTCCTCAGACACTTCCACTTCAAACTCCACCCTCTCACCCACCACAGTATGAACATCATCCAGCAGCTTGGTGATGGTGATCGGAGGTTCTGAAAACAAATAGCTTTGAGTCAAACAGCAGATGGGAAGTGAGTCATTAAAGAGATACGCTATTTTATGTAAATCACCAACTGGAAACTGGACATATCTAAATCACCGGAGTACAAAAATACGAATGGAGAGTAAAATAAGTGTGGCAAATAAACACATCTGCAAGGAAGCAGGACTTGAGGAGAGTGACTAATGCTTTTCTACGATATCAACAGCAATAAGAATCTATCATTAAAAGATATTAATTATGACATAATACTGTATAGATGTACCTGTAGGTCAGGTTTTTTAGCATTATTTTCTTCTTTTTAAATGGTAGATACCCTACTTTAGTACCTGTTAGCAGAAAAATAGGATAGCACACAAAACATGTGTAAACGCTCTTTCGCATTTGAATAACAGCATAGTATGTTCCTGAAGTCCTTATCCAAAGCCACCAAACACACCCGTCTTGCGGAGGTGGAAGGCACCTCAAGTCTCCTGAGGTGGTGGGAGTCACATTGTGTAACCACATGGTGTGATGCTTGATGCTCTGCTAGCCTCAGCTATTTGTCACCGTCGGCCTCCAGTCCCCCTCTGGACGTTTCAATTCTCTCTCCCCTTAGCTGGTGTGCCCGCGAACTCTCTGAACTACACTCACAGCACCACAGAAGTATGTAAAAATCTGACTGCAGGCATCACAAAACTTTTGTGAAATGAATTTGATGTTTTTTTGTGCAATTGTCCACATAAAAACTGAGGAATATATTTCTCTCTGGAATACACAGACACAGCTAGAAGAGTATGACACTGAAATAGCCCAGTAGGTTTGTAATAGTGGCCGTACCTTCAAGTCTGGAAAAAGCAATATGTGATTTGTACTCTGACATCGAATAACCGTAACATGTTTGGAGGCTCCCAGAAACTCTAAAAGGAAGACACTGGATGCAATAGAAATGTAGATGTAGATACAATTTCATGTAATCAATAGTTTACCATGAATCCGTCCATTCAGTGAAGTAGCTGAAAAGGCAACTGAGCGAGCTATACATGTTTCAGTTAGGACAAGAAAAATAATATTTAATCTAGCTTTAAGGGGTTTTTTTCAGTTACATAATCTGTTTAGTGTTTAATAAATAATCACAAGGTTCATTTACAACTGTTTTTTTATGTCTGTTTATCTCGTATCCCTTTATGTTATCATTTTGTTAGTCCATGTATTTATGCAAGCCTGTATTATTAATATTTATTATCATTATTATGCTGTAACAAACAAATATGGGATAAATAAAGTATAAAATAAAAGATATTTATTAACTTAATCTAATACCTTGTTTTATCTAAAATGTTCCAGCTGGTCCCTGATTGGCTACTTTTCTTTGATTGGGTGATATCTGAAAAGTTCATTTTTGCTTGTATATACTGACAGTTCTTAGAAGGAAAGAGAGAAAAGAAAAATATTGAAAAAACTGGAAATTGGAATCGGCCAAGACAATCTAAATTGATGCATCTTTACAATAAAGATACTATAAAGGCCAAAATAGTATATTGTACTGTAGTATAGTATTCAGAATATGAATTTGAAGATGGAAATAAGCATGAGATTTCTCTTTAAGAATCTAGTGTTATTTCATCATCATTCATTAAAGAGCTCGGAGGAAAAATATATGAAACTAAAGCAAATCAACAGAGAAAATGGGTTTCTGGTGAGCACATCTCAAACTGTTATTTGGTAGCCAGCTTACAGAAATCACCTCTACAGTCAGTAAAATGCGCAGATTTTGACCTGGTTTGATGGAGCTGAAAATGCTTCCTGTCTGAGCACACCTTTAGGAGTCATTTTCGATCAAGACAAACTAGGAAATGATAAATATGTACAGTAAGCTGAGCTTTTGCTTAAGTAATTTGCGTCTACTTTAAAGTACTGAGACCGCTGGTTTAGACAAGCTGTCGTGTGGTGAGCCCACCTCTGGCCTGACTTGTGCCAGGAGGAATCAGTGACAAAAGGTACTGATGTAGTTGTTTACAGACAGCCACATGAGTGATATATTTATATATATATAAATATAACAACACTCATCAGCGGGCACATAGACACACTGTAGCTGCCTGGGAGAGGTTACAGAGCTTACACATTTTTATGGCTCTGATGATGTAAGAGAGTAAAGTATGGGATTAATATAAAAGCATTAGACTGAGTTACATCCATTAAAATGTACACTGAAGTGGCATGCATTTAGTCGATCAAATAAGCCCAATTAATACCGAAAATGACATAGATCTAGAATAATATAATGTGTTACAAGAATACACAAAATGCAAGCGCTCCTTTCAAAAACCCTGAATACAGAGCTATCATACACCAAATCTGCTTAGCAATTTTACTATTACCATTGATCCGTATTCAAATTGTCCTTCAAAAACACACATATCAGTCAAACTCGGATAAATATGTCAGCACATTAATACAAACAGCACGGCGACAATGATACATGACAATAAACAAAGCATGAAAATTTCACTCGCCACGTACCCATTAAAAATGAGTGAGCAGACAACAGAGCGCAGCATGTTACTGCGTGGCATAAAAGCATTGAAATACACAGATGACAAGAAGGGAACAGAGCTGTCAGGCCTCTCAACACTCAAATGACAGCATTTGCTAAACCAAGCAGAAAAACCGCTCCCTCCTGAAAGGATTCCTCCAAAGACAGTGACTCATATACCTTTGACAAAAACCTCCGTGAAGCACTTCTCCTCCCCGACCACGCACTCGTATGCTGCGTCATCCGACAGGTTGCACTTATTGATAGTGAGTGTCCGCTTGTTGCCCACGCTCTCAAACACATACCTGGACGCAGAGGGATGGCGGGGGAAGATTATACGAGTCGGATAAAGAAGAAATGAAGTGAGAGACAAAGAAAGGGAGAGAGAGCGAGAGAGAATAATGATTAAGTGCTTTCAGCAAATCCAACCACAGTCAGGCGAACAGGGCCTAAAGACAACAGAGTGACTCAAAGTTACAGATCGAGACAAAGAATGCACACATTTAATATATGCTCCCACACACATGCGTTGAGCTTGCTGTGAAAATATGGTGCCAAACATCAGAGAGCTACAGTAATGCCACAGTGTCATCACACGCAGCGATGAGGCAGTGATGAGAAAGATTCCCATGGTTACAAGCTGCAAGCATTCACATCATCAGACCACTCAAGGTCCATTAACAGTAGGTGTAATTTGAATACTGAATAAGTACATATTGTAAGGCTAACAGTTAAGCAGAAATGTTAGAAACAGAGTGCTCAGGATTAAAATGTATTACATTTTGATTTCATTTATGTAAACATGTCATGGATTTCTTTATTATTCTAGTATACTGCTCGGAACACTGAGTGGCGTGTTAGGAATAAAAGCATCCCACATCATTTGAAATAAAAATTATCACGTGACAGAGGGCTGAATTTAAAAGTACCCAAAAAATCAAAGTGAAAAATACTGGCGGCTGCGATTTCTACCCCTCACAGCAGTTTCACAAAACCTGACCCCTGACCTCTGACCTTGAGGTGGAGGTCACTGAGATCCAAACTCATCTGAGATTTTTAGTAGCTGCAACTGCAGTATTAATTTCAAACCGCTACGTCACTTCATTCTTGAATTCTCGCATTCACAAGCTTGCATGTCCGCACCGCCAGCCTGCCCGCCCACTCGGCAAGGTGACAACAATATCCCATCAGACTTTTATGAAGCAACACCAAATGTAACTCAGTAGTCTGTATGCTCCCCTTGCTTGTATGCATGCCTGACACTGTTGGGGAATGCTCCTAATGAGACAACAGATGGTGTCCTGGGGGATCTCCTCCCAAATCTGGACCAGGGCATCACCGAGCTCCTGGACAGTCTCAGCCCCAATCCGGTGCTGTCTGATGGATTAAAACACAATGTCCCAGGGGTGTTTTCTTAGATTTGGGTCAGGGAAGAGTGGGGGCCAGTCAGTGGTATAAAGTCCTTCATCCTCCAGGATCCTCCATGGATATGCCTCCCCAGAACATCACTGATCCACCACCAAACTTGTCATGCCGAGGAATAGTACTACCACTAGCAGTGACGCTGACCCCAGTCAAATGCAAAACTAGTGAAAAAACCGTGAGGGGAAAAATGTCAGCGGCCTCCACGTGTAAAACAATGACTGTTTTGAGGGTTTTCTCATTGTTGCCCCTCTACTACAGCTGTTGTTAATTTCATTATTGCCAAAGTAGCTGAAACTGATTAATAAGCCCCTCTGCTTGTTTTTTTGAGCAGCGTATAATGTGAGTCTTAGTTCTGTTATCACTGAGTGTTTAGTTTCTTTATTTCCTTTAAGTTTACTCCAGCGATGTGTTTTACGTTTGTGTTATCTTCTGATTTATGTCTATTATTATAATCAGTAGTAGAGGTCGTAATAAACCCCCATTGTTTCTTTTTGTACCTCCATTTCTGTTATTCCACATTTTTGCCTTGGTACATCTTTGTTCCCTTGTTAAGTTAGTTTTTATCTCTGTGTAGTCTTTATTGTTTTCTGTTTTATTTTGAAAGTTACTCTTTCGTCCTTACTCTGTCTTGTGTTTGCTTCCTGTCTATTCTCCCCTGATTCCATGATTCTTGTCACCTGTTGTTACATGCGCCTGTGTTTTGTTTACACCAATACTGTCTCCTGTAATGGGAGGCAGAGCCTTCAGGTATCCGGCACCTCCCCTTCTCTAGCTCTCCATTTTGATTCAGGAACCATGAACCCTTTCTACCTTTAGGATTGAGTTTAAAACTTCCCTTTTTGATAAAGCTTATAGTTAGTGCTGGATCAGGTGACTCTGAACTATCATTCAGTTATGGCGCTGTAGGCTCGAGCATTTGCCTTCTCGCTCCCATAATGAATGTTTTGGCATAATCTCTTTATGCTCTCTTTTACTCTCTTCTCTTTCCCTTCATCCAACCAGTCACAGCAGGTGGTTGTCTCAATCTGAGGTTTTCTTCTCTTAAAAGAGAGTTCTTTATTTTTGCTACTGCAAAATCTTACACATATGGGGTCATCTGAATTGGACCTCTCAATGGTGGTTGAGAGGAACATTTTTAAAGAAAACATCAGACAACTAGCATGACTTATAGTGTAATTAATTCTACAGCCCAATAAGTCTGTGTTTTAGTTATTTTGAGTAAAATCCTTGTACTTGTATGTTATTCTAATAACTAGCAGGTATACACGACTGTACAATGCATCCATACATACAATAGATGCACTTTGCACCGATGCACTGTCCAGATATTGTCCTCAACTGATGACAGATGAAACTTTAAATTGCAAGTACACAATCTAACGAGCCACATAATTGTAGGTACATCCATCTTTAAAATACAGTTTGTTTTCAGAACTTCTGTGCCCATGTTACCCACAATGCACCTAACTCTGTTTAACTCTGCAGCTCCAGCTGACTCAACTAGCATCACGGGTGGTCTTTCACTGATGTGTTATTTATCCATACTTCACAACTGCCTCTGTAGCTACAGACGTCTTTTCATACTTTATTCCCCAACACCTGTGAACAGACTTTCAGTAAATGTCTGTTATTCCACGACATTAGTTCCTGGAGGTATCATTATGTCATATACAGCGTACTACAATCTTAAATTTAGGTATTTTTTAATAGAAGAGTAAATTAACGAAGTGCAGATACACTAAATTGAATCAGTATGTCATTTTTTCCTCATCTCTGAGGCTTTGGTAAATTAAATGATACAAAAAGACAACTCAGCCTTCAAGAAAAACCACTTTTTTTTGTACCGAATAAACAATGTATTAAGCTGCTATCAGTGAAGGAAAACACAAAACAAAATTAAATTTATTTTCTATGGGTTTTTAACACTGAGTGGTAAAATGCTGAATCTCAGCTGCCCATAATAAGATAATCTCTTTTTTTATGTATTATGTCAAATGAATTTTTGGCTTGGTTTTGGTTTTATGCTTTATCCGCAGCAGTAGTAGGAGTGAAATAAAGCAACAAAAAAAAAGAGCAGGGTTGTACAAGTAATACCCTGATCCCAATGGCTTTTAGTCACTAACCTAAAACATTTGATTTGTTAGAGCTGAATGGTCACAGCCCACAGCCTGGAGAGACCTCCAGGGAGACTCTGCTCAGGCCAAAATAAAAGTCGCTTCTCCCGATGTAACTGTCTTAATCATAACAGGAAGAGGGCTGCCTTACTTTCCAGTAACAGCATGAAGATTCGTGAAATAGCAGATGGTGGAGCTATTGAAAATATAGCACTTGAAACAGCTGTAGCCTCTTCAATAAAAGACCACAAGTAGCCTTTGAAGAAGGAGGGAAAAGAGCACAGGGGAGAGCGACGCAGACACTGGATAAAGCTCAGCAGGCTAAAGAGGCTCAAAAAGTAACATATGTATTCTGTCAGACATCCCAGTCAGAGCTAAAGGATTGTGAATTAACCATTTACATTCCCTGCACTGTGTTTTGCTTGAGGAAGGATGTGCTTGCTGAACTGCTTGAAATGTACTCTGCAACTCTTGTAGTTTCTCCAGTTGGTCAAGTTGTTATTGTTATAATGTTAGTGACATAATGAGAGCAATCAAGCTAAGCTAAGCTATTTAAAGGACAATTATGTTTTATTTATAGATGTTGCATCTCCCCTTAAAGTGACTATTGTGGCTGTAATGCAAACTTTGCACTCTTAACCTCTGTTGAGATGCAGGGAAATGAGAACTCTAAATCTGGGACATCCTGCCAGCTGATCTAAGCACTAGCATATTCATCTGCCCATGAGTTTGTTTATGTGCATAGGGCTGACCTTAACTGTCGTCATACTGTCAAACGTTTGTCTTCTTGGGAAAGTCATCACCGAAATGGTGGATTGCCCTAAAACCAGTTATCCTGCTACGGGAGCAGTAAGTCATTCTAGATGCTCAGCCATATTAGTGAAACCAGCGTCAACAGACAAGGAGCAACATCAGATACAACACGAGACCTGGAGGATGAAGACAGAACCATAACAGGTCTATCCTAAGACATGGTGTTGAATTGCACACAGCACTTTTCTGAGTTAGATGTGAGTTAGAGTTACACTTACAATTGCCACAGTTATGTGTTTTCACAAGACTCTGTGTAGTCCCTTAAAAAACTAAGTACACCCCATAATTAGCTTGTAGAAATGTATTAAACAGCAAAAACCTGAAGTATGCATGTTCTATATCACTTCATCTGCCTCTCACATCATTATTTTGGTCCACTTTTCTTTACAGTGTTGCTTCAGTTTGGTGCAGTCCTTGTCCTGCTGAATGACCCAACTTTAGCTGTCAGACAGATGTCTTCGCACTCAATTCTGAAATGCTTTAGTATACGGAAAACTTCATGGTTGACTCAAAAACTAAAAGGTGCTCAGGTCCTGTGGCTGCAAAACAAGCCCTAATCATCACCATGTTGACAGTTGATATGAGAAGTTTGTCCTGATATGCCGCTGATATGCGGCAGAAAGGGTGTACTTAGTTTTTCACTACAGACTCCTATGAAAACTTTCTTCTTCACACAACCGTAGATGACAGAAATGTGAGTGTAAATACAGAAACTGGCACAAATGCAGGATAGTTGCTCACTTAGCCGATGGTTTGATTTCCTGTCCATTTTTGAACCATTTGACTGGGACGTCGGGGTCAGCCACTTCCACTGTGAGATGGATCTTCTGGCCCTTGTCCACTGAGTACGCTGGATCCAGCTTCTTCAGGAAAGCTGTAAAGACAAAGGCTTTAAGGGCCAAATAATACCTAAGTGCCAACCACCATCAGGCATATGCTAACACATATTCCACCTGTCGTCCCAGCAATAAAACTGCTCCTCCTTAAAATGCTGGCCTTTATATGCTGCTGGTATTTACAGCCTGCTGCCTGCTATCTCATTCAAAGCACAAACTCTGCTTTTGCCTCGTAACCCCAGTCCCTTACCATCACTCTTTTTGGACTCAGCCTTCATCTTCTTCAGCCTCTTCAGCATACCCCTCAGGTCTGTGATGCCATATTGAAAGGCAATCTTCTCATAGTCACAGGGCTTAGCGTTCTTTAGGATTTCCCATACATCTACTTCTGGTTCCTCCTTCCTCTCCTTCTTCTGCCTGGTGGTGTTTAAGATTGATTGGGAATGAGATAGTAAGTGCAAACCAAGTTTAAGACACATGAAGATGGAAGATGCTTCTCTGAAAATGTAAATTATCTTGCCTTTTCTTGAGCAGTGCGCTGAAGTCTAGCTCTCCAGCATCCTCATCTGCATCTCCACTGGAATTAAAAGAAATTCAATTCTGGGATTATTATTTATTTCTTTTTATCCTGTGCTATTTACATTATTTGTAAATTAGGTGGCAAAAAAGACATAAATAATGTATGTATATTTAATAATATATCATTTTTTATTCCATATTACACATAGGACATTCTAAAACACAATAATACTGAAGATGGTCGAACAGTAAACTAATAAATTTGTGCCTGTGGTTAACACTTACCATTTTACCATCCTGCATTGAGAATGATGCAAAAAATAGGGGCAGTGAGAACATAGAGTGAATCATAAGCTCTGATCATGCCCTAAATTTGACTGACAGAAGAATCATAACAGACAAGCATCATGTAATAAAATAAAAGTCTGTTTATATAAGACTCGAGCAGAAAGATCTGTTAGGTCTCTGAAGTACACAAAAACCACAAACAGAGGACCATGTGACATATCACAGATGTCCAGCAGATTTGGAAAAACATTAAAGTTACTTATTGCAAATTCTGTGTTTCAGAATTCCAAATTTTAAAAAGTTATTTAGCTATCAATACAATTTGAGCATGAAAAAAAAGCTATGACTGTGCAAACCACCTAAGTGTTTTTTAAAGCACAATAGTATGACTAGGCTGTACTTTTGTGTAGTACCAATTTGTACCACAAGACAGTGGAGTGAATCAGTCAGACAAGTCATTAAGATCAAAATTGATATTTACAGAAGCAGCCTGACTGAATGCAAAGCCTCCGGAGGGAATCGGAAATGTAAAGTGAAACCAGTCTGTTAAATCTGCATTCTTTCGCATGGCCAGCAGGGGGCAACATCTCTGGTTGTAAAAGGAAGGCAGATTGTACAGAACTCCATGTAGCTCTTGGCTCCCTTATTCTATGAACTCTTTTGTATCTTAAGGTCCCTTAATGCCAGACTGTGCTTAACAGTTGTGGTTGACAAGATGTGGTTGACAAAAGGGCAACTTTGGGCAATGTTCTCACCTGATTTTACCCTGAACAATTTACCCTGATTGTTCTGAGTTAATGTATGACCATGGCTATGTTAACTGCACTCAATAATTACAGTCAGATTGTGCATGTTCTGGAGTGTGGCTAAGTCATGATCAGTGTTGGTCAAGTTACTTGAAAATAGTAATTAGTTACTAATTACTAATTACTTCTCCAAGAAAGTAATCCTGTTACTGTACTGATTACTTAATTTCAAAAGTAATTAGTTACTTATTACTTAGTGCCTTTTTTAAAAACATGATTCTCAACCTGAATACGTAATAAAATAATAGACCTTTCAGCCCGATTCTATTTTTTCTCTTATAAAATTGAATTAAAAAAACTCTCTTTTAAAAACTTGTTTTATGGGCTTTAATCTTTAACTTTATGCACACTGCATTAAGCAAAAATTAAATTATATGCAACAGCCTTTGTTTAACATTTAAACCTATTTTCTGCATATTCCAGCTTATAAAATAAAAGAATGTTTTGTGTTTACAGTCACTCTTTCAAACTGATGCAAGTAAAACACAGCAGAAAATAAACAAAATCAAAGATTCAGCAGCACTAAGTCCTGTTGCTCTTAAGTCTATTTTCATCTGTTTAGCAGGTCATGTCAGTGGGGGAATCCGGGGATTTCTCTCTGAATTTCACATTCCCGTGGCAGCGTGCCAGGCGCAACGTTTAATTTTTCGCTGTAGAAAGAAGTTTTCTTCCCACACAGAGTGTACAGTGGACGCTAATGTTTTTGTCACTTTTTACAGAATCAAACTCAAAGTAATGTAAGTACTTTCAAGCTTTAAACGCTGCATGGTCGTACTCTCTCCCACATTCCATATTATCCATTGTTGATCTAAACACGTCTGTTGCTGCCACGGATGTCGCACGCTCGCACATCAGTGTCATGAGACACGCAGTAAGGCAGCGTGCTTACAGGAAAGTAACAGTAATCAAATTACTTTTTTGCAATAGTAATCCCTTACTTTACTCACTACTTGACAAAAGTAATCTGATTATCTTTGGTCATGATGTGGTTAAAGACAGTATATGTAAGAATGAGACATAAGCATAGTGAAAGGAAGAAGATACTCAAAAAGCGACAGTCACATGCAAAATATTTTGTTGAATACAAGTAGGGGGAATTATGCATCTGTAACCATGCATAAAACCCTTTATTACCCTTCAGATGCACATTTGCAAGTATAAAGTGATGGTGAATATGTCATGTGCTGTGGCATAATCAGTCGCTGTCTCGTGCTCAACAAGGTGACAAGCACTGTGTGTGGCACACACCAATAAATGTCTACAGGATCGAGTGCTGCTTGTTTTCCACCGTGAATGGTTTTGGCAGCTCCTTTACAGCGTGGAGTGTGTTTTCCTGGCATTGTTGGGGCTCATTGAACCCCTCAGAGAGCAAGATAAATGCCAGTAAATTCAGAACCATTCTGAGTGATAATGCTCGTCCTATGGATGAACAGTTCATCCAAGGATAACATCCATCCGTGTTATCCTTGCCATCCTAATGGTGGTAAATTCTCGCTGGGTGGTAATATCGTCGATCACCAGGCACACATGACCACCGAATGATAAAAACAATGAGAGTGAAAGCGATGTCTGCGGTGCTGTGGTCACAGCAAATGCAGAATCTCAATCTGCTTGAGCACTTCAGAGAGCTTCTCTCTACACAAAAGTTATGTGAAAAACTAGACTGAAAGTTTAGACGAAAACAGAGGTGAAGACCTCTGCTTCAGTATTTGAGCATGTGGAATAAGAGCAAAGAACGATTAATGATACCTGTTAATGTATAAAATGCATATTATTGTGCGGTATGGCAAACAGTGATTCATACTATAAATTCAAATTATGAATGAAAAAGTAGTGCTGAGCATTAATAGACGGTATAAAAAAGATAAAAGACTGAAGCCACAGTGAAGCTTCATTATCGTGCATTCTTTTTGATGGCAGCTGAAGGGAACTTCTCTGGTTTCAAACACAACTTGTAATGTAGAAAAACCTATGAGAAAATGAGCCTATTCAGATGTAGTTCAGTGAATATTTTCCTGTTTAGTTAATCTCAATTGCTGGTTAAAGTATTATCTATTAAAGGGTGATGCTCATTTTGCAAAAAGGACATAATTTATAGTCAAAAAGATATAGTGGTGCTATTCTATGCATTTAGTGTGTTCGGTTTAAAATGGACCATTAGCTTGTTTGGTTAATTTGTACTAAAATATATTCTGAGAAGATGCTTGCTCGGTTTTTCGGGTAAGTAGATTTTGTTTTAAACTTGTTCTAAAATAAAGAAAGATAACAGATGCACTGTAACAACCAACGTGCCTACGTGCTACCGCTAAGCTCTAAAACTGTAGTCCACAAACCAGAGCGATGGTCGCTAGAACCATCTTTTATTTACAGTATATTTATAAAAACACATTATGTGTAGACATTTCACCTCCACAGCTAGTAACAACAGTATTTTATTTTTCCTTGATTTAGCGTGCAGTAATGAGATCCGTTATCACAACCTATCGCGGCCCACTAAGAAATAAATCAAAATAAAATCCAATGTCAGAGGAATTCTTTGAATTTAGATGTGTGGTGCATCTTTACACGTTGGCTGAATCTGTTATTTTGACCTTCATCTCTGTGCAGTAGTGTCATGGCATACTATCTAACAAATGCAGATATGCCCGTACGCATTTCACTGATAAGAATAAACATAGTGGTATAATGAGAATTCTACCTAGAAATGCTTTAAAATGCTGGTGAAACACTGCTGTGTAAACATACAGTGTGTATTTTCTGTTTCTCTTTGAAGCCCTCTCAGCTGGCCGACCAGTCAGTGAAGACACAACACAAAGAAAAAATAGCCTGATGTGCCTGGGGCACACAACGAGGAGCTTGTGCTAATTCAGGCAGACACAAAAATCTGGTGTTAATAAAACTCCAGAAATTAAGAGAACAGGATTGTGATTCTTAATGCATGCAGACCTTGTGTTAATGAGAGAAGCACAAACGATCCTCCTATGGGAAACAGGATCCTCTATTCTTATTTTACAGAAGCTGCAAGACTTCAACATAACAAGTTGTTTAACGCACTCATACGCTGTTTTCTTCCAGCAGCATATTTGAGTTTTAACCAACTATTCACTTTTCATTTATCTCACTAACCTTCTCTCTCCTTCACCCTCTAGTTCCCTCCTATCAGCACTCTGCAAATAAGCACACCGACATCCTGTCTAAACCACAATATGATGCTGTCTTTTTGCATGTTGCCTTTTTCATCTTACCTGCCCGTTTTTGCTCATGCTCTAATGAGGGAGGGAAATTATATTTTTGATCACAGATTACAAAAAGGGCAACTCAAGGTATCAGTGCAAAGGTGTCAGCTGATTTACCAGCACAAGGCACGTGTACATATGTACAATTTACAGGCTGAGAACAGCTGAAATCTCATTTTTTTAAAAATAAAGAAAACTACACATTCGCACATTAGCATAGACCAACTTCACACAGGCCAGGAGCAGAGACGGAAATAGACAGCGAGAGAAACGGTTACACACACACAGAAAAAGAAATACTCCCTTCTGAGACTGTTACTGAGACATGTGACGAAATACATAAGATCCTAAACCACGAGGGAGTCCAGGTGAAGCAAAACACCAAGGCAGCAGATGCACTGAGACGTGACAGAAAGAGAGAGATGGCAGACTGAGTGACTCGTACAAAGTCGACTACAACTGAGGGATAGACAGGCACACGGGCAGAGACGCTGGTTGAGACTGACAGATGCCCAGAGGCAGCGATCTACAGAGGAGCATATGCGAGACAGTGTGATGGGTGACATGTAGAGTAGACCCACGCCGACACTGACACTCACGATCGCTTAAATGCCTCCAAGATGTTGTCCTGCTGGTCCTCTTGTGCAGCTGAAACCAGACAGAAGGAGAAAGGCTGGTGAGAGCTCAGCTAGGTTAATTCATTACTCAGCGGGCTTGAGCAACAAAGGAATAATGGACTGATGACCTCGCTAGGCCACTAAATGATAGGACCTAATGTGTATCGCACTCACTGAGTTATTGCCTGACAAAGCTAGTTACATAGTAATGGTGGATACGCCGAATGGAAGATGACAATAATGTGATTAAGTGTCTGTCTCCAGACCTACCCTGCACAGAGACTTCGAATGTGCAGCTGTCGCACTTGTCTTTGGAGGTGACCTCGCAGCGGTAGCCACCTGCGTCTCCATCCACTACTTTGATGATGCTCATCTCGTAAGTGTAGATCTGACAGAGAGAGAGAGGGGATGATATGCTAGGAACACACACAATTAAATGAACACCCAAATGCAAAAGCTCAAATGTGCACGCATGTATAAGCCGGCCGTGCTGACCGACACGTGCTCGGAGTTTGGATAAAGGGTGACACTGACACCTTGAAATGTTGCTCAGTTAGCTAGTCACTCACTGGACTTTGATTACGTGTTCATCTTTTCCTCCATTTTCTACACAAAGATGTCTGGGAAGAAGTAACATTAAATGGTAAGAAATCAAAGGGCTAAAACCAGATTATTTCTACCAGCTTGTATGCTGATGATTTTTGTGTGTTTTACAAATATTGACTGAAAGAAACAAAACTTTGTGGGTGTGATCTGGAAAGCGTAAAATCTATTAATTGCAAGTTTTATTTTCAGTTGTTCATTACTGCAATGTGGTATTAATGTTGGCAGGATTTTGCACAGGCATGCCTTCATGCCTTTATTTACAGTAGTATAATCCAACAGATTCAACATGTTTTAAACGAGAAGCTTTTTGTGCCGTGGTGGAATAAATGTGGTTTCACGGGATTCAAAAAGTGAATAAATATTGAAGCGCATTACTATTTGCTACCACTCAGTTGATCAGTATAAACAGCTGAGCTGTATTCAGTTACAAAGTTTGGATCTTTCATTAAAACCGTCAGTTTTACACAAAGTTTTATCCCATTTTTTTTAAAACCACCAAGAGTCTGAGACAAAGCAATGAGCAGGCTGACATGCATGCAGTCAGGATATTTAAAAACTGATATTTAGCCATTAGCACTTTCACATTTTATGCCTGAAACTTACAATGCAGGTCACTAAGGAAAAACATGTATTCGCCAACCTGTTGGCAACTGCTTGCTGAAGGTTGTTGGCTGTAGCTACATTGAAAAAAGGGCGTTTCACCAAAAACCTCCTTGTCATTGTTTTGGTTTGTAGCAGATTGCTGTCAACCATAGTTTTCACAGAACAGTGACTGCTCTGCAAACAATTGCAAACTAACCACTGAGTGATAGTGAATTTTGCAAAAATGCAATACATACTGTAAAAGGAGATCTTTGACTGTCAAAATAAAAGTTGTGCCTTACCACTGAAACCAACATGTTTCAAAAGGTGCAACTTTAACTTCTCTGTTTCCATTTTGCATCTGACGCTTCAGTTTCACAACCACTTAGTGAATAGTTGGTAACTGTTTGTGCCTCAAGTCTTGGGACTCATCTGCACAATCCAGTCCAGTCTTGGGGACAGCGGGCGCTGCCCACACACACACTCACACACTCTCTCTTTCCCACACACTATAAGAAGATTGTTCATATATATATATATATATGTATTTTTATATATGTATTTTTCTCATTTTTGTGTTCCAGGTAGTGTATGTATGTTTTTTGTTGTTTTGTTTTTGTCTCTTACAGGTGCATCAGTTGGAGATACATTTTGCATTTCTGTTTGTAGTCTATCCTTTTATTCCCCCCCGTCTGCCCGACCTCCTCTTTTTAATTTTTTTAATATACATGTTTTCAGTTCCAGTTGTGTATGAAATGAAACACACAGCCACGCAGTATGTCATTAGAAACATTTGTGAAAGTATGCGTTGTCTGTATAGCTTACTGAACTGCCACCATTGCAAGAAGTTGGGTCCAGACATTTCTTCCCTCCTACATATTCCCTGAGAGCTGTAAGTGGTATTATTGCAAAGTGGAAGCATTTAGGAACCACAGCAACTCAGCCATTAAATGGCAGACTGTGTAAAGTTACTGAGCAGGGTCACCAAATGATGAGTCACATAGTACGTAACAGTCAACACGGCTCTGCTGACTCAATAATAATAGCCAAGTTCCAAATCTCCTCTGGCATTAATATCAGTACCAAAACTGTGCGATGGAAGTCTCATGGCATGAGTTTCCATGGTGTAACGTTTACGTAGCCCAATATTTCTGTCCATAGTGCTGCGCGAAATATCATAACATACTCAGATATTTTGGTCTACAACAAAGTGGTCAGCCAACCAACTGAAAGATTTGCTATAATATTCATGAGGCTATGGTCCTGTTGATATTACTGGCTCTTTATTAATGCATTCACAAAGGTTATATTTAAAACAGAGAGAATAAATGTGTACCTTGGTGTTTCTGTCATAAGACTCTTTAAACTGAAGGTGCTTTCCAGCTTTGCTACCCAGGTCAAGCCACTTCCCCTTCAGCCATTTCATGACCGGTCTCTTTATCAGGTTTGAGGAGTCCACTTTAGCCACAAACGTGATGTCCTTGCCTGCCAAGCACAAAGATTAAATGCAGTAATTAATTAAACTGTGTGTGTAACAACTGGAATTTAGCACTAAGTGGCCATTCCTCTCATTTCAGATATAACTCAGTTTTTATGGCCACTCATTTTTGCCAGACCTTTTGTTGCTGTAACACTCTCCGGCCTCAGCACAAACAGACCAGTCAGCTCAGACAGCTGAGGACCCTCCCCTGGAAGATGATCTGTGATGGGAGTGGAATGGAGAGAGTAACTAAAGTATGAATTAAAACAAGAAAATGTTATCTGGGCACAGCACATAGATTTTAGATAAATAAAGGCAACCAGGCGACCAAGCAAACCCCCAAATCATCTTCTTAAGTGCCTATTTGAAAGTCATTTGGGAACATTCAGAAATTTAGTTCAAGGACACAAAGCCTCAACCCACTAAATTCTGTCTTTGCACGGTTATTTAGTGCTGAAACTGAGCAACAGTCTCTCCACAAGGCAGCTTGTTTGCATTATGCCTTTGTTGTTACACTGCATAAGCCATTTGGGACCCTCTGACAAATGACAGGCGACCAAGGAGCAGGCTGGCCCACAGGGAATATAGAAACTCCTCAGATCACCCCTGAAGACATCATATTACTGTTGACTCTCTGCAATCATCTGCCACCCCGACAGAACATAAGCTGAAGCTGTACAGTCTTATCGTGGCAATAAAAAATGAGCTGCTCTTTTATCTACTCACTTGTTTCTTTTGCAAGTAAATTGATGTAACCTTTGTAAGGTGTTTGCTTGTCAGTTGATATGCTTTATAGAAACGCTAACATATTCATTTCTCTTACCATCAGGAGGCAACTCTGCATCGGAAGGGGAAAAAGAGAAAGTGAGGAACACATCAGTCTGTACAGTATTTGTGTTGTCCCATTAAACACAAGCGTTAATTGGCCCAGTGATCACCTTGACTTCAGGTGACAGCACTCACACATTAAATCAGTGTGCTCTCACACTTCAAAAGAACATGGATTTCTTTCTCAGAGTCTAATTAACATTTTTTCCTTTTTTTTTTTTAAAGAAAAGTGCAACTGTTAATGAGTTATTTTTTCAACAACTATTCTAAAATCACTTCAACTGTTCTGAGGTACAGTACACAATCTACATAAACTGTTCTGAGTCAGACATCCTACAGATTTAACAAGAAAATAAGGTTCATTCACAAGCAATAAGCCAAAGGCACATCGAATCACCAATCAGATTGAGTGAGCAGGACCCTGACTGGACATCCATTGGACGAGACCAGTTGCTGAGAGAATGGATCCAGGGTCACAAGTCAGTTAAGGTCATGCGCTTCCATAAATTCAGAGAGCCATACTGTCGGCGCCTCTTCCTCTCTCTGCTTTTATGGGCTCAGTTAATTTGATCTTTTAATCAAAAAGTACCCCTGAGGACAGATCCAAGTTCAGATGTTCAGCGTGATTTAAAAGGTTTCCGTTGGAATGCTAAGTGGGTAAAACTGATTCTGGGATAGGACTCAGGGGACACTTTTGAATGTTTACACTCTTACGCTGTTGCACTGGATACTGGCTGTGTTTGGGATGGGGCTTCTAAATGAAATTGACTCCAGACACTGTCGTACTTTGGCACTGGGAGTTTTAAATTATGCCAAGCAACACTATTTAACCATGCATTACTTTTAGACTCTAAAATACAACTTATAGATTTTTTTTTTAACTGTTTGTAAAGGTTTATGTATGAGGTTCTTATTTCCTCATAATTTCCTAATCTTTTCTGTAGAGTTTAATAAACTACAACTGCAACATTCTCCCCTTAAAACCTTGGTCTTAGCATTCATGGATATTATTTTGACATATACAGCCCACCTCAGACCAAGTGCCCCTGGTGATAGCAGCAGTATTCCCCAAAGATAGCTGATAACTGAAGATCACAACACCAACAATGCCAACATTTTGACCTAACCTCCAGCCTCAAAACAACAACCTCCATCCCAATTAGACTCAAGAAGAAGACCTGATCCTTGAAGTCCTAGTCCAACCACTCAAAAGACCCAGTGGATCTGGTGTTAGCTTTCCATCATTTGAAACTTCAGGACACCCTGGAGGTGTTGTGGTTTATCCCCCCAATAAGTCAGAGCTATTTAGGTTGTAGGAGGAGGGCCGACATCTTATTAGCAGATATTTTTAATGTTGTGGTTGATAAACATGAATTTAATTTGGTTCTTTAAGAAGAACGTTGCCAATGATTTTAAACCCTCAAAAGTGAGGAGAAGCCTTATTGATAGTGATTTTCTCGTACCAAGAGAAAATATCAGATTAAATTATTTTAGAGCCACTATTTATTTCCTGTTTCTTACTGACACATCCAGGTTGGATTCCTTGAGCCATGCTCATAATTCTTCCCTAATCCTACATGTCTATTGTTCATACAGACCTCAAAGGGGTCTAATTTTGAACATTTGCAGTTATATATTTTTATGCTTTGACTCTATTTTAGTAGGTTTTTTTTTTTTTTTTTTGAGTCACTGTTCAGAATAAGCATTATTTACAGTGGGAGAAATAATTATTGTGCATGTACAGGCTTGTCTTAAGTTTGCCAGTGAACATTTAAATGATTCAGAGAAGGTATGGGAGGAAGCGCTGCGATCAGATGAAACCAAAATTGAGCTTGCTGCATCAACTCGTCATGTTGTGAGGAAGAAAAAGGCTCAGTATAACCCAAAGAACACCATCCCCGTAGTCAAGCACGGAGGTGGAAACATGGTTTGGTGGGGGGTGTTTTTGCTAAGGCTAAAAGACGACTTGATGGATGAATTTTGGATGAGAACTTTCTTTCCTCCCAGAACACTGAAAATCCATTGTGTATGGTTTTTACTGCAAGGCAGTGAGCTAAAAAGAAGGTAACAAAGGAGTGGCTAAAAACAAAGCACATTAGCTCTCCAGCCCACAGTCCTTTAGAAAATCTGCAGAGGGAGCTGAGGTTTTGAGTTTCCAAGTGGCAGTCAGGAAACCTAAAGGAAGCAGTTCCTGTAAAGAGGAGTAAGTCAAAATCCCTCCTGAGATGAAACCCTGTGAGAAGACAAAAGATTTCTCCACAAAGTACTAAGTGATGTTTTTGGGGGATCAAAATACTTATTTCACTTTAATTTCTTTGGAAGTGAGCAAATTTAAAAATTCAGCAGGAAATAATTATTCCCTCCACTGTGTCTTATACTGGGCCTTGGTCTTTCCCCTCAGTTCATTTACTGTATGCCCTTAAGCTGCTCTTATTTCTGATTGACCTCATAAATTACAGGTATATACGGCAGGTGGGTGGGGCTTCTTTTGACACAGTGGGCACCGTGTGTCTGAGATACCCACATTAGGTATATCTAATGTGCGTGTTAAACTTAAGCATCCATTACTGTAACAATATATACATATATTAAAGAGGGTAAAAAGATATAGTACTAGATTCCCTTTAATAATAGTTTCGTGTCAGATCATAAAAGATAAGTGAAACCCATTTAAATGAATATTCGGACCAACTTAATTCACTGGTTATTGAAAATTTCATTCACTGTGTTAATTTAATTACTGAAATGCCTAGTATGCAGTTTGCAGTGTAATTTCAGGTGGGCACTGACACTGACTAAAGAATCAACAGATACTTGGTTTCCAAATTTGACACTTGGAGGAAAAGATAAGAGAGCAGTTGGGATTTGTGGATCTATAAAGTCAAGTACTACACATGGGATACTACTATAATCCTGATTGTACAGTACACGGTTATTATTATATATTAAGTGTATGAAAATATCATGAAACTAGAGGACCTCATTATGTAAAGACATGTACAACAGAAAAATCATTATGGCTGTAAACAGTAATCAGTGCAGTGTAACACTCTTCAGCACTAGTAATAATTAGGCTATGTCACACACACAGATGACATATATCCAGCAGAAATACAGGCAGGATATATCACTTATTACAAATCAGATCTCATCATTTCACTTTTAAAACAAACGTTTGCTTGGATGCTTTGGTGGAAGCAATCTAACCACAGTACTCTGAATCCTTTTGAAAGACTTTTTTCACAAGACATTGTCAGAAGCTTCTCTGTTATCTGCTATATTTGTATTTATTTACTCATTTTACCATCAACATGTTTCATCTGACAGTCTATCAGTTGAATTTGTGGTGATTTGAATTGCTTTTAAGTTGCGCCTTTGCATTGATTTCCTCCTTTTGATTTAGGTTCCTTTATCTGTCTGCTGTGGGGCACTTTGTCACTTTTGTTTTCTCCATAAATAAAGTTATTCTCGTCATGATTAGCGTCGTTATTATAGTCAGTGTCCAGAAATCACCGTGGCTATATGTCTGCAACAAAACTGCATCTTCATAACGTCTCCGTCTGCTGAGTGAAAATCCTGAAACTTTAAGTAACTGAGATGGCCAACACCAGAGCAATCCCAGGCTTCAGTGAGGAAGCGTTTTTCATCTGATACCCATGTCCACTAACACAAAAAGTGGCTGACACAAAGCAAGCACAAACACGGAAAGCACAAGCAAGCTGGCATGTATTGTGTGGAGTCTTTTGCTTACCATCCCTAGACTCATTGTTGGCTAAATGAAAAGAAACAGTTGGTACATGGAAATTAGTCATCACAGCACAGCACAGGTCTCATCAGACTGCAGAGGGGTGTGTGTGTGTGTGTGTGTGTGTGTGTGTGTGTGTGTGTGTGTGTGTGTGTGTGTGTGTGTGTGTGTGTGTGTGTGTGTGTGTGTGTGTGTGTGTGTGTGTGTGTGTGTGTGTGTATAAAGAATGAAAATGCTTCAACAAAGATCGGATTAAAGACAATGCATAAGCCTATCCACTCAGACAACCACAGTATCTTCAGACAAACACACAAACACACAGATATAACAACAAAGCAAAGCACTTACCTAAATCTGTTAATGAAGAATAAGCACAGGTTTTGTAAATAAACAGGACTAAATAAGTGGTAATGCAGATATAATGTACTGTAAGCTTTCCATGCAAATGCATGCTGTACATAAACACAGTATGACAGAAAAGTGCTTGGCTTCATAAACTGCCCGTGCCTCTGTGAGTTATAGTGATAATTGTAGAGATAAATCAATGTGTTTCATTTTACAGATGAGTAAAGACAAAATGAGCGCACACATACGTCAGCACACCTATAAAGCTATTTAGCTGCAGGACAGTGCTTACCCTCTACAGCCGGCTGCATTTCTGCCACAGAAAGTGACATAATAGTGTAAAACGACACAATCGGAAAATTTTAGTTATCAGGCCCCAAAACATAATAATAACTGCACTGATACCTCATGAACGCCACTGACTCAAGCTGTGATGTTGCAGGCCTTGAGGGACGATTAAAGCGGGCATGTAGGTTGTTGGTTGCAAAATCCAGATGTTGTGCAGATGTTGACTGAGGCTTCCAGATGTAAACAGTGTGCCAGATTACAAATATAAGTTAAAGACAAACAAACTAAGGATTGCTCAGGAAGTTTCTGTTATTGTGGATCTGTAGGTCTAGCAGTCAAGAGACCCAAATCAGGCTGGACACAAAATTGAGTTGAAAAGTTGGGGGTGCCGTTTCAGATGCCCCTGGGCCGAGAAGGAAAGGCAATTTTCCCTGTAGTAGTAGAAAATATGATTCGAATTTGCAGTACCTCAACAGACTGACTGGCGTCTTCTCATTGGATAATGGGTACTGCCATATTTAAACTTCTCTGCCATGTTAAAATAATGGAAAAAAAACATGAGTTCTCATAAACAAATACACACTGTGGCTTTTACCACCCAAGAGGGTACAATATTTCTGACTTTGGTAACCTTAGATTGTCTGAAAATTGTGTTTCCCAGTTTAGTTGTGGTGTCTAATTCCCCCAGAAATGCTAAATATCTCCATACATGACATGTAAGGGCGGAATTGTTAACATGCACTATGCATATGTTGTTAAAATCACAGATATAACATCAAGCTTACAGTCTCAAGGTCTGGTGAACTTTCTGCAGCACTTTTGTTTTTTTTATTTTTTAAATTGAAAAAAAAAACAACAACAGCAGAGGCTTATCAGATTTGTTTTGTTTTTTCACATATAAATTCAGACGGTCCTACACCTGGAGAGAGATCAGATCGGTAGAGTTCCCCTTTAGATTGCAAAACATCACGCCTCCATCAGTGTTTATGTTCTCTCCCAAAGCGGGACTCTCAAATCACAGCCAACGTTTTAGCTCTGCCAACTGCAGCCAACGCTAACATGGTGGGCACAACAGAAAGGATTTGAGAAACAAATTAGCTAAGTTCACTGGCATATGGCACATTAAGCAAAAGGTCATGGAGTTAAGAACAGACTAAAGCTGTGCCAGCCATTTGCTTTGAGTGTTGCTTTTGCTTTTTCAATCATGTTTGCTTGGAATTGTCTGATTTGGGTTCTAACTGTATATTGGCCAATGTACCCCTTCAAAGACTGTGACTAAGCATAAATGAGCTCTAGTATGAGTAGAAATCGCTGCTCTACCTCATCATTGCACCTGCACGCACACATTTAATCACTCCCGGTGAGCTGCAGAAGGTTTATGTAATAATTCATCTTGACTGCACACACTCACACATACACGGGCAGAGAACCACGTGTCCAACTTTCTTGCTCATGCCCTCTATTACAGTTGGCCCATAATAAGAACTGACATTCAATCCAGAGAGGTGAACTCAAAGGGTGAACATATTACACAAATAGACTGTTCACATAAATGTGCAACAAAGTGTACTTCACTCTCTGGGAACCTATTATTTAAGACTTTTTATGAGCTACAATTAAAGAAAATTTACATAAACATAAATAAAGACCATCTTGAGAAGGAATCATAAACATAGACTGTATAAAATATTGCTTTTTATACTTTCTGGGTCTGAAAGAGAAGAGAGTGTGGAAGAGCATTAGCCTCCTTGACCAGGACCAGGTGACTCATTTGGTTTAAAAGAGAATTTTAATGCAGAAGTCTATAGGAAAGTCAAGGAGCAACCTTGAAAGGTGAAAGTGGCAAAAACTGCAGTTCCTCTAATGGCCACTGGAGGCTGGCTCCAGAGATGAGCAAATGCCCATAGCTGGAATGTTTAAGTGGCCAAAACAGTTGATATCTGATATCTGAGTGTACACATACAGTTTATGGAAGCAACATTTTCTAACATATCAACCTGAAATTCAAGTACACTAACTCTATATCATAGTGCCGGCCAAAGCTTGACACTGAGGAGTGAAAATGCAAAACCAATGGATGGCATCACAATTCCAGGCCATAGGGGAAAACAATAACTCAGCTTTGTTTTCTGTGACTTCAGTAAACCCTTTCCTGATAACTTTACGGCCTTAAAGCTGCTTTCACATCTTAGTGAATACAACACAATGCCTATTTTGTAAATTACATTTAATTCTATCAAAAAGGCAGATAAAGCCTTGTTTTTCAGTCACACACATCTCTCATCACTTTTGATTGAGGTCTGAGGTTTCATAACGGTAGTTCATAAATCAATGAGTGGCTATGTCTTTTATTTACAGGTAACACACCAGCCACAATCTATGAACATATTATATCTGTAAACACCAGTTAGTTATATGTTTACTATATTTTAAATGCCTCCTAGCCCCCCGACTTCCAGTTAAATTGCTCTAATTCTCAGTTTGAGCTGATTACATATGCACATAGAAGGGTGGGGAGGTCCCAGAACAAAGCTATATATTGCTGAACATACATTTTTTGCAGATAGAAATAATTATCTTCCTTACAGATGTCCCTGATGGAAATAAGAGGAAAAATCAGCAAAAGAAGAAAATAAATCTCAGTTTTCTTTCTCACAAATACAAAGTAGCATCTTACATTATAGAGAAGGCTGGAAAACACTAAAGGGTCAGTGATAGCATAACCTAAACAATAACAACAACAATAATTAGTAATAATAATTCATATTATTGATGTGAACCCATCATCGGGCATTTCAGAAATCGCTAGAGGTGCTGGTTATATTCCAGGTATACTACTCCTGAATTAAAAATAAATATTAACTATTTCAGTTTGTAGTTTCGAAAAGGGGAAATTCACAGGAAAATGAGCTTTAGCTGATTTTCAGAATAATTCATTATTACATGTAATAATTAACTGTTAACTGACACTTCAACAGTTTACGGTTCAATATTCCAGTTAAAAGTCATATTGAACGAGAAAATGTTAAAATGTAAATGGTAAAAGCGCTTTACATATCCAGTCATTCACCCATTCACACACAGGTGATGGCAAGCTACGTTGTAGCCACAGCCACCCTGGGGCGCACTGACAGAGGCGAGGCTGCCGGACACTGGCGCCAACGGGCCCTCTGACCACCACCAGTAGGCAACGGGTGAAGTGTCTTGCCCAAGGACACAACGACCGAGACTGTCAGAGCCGGGGCTCGAACCGGTAACCTTCCGATTACAAGGCGAACTCCCAACTCTTGAGCCCACGATCGCTCAAGATGTAAATATAAAAGCTTCCTTCCATATAAAAGATGGACGTTAACAGGTTGAGAATCTCCATTCTGTTTTCTTACATTGTTAACCATTAGTAAAACATGTATTATGTCTGTTTTATAGTGGTCATTTTAGTGCGCCTTCATCTTCATGAAAACAGTAAAACCTCAACAGGTTTTCTGACATTTGGATTAACACGTGATGTTAATGTGCAAGTTGATTAAAATCATTTCTGTTTTCATGACACGGGTGTAAATGGTTTAGTCCTACTCACTGCCATAGTTTTATTTAGCAGCACAGATAGCATCAGTTCAGACTTCTGCAGTGGCTCTGCCGAACACATTTACTTTCTAAATTATTCATATCTTTATTATCAGCATTGGTAGTACAGTAGTAGTAGTAGCACTGATGCTATTTAAAACATGAGGAAATAGGCAAGAATTGCCTTTAATTGTATTATAATTTACCTCCAGCAATTAGTACTAAATTTAATGTTTTCCTCTCTGGATATGTCCTCTCTGGAAAAACCAAAAGGGGCGATTTGTCTTCCATGTTTGATTTTGTCACAATCAATTTTTGTATATCAGCTAACCATAGATACACATGTAGAAGCTGCAAGCAAAAAACCAGACATAAAACCTCCTTTTTAATTAAATAAATAAACTAATATCAGGATAAATAGTGTGCTGATAAGGTGCCAACTTATCTTTTTCTAACTGATTTAAAATTGGTTGAAGTCCTCGGCTGTTCCCTACACGAATAAGATTTAATTTAGGAACGCTATATTGCTCCAGTAAATTATATAAATGTAGCTAAAAGGCAAATATTCATCTGTATCCATTGCATGTAATCACAGATTTAAGTAAAGCCAAAAATATCATATACATAGACCCGCTCGTGTATACACGGTGTGACGCTTACCCGTGAATTAAACACCTTCTTCACTGCTCCAGATTTTAACAAGTGAATACCGAGGAATTCTGAACTGCTTAAGTGCATGTGTGCAAGTGTGTGATCATGCACCTCCACACTCAGCCCCATCACCACAGAAGTTCACTGCTTCTGTGTTTGTTCGGGTTCATCTTTAAACCTTACCCTCCTCCTCTCCTGACATCTCTGAATGAGTGGAAGGAAAGACATTATTTTGATGATGAAGATGATGAAGATGAAGGCGATGAAGCTGACAGCGATGATGAAAAGGATGAGAAAGATGAGGATGATCTACAGACAGTCTGTGTGACACAGAGACAAACCAACACTGAATGCAGGTTTCTTACCCTTGTTATCTGTAAATGAGAGAAAAAAAATGATATTAGAAGCCTTTCTTTAAATATTTGTTTTCAGTGCATGTTCTGCTTCAAGTGGGTGGCTACTGTATGCATTACTCAAAAAATAAATTGGATATCTGGAGCACAGCTAGTGGGCCCAGTTTAGATGTCATGAAGGCTCTTACCAGCAGGGGCTGCTGCATCCTTAACACCCTCGGCTGCTGCAATTAAAGAACAATTATGTAAATTAATTTGCACGTCCTCATTATTTCGTATCATACAACACTAGGAGCACAGCGTTTGGATAGTAATTCAGAGCTGAGACTCGGTAAAATGTTTAAAGAGCCACATCCTGTAATCCGAATCCTCACGAGACAATAACTAATATAACCGAGGGCTGCTTGTTTTATATTTATCTAAAATGCAAAACATCATTCTGTTTCTTACATTCAGCTGTACACCATCAACACAGATGCTTTCAGATAAGTTTTGGGAACCACTCTGCAGAGACACACTCTTTTTTTACTAGCAGCGATCAGACACATTCATAAATACACCACACTGCACATGAAATACACTTTAAAATAAACAGTTTCATTTTAACAACATAAACACACATTCACATGTACCCGCACAGGGAAACTACACTCCGGCAACCCTGCTTTGTGAACCTCTTCTTGGTTTCTGTAGGGTTTGCCGCTGGCAAAAGACAGAATATTGGATTTCAGCGAGGGAATACTGCATGATTCAAATGAGCCACAGTTTGCAGAAACAGTGAGCTTGAGATAAATATAAGCAATTTTGTCAGAGATCATGAGGAATAATTGGGCTTAAAAAAAGTCTGAAAGGGGCAGCCGCAAGACAAAAATGCTTTTGATAGGATAAGTACATCAAAGTTCCAGGATCGCAGATCTAGGTTACTTTAGAAGCTCTAGGGTGTTTAATGAGATGGCAGATTAGGTATGAATTTCTGTCTGCCAGACAAACTAAAGCACACAGTAGCACAGTAATAATTCAGCTTTGGCAGTATTCACATCTTAACCATCCATTTAAATAATTCTGCAGGTCCGCGTCCTCATTAGGGCCCCTGTTTAAATGTTAAGAAGGTTTCACTGTGGCAGGGAGGTACAGTTGAGACAGCAAAGTTTATTAAAGGGCTGAGCCACAGAAATGAATAAGGACATCATCTTGACAGCTATCATCTCTCCGAACCACCAACGAGAAGCCACAACTGGAATGGCAGAGCGTCCCATGAGCCTACTTAACAGTGGGTCTAAGATATCAAGGCTCAGCCTTGGCACTCTGGTTGTGATCAAGGCTGGCATACCATGTGTGGCAAACTGAAGGGGAGGCAACACTTCTATTTTGGATAAGGTTTGTTTTTCATGTAGCAATCTATTAATGCCTCTCTCAGCACTTCAATCCTTGAGAGGATCTGTGGCACAGCAGGCAGTTAAAACTTTCTTTAGGCTCCTGCTGAACCATCTTTCCCACCTCTCTCCCCCTCTAAATCAGAGGGAAAGTCGGTCACTGAATTTTGCTTTATTAGGTGCTCGTCTGGTCCTCTGTTTTTCAGGGATGTTACCTTGATGTCAGTGTGTTTGCTGGCAGGATTTAATCTTTGACTCAACATGACATAACCAAAGACGGGAGGAGGTTTTGTTTTTGAGAAACAATTCTCACCCTGAGAGACAACTGGGGCGTTAAATAAATGTCACAAAATCACCATGGAAACAGCCCCGTGCTGATTTCAGATATGTGTGATTAATAATATAACCGTTTTGCCAAAGACTGCTGGAACTCAGAAAGTGTGCGCCATGCACAGGAGTCCCGCTGGTGTCTCACTTTACTGAAGGAAATATCACAGCCTCTCAGAGGAAAATTTCATATGAAAGACTGTTCATAAATGGTTTTAAACCCCACAGAATAACATGAAAGTAAAGTGAGAGAAATTTCCCTGTTAAATTATAGTGAAATACCAGCAGCTGATTTGCCAGCAGTAAACTGTTATTTTACAATCTGACTACTGTAATCTACAATAACATTCTTTATTCTCAAAAAATCTGCGTTGAATATAATCTTTACACTGTTCAGCTGTTCTTTTACTGTTTCTATTATCACCTCAATAAACAATTTGTTACACTGTTTACTCAATCAGGACAAGTTACCATCTATGCATATTCGTGTAACTCCATCATAACTTGCACAGCACAGTTATGCAACTATTGCCATCAGAGAATTTTAAAAGAAATAATCAATAAAGGGGAACTCTCAGTCGCTGACTTCCAGTTTCATAGGCAGTGTTAACAAGAATGAACTGGACCCCAAATTTGCAACAGAAAATGAAGCGGGATGAAGCATTTTTATGATTTTTTTATTGTCTTTTTGTTAGAAACGACTGAGCAATGATGTAGCTCCATTTTGATATGTTTTACAGGGTTTTGATTGTAGCAAAATGCTATGGAGGTTACTGAGGTGGGAACTTGACATGCTAAACGAGGCAAGAGTTACTGAAGCAATCATAACCCAACAGTCTACAGAAAATGTAAAACTAAATGAATAGACAGCAAATTTTTATAGCAGTTTATTGCAAGGTACAACAAACAATACCTACTCAGAGATCATGTCTGGGGTCTCAAATGTGCAACTACCTCTTACTAAGCCTTTCAAAAAAGAATTTCTACAGTTTTCCCACAGTTTTCTACAATAGTGTCATGGTTAGCACTTCCTCCTCACAGTAAGAATGTCCTGGGTTTGACTCCACAGGCCAGCTGGTGCCTTTCTGTGTGGTGTTTGCACATTTTCATCGTGTTCCCTGTGGGTACTTTGCCTTTCTCCAGCAGTCCAATGGCATGCGTGTTAGATGAACTGATGTTTCTAAATTGGCAATAGGTGTAAGTGTAAGCATGCATGGTGTGTGTTTGGCTCTGAAACACATTACTGTCCAGGTTGTACCCTGCCTCTCCAGCCCCCATGCAACCCTGAGTTGGATGAATAGAATTGTAATAAAAGACTATATTGTACACCTGTAATTGCACATTAATAAAACCCAGGAAGGAAAGCCGAGTGTGAGTACATTTTCCTTGCATTGTTTGATAGTGAAAGAGCGTTTCCTGACTAAAAGCAGTTCTATAGCTTTCTATTTTTTCTGTACAGCTTTCTTAGATGTAAAAGTTTCAGCTGTCATCGTGTGAAATCTCAGTCGGAGCTTCATTCAGTGTCAGCGGAGCAGCAGCACAGCAATATGAGAGTGAATGAGAGTTTTGGTTCACTGGTGTCAAGATATGAGAGAAAGATATTGATGCTCAGAGACTCTGGTTTGACTGTCTTGAAATGTTATATGTGGTGTGACATCTTAAACAACCTTCACAGCTCAGATTAAAACTGTCACTGCGGTTAAAGCTAAATCTGCAGTTGCAGGCATTAATGGGAGGCATCCTAAACAACAGATGAATAAAACAAACATTTTGGTCACGTGATAAACTGGAGACACATTAGAGAGGAGATTAGACTTGCTAATTTGCATCCCAACTGACAACCTGTTTTTTCCCCCTTACATCATAACTTGAAAATACGATGACAAAACAGCACAGGCTTTTTAAAACAAATGTACGGTGTAAGATCTTTTTACCCTGTAGCTGCGTGCTGTCTCACCGCAAACAAGCAAGACAGTGACACACTCACCAGTCTCTGCGCAGTTTCCTCCACTACACCCAGCAACGTTCATTGTGCAGTAAATTGAGTTTCACAAAAGAATTTTTAGCCCTCAAGGTCACTGCCACCTCCTCTCTGCATGATTACGCAGGGATTTTATACATTATCAGGATCACCCTTTCACATCTAATTTATAAGCTTTTCACTGCTCTGGATTGGTTATTTTTTTCCCATTTAGGTAGTTTGCATCATGAGGGCAGTATCAGCAAGTGCTTTAGATTTTTTCTGTGTATCCCAGGTGAAACATTTTATGCAGATGATGATAGAGGGGAGAAAAAAATGCAAATTATTACCCAGCATCAAAAATGCAGCACAGAGAAAATATTTAAAGATGTACAAGGGACGTTTTACACTTGCAGCTGCAAGTGGCAATAAAGGTGAAAAAACAGACAGCATGTGAAGTGTAAAAGACACACAGAGTGCTTCTGTTTCCAAGAAGTGAAATGTCAAACAGCGGCGAGACAATCTTTCTCTCAACACAATACTCCTTCTCTGCTGTTTATGAGGTCGGCCGCATTTGTGCTCATTTGTTAATATGTTGAAAATGAGAAGCTCTGAGTGCTAAGAGGCCAGCAGGATCTCTTTCTTATCGCTCTACCAGACGGGTCTCCCACTTGACAAGCCGATCTATTCATTCAGAGAGCCAAGTAATTCGCGTGCGTACCTCGGCAATCCTTTGGATAAGTAAGTGAATTATTTTTGGCACACCCCCGGAGGCATAAAATACTCACACTGATGCCAAAGAGCTGATACTGAGCAGGTTTGCAATGTACACCATCTTACTTTAGTGTGCTGGAAAACCAAGATAGAGCATTAGCTAAGATTAAATCACCGAGCTTTTTTTTTTTTCTTGTCTTTTCTCTTCTTTTCTTTTCTGCCATAAGTCAAAATAAAAGACAAAATACTTTTTATAATGATTAAAAAATTGGAAATTCAGCAGATTCTTTCATGGTTATCTGATATTTCTTGACATGTTTCAAGGAGTGAAAGATAACTAAATCCATTTACATACACAGCATAATAAAATGCAACCCTGAGCAGGTAAATATTATTTCTCCAGTAGATTTTTATGAAAATTAACTAATTTTCACTTTGCTGGGTTTTTATATATGAAACATTATAACATACTGTGGAAATGATTTGATGCCCCGAGTCAAGTGACTTTATTTATGAGCAGCTTTAAAATAAAAACAGATGACCAAAGTGCTGTACAGCTTAAAAAAACGAGATTAAAAAAAACAATAAAATATATTAAAACAATACAAATAAAAATAAACATTAGAACTTAGTCTGGCTTTGAAAATCAGAATCAAAAAATAGTATGTAAAAATACTTTTTAAAATAACTCTCAAGCAAATAAAACATTTCCACGAGCAGCAGCCCAGTCTGGAAGAGCTGATGCTCACTTTCTAGAAAACTACCCAGCATCCATTTTCTGTTTTTATTTCATTTTATTTTTGTTTTTGGAGGGTTTTGTTCTGATGCCAAACTCAAAAAGAAATCAGGCCTGCTGACGACAGGGAATAGCGAACATGACATCCAAAATCAAGCTGGGAAACACATGAAAGCTCTGGTGTTTAAGGCTTTGCTGTAATGACCTTTCAGATGACATATTATTAGGCCTACAGATTAAGCTACCCATAACTGTGTAACTCAGTTGAAATTGGCACCACATTTACCAGCTGCAACATTATTTGATTACACGTTAAAGCTGAGCTAGGCAACATATTTTTGGCATCACTGGACATAAATATCTATAATAACCTCTGAGTATGGTTTTTTTTTTTCAGGCATTAGAAAATCTAGCCCACAGTGGAGAACTCTGGGCATTGGCAAGACTTCTCAGACCATATCAGGTGAGTAAACGGAGTAAACAGTGGTGTGATAGGCTGAAAGAGCAGAATTCAGCAGGAGGAACGTTCTCTAGATTTCTGTAGCATTATTGCAAATTCAAGTGATATAACATGGCTCATTCAGATCCAGGGCATTCAGGGCATATCAGTGATAATCTAGATGTTTTTCATCAGGTTCAAGAGGTCCAAGAAGTAAATCCTATGACACACCTACAATCTGTCCCTGAAGCTAAATTTTATGTGAAATGTACTCAAAAAAAAAGCTTCACTTTCCCACAAAACACTCATATTTGAAATGTGCAGAAAGAGGAAATCTACAGCATCTCAGTTAGTCAAGGTTAGTGACGTAGTTCTCTATTGTAGCTCCACTTTGTGATAGAAGCTGATAAGATGGGTGTATTTTATTTAAAAAAAGATCTTGCCTATTGCAGCTTTTAAAGAACGATTTTATCCTTTTCTAATTATCCATAAGTGATCCGTTTCTCCTTCAGCCCACGCCAGTAGCACTTCTTCTACTGCAGGTCTCTCTGTCCAGCTCTGAGAAAGCTGTGAGCAAGCCGCAAAGTCACAACCAGGATCACTGTAACCCTTGAACCCTCCCTGCTAATGCTGAAGGTAATGCACGGCTGACGAAGGCTCTGTCTGCGAGGATCCATCTGCGCTCTCATTACCATCCACGCTTCATCGACGGTCCTCTCTGGCCTAGATAATTTTACTCAACAGCCGTCTGCTTCCCTGTCTTCCAGGTATCTGTTAAATGGATAATGTCTCTTGCGGTCTCCATTCCATCTTACTTTTCACTTAATGCAAATCCTCACTCTCAGCACTTTTCTGTCCCACCAATTCTTTGTCCTACTTTAATCTGATTCCACTCTCCTCTGAAGTAAAGGGCTGAGCAGAGAGGCAGAAACTAGAACTGGGAGAGAGAAGAACAATGAGCCAGACCAACTGGGGTCAAGCAGCTCAAGGATTGGGTTCTTCGGTGCAGGAGATGAGATATAGGCTACATGGTTTATATTTAACAAATACCATGTGAGATGCATGTTGAAAGAGGATTTACTCAGTTTTCGCTGACCCTGCCACTGCCAATACTTTCTTTAAATACACTCATCGCTTGATGCACAGTGCATCCATAATTATAGACCAAAAGCTTATCACTTATATCATTTTAACGTCTCGAGGACTTTAACACCTCATGACTGTGGCTAAAAACTGATTAAGTCATAAAACTGAAGTCAAGACATAGGTGGGATTTTTAAGCTGAGTGCCTGGGTAGGGGATTTTCTATCTGACCACAGATACTAAAAGATGTATGCATACCTGAGTTTTCAGAGTGCTTAGAATATAATCTTTCACCACATAGCATGTAATAATCCATATAAAATATGTTTTAGATATTTCACTCATCTTTGTGCACTTTAAAGCAGTTTAATGTTCTTATTTGGTTTTTGAACCAGTTATAAATTAGATATAGCTCTTGCACATTTTCTTCCACCAGCCTGCAAATATTGCTGTTTTGTAAGATCAGTGTGTCCTTTGGCACAGCTGCCTTGATGTCACAATAATAGAAAGTCCTTTTACTCCCAAACTCCTGACATATTAACACTGAGAAAACCTGGTTTGCCTCACATTTGAGCACAACTGGTTGAGCATCATTCTTCAGCTTTCACAGCTAATGCGATGAAGGGGTGCGTTTTAATCCAAACCACAATATTTTCCTAAACCTATTCAAGTCGGTACTGGTGCTTAACTCTTAGCCAAAAGTAAAAAGCATGTGAAAAAGAAGAAATTGAGTGAGAGAAAACAAACAAATTAAGGTGCAGCACACAAACTAAAGGTAACTTGTGACTTACTCCATCACCACCCCTCCAACCTCCTTCCTCGGGCTCTGTAGTTCTTCAAAAGTCTTTCTTTTGTCACGCAGTGTTGCTGTGGCCAATGCGTAAGTCATCAATGCCAAAGGACATTGTGTGCATGTGTCTGTGATGGCTGCAAAATCTGACATCAGTGTTTTTACATCCTGAAACAAGTTCCCTTAACCAGAGGTAATAACATTTTTTTTGCCAGCAAATAAAAGCCCAGGATCACTTTGTTAGCTCTGCTTTTTTTACATGCAGGTACAAGTCCCTGAAAGAGCAGTGAGATTGAACCAAATCAGCACCATTTGGGCTGGCAAACCAAATCTATGCTCTAATGACCCAATTCAAGAAGAATTAGTTAATGCCCATTTGTGTATCCAATTGGCAAGTCTTATAAATTCCAGCCTATTTCAGCTACTTTAGCCTTCCCATGGCTGCTGTATACTTGCAAGCAGCTTTGGAGTTTACCTCTAGCTCATCTCTTTTTGTCATGTTGTATCTAACTTTGTCACTGTCATATTTGTGGTCTTTGAGGCCAGAGAAGTTCCCCCAGAGCAGAGACACGCCATCAAATATAAATTACTACAAGGAAATATCAATCTTATTTTGACTACAGTGATCCTATTCAGCCATGGAGGTGTGTGTGTTTTTGATCATACACGGAGTAAAACCAAGATGAATCAATTACAAAAATAATAAATCTGCCACTTCTTTTACCCAATGAGGTGAGGCCTTTGCACGTGCCTAAGAAAAGCATTTATACAGAATAAAGCTACTGCAAGCTAGAGCTTCTTTCTTTTTTTTTAATCAATCCTATTGACACTGACCTCAAGACAAGACTTTGTCATGGTCGAGTTCAAACTTTAGGTATCGATCTGCTCTGCACTAAAGAAAACACTCGGCTTAGTGCTTGTGTTCTCTGTAGCGCCAGTGAAACACGCTGCACTGGAGACAGTTTAAAAAACATTTATATTCCAGGGATCACTTATATTACTATTTCCTCTGTAATGTTATAATCATTACAAATCATACGCGTTAGAAAATACAATAAGAACCAGCAACTTATGAGTTTTCTGGGCCGTATCGCAATTAGCCTTAAAAATTATTAGTTTCTCTTCATAAATCTGAAAACAATAAGTAGATTAATTCTGCGCTGATCCTCGACAGTCTCTCTCGCTCTTTTACACTCGCTCTCTCTCGCTCCGTCCGCCTCTTGCGCTCTCTCCTCCCGTTTTGCTTTTGAAGGGTAACCTCTGTGGAATGTGCTTCGTTAATCTCTCTTGACATTTCCCTGCCTTCCTTTGCTGCGTGCGCCTCCTGCTTATTCAGGCAGTTAAGCCAAAGGAGTCAGGCCAAGACAAACATTTGAATCTTGAAATCTTTCTCATCACTGAACAAAGCCAAAAAGGGCATAGATTCCTCATAAGAACGTGTGTTTTGATGCTAGATACTGAACAGCTGTCTCCTTTAAACTCGGTGACTGATATATCCGATGCTGCTGCAGCTCAAAAAAGCGCCCATTACACGGTTTTGTTTCTGCTGAAGCTTGATGTTGGAGTACCACTGAATACATTAAGCGTGTCTATAACGGTAAGCTATTGCACCAGCAGACATGTTAACTAGAAACTGGGGCTAGTGTGGCCTCCTCTCCAGCTGAGTATAATGCCAATTGGTGGTAACACAGTCCTGCTTCTCATACTTTGTTAATGCATCCTGGCACCATTTTGCACAGCATCCCTGTTATATCCCTGCACTCTGGATAAGTGTGTCAGGTGAAACTATAAGCTCATGTTGCTGTGTGTGTCTGTTTGCATTTATGCAACAGATCCGACGAGTACTTTTTTACTTTTTGGAGTCAGACTTGCTCCAGAAGCAAAATAGCAAGAAGACCAGGGCTTAAAAACAGGATCTTTCTCCTGTTACACATTTGTAGTACTTGTGTCATTCATGAGACATAATATTTCTTTAAGATGCCAAAAGTTCATTTGTCAGCAGATGGTGATTCAGGAAATCAGACCGAAGAGAAAACCCCAAAGAGTGCGGATCTTAATCATGCAAGAAAAATAACATCTGTGCCGCCTAACGGGCTGCACAACATCAAACTGTCTCATATGTGTGTCTGTGCTTATATGGAATAAAATAATTCGATCTAAGATCACCTATTGATTAAGATTATTTCCCACAAAGACACAGAATCAACTTTATGATCTTAGAATTGTGTAAAAAAAAAAAAATTCAGCTTAACGTAAACAGAGGAAAAAGGCATGAGGGGATTTTGGTACATGTCCACAAGGGAACTTTTGAATGATACAGGTCAGTCCACTTACTAGCATTGTGTGCTTAATGCGCATGCCACTACGCAGTACTGTGACAGAGTATTGACAATTGCTCTGCTACTGTGACTGTGCAAACCCTCAGCTGGACAAACGCCTCACATCGCCTGTCTGATGTCAGATTTTAACTTCAAACCAATGATTGCTTTTCTGAAAATATGGATTACATTCATATCACACTGAAACATAATCAAAACATAATTTCATGAATCCGTCTCTATTTTAGGTCACCAACAACAAAATTAAAACATTTGTTTTGGTGTTTTGGTTTTGGAAACCCCTAATTTGAACAGCATAGACCTCAAATGTATGTAAATAAAGACAGAGAAACTCAGTGCATCCCAAATACAGTCAAGTGAAAAAGGAAGTTTTTTTCAGGACTTTATGCTTTCTTGTAAAAAAAACCAAAAAACCAAAAACTAATTACACCTTTACTGCTTCCACACGATTAAGCAAGTAAGTAGGAGTAAGCAGCAGCCAGGTGCTGCTAGTCAGAGACAGATGATCAACAGATTAGAAGCTAGTGTGAGCACCTCCAGAGGCAGAAGTTTTGGTGCTTTGTTGGTCTGGAGACACATGAACGTGTGTGTTAATACACTACCACAATCATCCTAGGAGTGAACGTCCCATCAAACTAACCCCAAAATGAGACCATTCAAGTGTTAGAGAAACTTCAAAAAACCCAAGAGCTACACCTGAGACATTACAGGTCTGAACAAGTATGGCTCGTTTAAAGGGGGAGCCAATAGAAACCGCCCTCTCCTGAAAAAAAGACAATAATAGCACAGCTTAAGTTTGCAAAGTTGCATCTAAACACACCAGAAGACTTCTGGAAAAATCTCCTTTGGATAGATGAGAGCAAAGTTTAGATGTACAGCACCAACACAGCATATCAGTACAAACACTTCATACCAGCTGTCAAGGACAGAGGTGGAAGGCTTGTTTTGAGCCACAGGACCTGGGCACCTTGCAGTCATTCGTCAAACATGAACTCATTAAGTTGGGGGAACCTTAAGAGAGCTGTGCATAAATGAATGCCTGCAAACTTCTGTGAACTAAAGCAATGTTTTAAAGAAGAACAGGCCAAAGTTCCTCCACAATTCCTCATACCGAAAACATTTCTTTCAAGTTTTTGATGGTAAAGTTGGTTTTACAAGCTACTGAATCAAGTAAACGTCACGCCAGAGGGCTACGTTTCCTTAAGGAGAGATGTGGGTATGTGGGGTTTGACTTGCCAATGGATGGAAAAAGAGAAGTGTAGGACCCCGCATTTCATAACGCTTTACATTTCTTTGTAAGCTGACCCCAAAAAGTGGAATTTAGCCATACATTTTTAACAGTTTAATAAATAAATGTGATTCAGGAAGTAATTTAATCATGAACCTCAGAGCTGAGACTGTTCTTTTTGAATTAGTCAGATTTAACTCAACCAGTCAGCCTGCTTCTGCTCTGGGAGCAGCTCTGCTTCTGACTGAGTGATGTTTTCAGTAACTGAAAGTCCAATCCTCTCCAATTCTCACGCATTTTTTGAACGCTATTCAACAGGGAATCCCTCAATGCCTGTAAAGCACCTTAATCCCAATATAAAAGCAACTCACTCCATTATTATACGCAGTAATCACATGTGGCCAAGCTGCTGCTGTTGCTACACTTTCCTTAAATCGCATGACGGTGTGACCGAAAGTATTTTTGTATTTCCACAATATTCAGATACACATATATATATATAAATGCAGTGTATTGGCAGGGGAGAAATAAAAAGAAGATTAATATTAAAGCAGTCTATTTATAAACAGACTCTGTTTATGAGTATCAATGGTATTATTGGCACTTGGCTGGCATCCACACTGGGAGCAGAGCGTGACTGATGCAGTTTCACCATTTTATGATGAGGATGGAGAGCGAAGCTGTCAACAGAATCTGGGTACGCTTAAGCCTCTGCCCTCCCGATCACTCAATCATTTGCCAAGTTAATGTGACAGTCTTGATGATCTTTACAGCTGCATCATGTACTGAATAGACTGTCACTCTATGTAGGAGGAGAAGGTAAATGGATAAATCCTGAGTAGCAATTAAATAGTTGCTTGACATGCAGGTAGTAATGGATGGTGTGAAACATCAAAGATGTTCCAGTAATTCGAGTGATTGTCAGAATCAAAAATAATAACTGCACATCACAGAGCAGCTTTCCATGAAATCAATTTTTGACACAGATTTAAAATAAAAAACATGCAGTTATGAAGATTTTATTGATCTTTTTCTTCTTTTTTTCTGAACTGTTGACCAAAATAACTGCAAATATAAGAAAAAATATTACTTTGAAACTCAAAAAATCTGTATTGATCAAATGTCATTCTGTTGTTTCCACTCATCTGTAAAATGAAAGCCTCAGGAAGGGAGTTGTTCTGCCTGGTAAATAGGAACTCGCAGTTTTAACTGCACTGATACAACCAGGAAATAAACAGGAGCGGTCTTTGCAAATCTGGATGACCTACTTTTTGTTTTCGGCTGCTTAGTTTTAGCTTGTTGGAGGGGAAAAAAAAACAATATTTAATATTTTAAGGGATTTTTTTTCTTATGAACCTTTAAAAGTTGTGAAAGGTGCTTTGAAGAAGATTTAGAAGAAAATGGTTGAACGTATGCTCCTCCAGACTGTGTCTAGGTTTGAACCATTTTAATCATTATTGCTCTCCTTTTTTAAGAAGGTCACAGTTTACATAAAATCTATAATCTGAACAAAGCTTGGTTGAGCAATCTGAAAATATATGCGATAATCTCTGCATTAACTTTAACATTTGCTGCCAATAGCCTCTCAAATGTTCTTCTGTGATAGTAAACTGAGTGCAAGTGGGACAAAACAAGCAATTTGAAGGCGTCACCTTAGACAGCTAATCAATGGATCGAGGAAAGCGGTGGTATTAGTTGTAGCCTTACACTGTGTACAACAACAAACCTTCCTCAATCTGTGCTTTGATGAGAGATTTGGTCCCGAGATTGTTGTGCTGTCATCCCTTTAGAGAACCTGTGTGTGATTTATGTGTTGATTTATTACAGCAGAAAGGATGAAATGATATACTTTCTTCCCATTCTTTTCAGTATTTCATCTTGATCTCAAAAGCAAGCTCTGTGCTCTATAGAGACTTTACTATAAAGAAAAAGGTCACTAATAATGTTTCTCCCACTGAGAGAAGTTGATAAAGCTCCGACGGTGCTGACATTACCGTGTTATTCCGTTTGTACGCATTCTGCAACGATCTTGCATTAAGCCTGTCGCCGCCAAGGACCGAGGGATTAGACGCACAAGCTTGGAGGGAACACAAGAGACTGGATGGTTGTATATAATACTGACTTTTAATGATGATGATAAGAATTATGACTTGTTTGGATTCCACCAGTCATGTCTCTCTCCCCCCGCTTCCTCCTCGCTCCTTGCCACACGTGAGGATGAAGATTTATGGAAGAACGAGAGTGCAGAAAGGGAAGGATTTGGTAATCGGTTTGAAAAATGGGTGTGAAACTGAAGATTAGATTTTATAGCAGTGCTGTAAACTTTCCTGACAATTTCAATGAATTCTCATTGTGTGAACAAAGCGCTCTCAACATAAGAAAACAATTGCTAAATGCAATTCTAATTTAGACATGAGGAATCTGTAAACAAAGGCAGCTTTAAATACCATATTAAGCTGTCATCCACTTCAGCTTTCCATTTATTTCCTTTTGTCTTGCAGCTCACATCAACACCAGCCTGTGCTCCAAATAGGCTAAGGCCTCTCTCTGATCAAAGAGGAAGCTTTCAGTAAAAGAATACATTTCTGGGTGTGCATCCACTGCGCATCAGACTGCTTGGGCTCTGAGAGGCTTTGTTAATGATATTTCAGGGGATCAGTTAACTTTTCACACTCTTTTTGTAGGACCTCTTGGCACAGTTGCTTGACTCTGCATCTGTCTGTAATCCATCAAGCAGCAGGCGCATACCTGTGGGAACTTGATGATAGCCTTGGTATGAAGTAATGCTACACTCGACCCGTTGTGAGACGCGTGGTTTTGGGGGCTGAAGAGCGGGAGTGTGACATAATAGACATGGGAATACAGGAAGTTTAACCTTCTGCTAAACAACTGTAAAAACAAGAAGACAGGCTCTGGCACCAGTTTTACACACAGATATATGATTGGTCCAGCTGTAACTAAGACAGATCCTTGTTTAGATCAAAAGAATTCAGTTGCACATCTTAATTCATCCTTTGGAGAAAGCAGTTTTATTCTTGGACTCTGCTGGAGTAGCATAATTCAGAGTCCAAATTGATCTGTATTTATCTTATACCTGGCCTCGGTGTAGCCTCTCACTTCATCCACCCGTGTGAAAAAAGCCATTTTCTGCTCTTTAAGCCACCTTTTTTCTGAGTGGATACTACTTGTAAATGTAAGATTTGAACAGCTGGTGGTTTGGGCTTCTGTCCTCACAGCCAGAGCCGTGTGACCATACTAAGGATATCCTCTCTCTCTGAAATCAGATAAAATTTCTGCATTTTCAAACAAAATAAGTAACTGAAAAACAATTTAATGGTTCAAAAAAGTGACATGAAGTCTCAATGGAGGACAAGCCTGCAGCAGTGCAGTGGCTCGATAATCAAATAAAAAAAAAAAATGAAACAAACTAAAATTTATTAATCATTTTGGAGTTTTTTTGTCATCTATTTATGCTCATTAGTCACAGAAAGTTGTACAAACATGTTTTAGGCTGGTCCCACGAGATATACTAAAAATAAAGCCTAGACCCTCAAAAAACACAGCCAGCCCACTCTCAGGCTAACTAAGCGGCAACCCCCCGACTGATAAATGAAGCCAGAAGTTGCAGAAACTGTGGCTCCATGACCACTTGATGCTGGCCTCAAAAGTGAGTCTGTCTCACCTGATTTCTGTATGCATAACTTCACAGCAGAGATAAACATTTTTACAGGTTAGTACAAAAACATCTTGATCTCTAATTCAGAGGCCAATTTCCATCTAAATCTTTAGTTTGAATTTTATTAAGTTATTGTGGCATGGCTTTTTTGACTGGAAGAGTTTGATGCTGACATCGATGTCTTTAGCCACTAGCTTTCGGCTACTTTTCACCTGTTTTCAGTCACTAAACTGGACAGCTCAACAGCATTTGCAGTGTCTCTGCCTCTTGGTCTGTATTTAATTTAATTCTATTCATTATTTGACAAAAACTTGGCTTGATGTGCAGGTTTTTATTAGTGCCATTCTAACGCTCAACTTATCAAGTATCTATGTCTTTGCAAAGCACTCACTGAAGCACTAGCGAGAATTAAATGCAAAATTAGAATTTACTTTCTCTTTTCAGCTACTGCTGGTTCCAAAAAACAGGATGGCAAAGTCCATTCTTCAAAACAAAAGTCCTCAAACTGACAGTTGGTCTTCTTAGCTGTTATATCCAGTCTATGAGACTAAAAAAGCTGGCATCAGCAGACGATTAACACGCAATCATCAAAGAGTCCAAAACACTCTTAAGTAGCCATTGAAAATGCGCAGTAGTGATAGCTGTTTTCATCATACTGTCTAACAGACAAGTCTGCAGAAGTTCTGCTAAAGCAATTGGAGTAGGAGCCGAGCAGTTCGATGTGCTCACTCAAAAAAAGTATGGTCATTCCTACTTAAGATATTCAAGAACTTGATGCAGTGGATGAATGCAGATATCAGTCTACGTCTGCCCTTCATCTAAGCCAGATTCAGAGTCTGTTTTTGTTAAGCTGGACCGCACTCCATTGTATGCTAACAGGGGAGGGAGTGTTTGGGTAGAGATGGTGGCCTCTGGCAGCGTTACTGGTAATTAAAAATTGTGTTGTTATGTCTACACGTGCTCAGCAGTGGAGCAGCGCCAGCAAACTGCCACCCTGCACCCTGCAACTATTACCATCAACTCTGGTGCGCAAGGTCTAATTATTCTGTGACTGGCTCATTCCAAAGAGCCCACTGGTTCATGAGACATAACAATCCATGATTAACATGAAAACTATGATCCTACTGGGCTCCCTTCATGTGTCTTATATGGGTCAGCTAGGGTCCATCCAAGTGTGTTTCCCCTCCCTCTCTAGAGGCGCCTTTCCTTTTGTGAATCCACAAGACCACGGCCATCGCTTTTACACTTGAGAACTATTCTTGTGGCTGTTTATTGGGATGCGTGCTTCTTCCCGATCACCAAGTCTTCTGAAGCCCCAAGCAGCCTTAACTGAGACGCCAATGGAGGAGTCGCATGAGCTGTAACCAGCTGATCGACAGGGGCAGAGGGGCTCCAAAGCTGAGGAAGTGTCAGGAAGTTCATGAGCAGGGCAATAATTTGGGATGGGTGGAAACACAAGAACAAGAGGAGACTGGGTGAAGGCTGTAATGTGGTGTTAGGAACATAATATGTGTGATGTCAGGACGCTGGCCTGGAGACACATTGGATGCAGGGATGGAATTACTGCTTGATGGGAGAATAAAAAGGGAAAGGGTATAAGGTACACTGAAGGGGACAGATTTCAGTGCATCAAATGCATTTTATCATGCATCAACGCTGACGTGCATTTCTAAATACAGACTTTTGCAGACGCATGTCACTTTCAGCAAAACGCCTTTTTTGGTCTGATCCACATGACTTTGAAAAAGCTCAATGAGTAAAACAGATATCGGAATTATATATCTGAGAAAATGGGAGTTCTGACTTTTACATAACAGCAGTGATATGGTGAACTTCATGCAGATTGGCGAATGGGGAGATTGATGCCAGCAGAGGAGACAGTGTAATAGAATGAGGGAGGCAATCAGGGTCAGATAGATAAGGTGTCTGAGGTGCAGAGATACGACGGCAAGGTAGTTACACCTGACTTGACAGAGGTCCCTCTAACAAATCATTCCCCTCATCTCTCCGCTTTTATCTGTTACCTCTTTCTTCCCTCGTGCCCTCCTTCACTCCTTCCCTCATGCATGCTCTCATTTCTCCCGCTTCGAGCTGCAAGATGATTTACAGTTTGAGGTTGTTGCTGACAAAGGCGGCAGAGCATATTTCAGACCCCGTGACTGATAGAAACATTACAGCATACACTACATCACAGTGCTGTGGTGATGTTTCAGCGCTGAGATTACCAAATGTTATGCCACATGCATGGGAAGATTATCCTGCTCTGCTGGAACCACATACTTCCAGTTTATGGTGCAATGAAAGGGCTTATTATCAGTAATAAAAGAAGGCATTTACTGCCATTTACAGCCTCTGTTTTTCTTTTAATTAAATAACTTCAGTGTATATAAAATGTATGTATTTCATCAGCTGTAACTACGAAACTCACATCAGACGTCACTATAAGTTTGCCAACTTATACCCTCTTGCTTTCTTCAGATAAATTAAACGTCATGTATACAAGACACTTTTCCTATAAGAAAATACAAGTTCAAGCAGCTAAAAAGAATATATTTTTCTTTATTCATAACTTTGGATCATTTTATTTTTGATTACCAACATTTACGCAAAAAACTACGTGCATTTCACTCTGAAAGTATTTTAAATATTTGTTAATGAAATCCTTTATTTATTAAAACAGCTGGATTAGCTTTCATTGAACTCAGCTGCAGTTTCGCACTATACCTCAGGACAGTTGTTTGGGAAAGAGAAAGCAGCACAGTGATACCAAATAAATGCACCTATAAACCTAACACTCATGCCACAGATTATTAAACAGCTTTAATTTGCATGCCCATTAATAAATTGTCTATGTATATTATCTATATTAGGTAATTCATTACCAATGACTTTATAAAACTCCTGATTTATTGTGATTGAAAACAGAATTTCATCAAGAATAAACACTAAGGGTTAAAATTAGGAGTTAGAAGTGCCTTGTTTTTTCTCCTCCCACACATCTGCACCTTGCACAGAATCACCATCTTTCACTTCTGTTTTGTTTTCTCAAGGAGTTTTTTCTTTCTGTTCTAATCTCACAGGATGGACCAGCTTACCTGGGTTCTGTGGCTCAGGCATGACTGTGTCTGTTTACAGTGATTCCTCTGAAAGCCTCTTCGTCCCTGCTTGGCAGTGGCTCTGCCTGCATTTACAACTCCTCCATCCCTTTTTATGACCTCCCCCACCCCCACCCACCACCACCACTACCATCGCCTTATCCCCCTCATGCCCACCCAACACTTTTACTTTGTACCGCTGCCATGCCCCCTCCCCCCCTTAACGAGCAGAACAAGGAAGGAGGAAGAGAGTGACAGAGATGTTGTCACTTGAAACCTTAGTGGTAGCTGCAGAGCCCTGAGGAGGCACTGAGACACCATGAGGGGTAAAAGTGGTTCACAGCCATAAAGAATTCCAACCCATGGGAAAACCTGCCAGCTGATTAACTCATTAGGCCCTGTAGGCAGAACATTAATAAACTTACTGATGCTAATGAGCTCTGACTGACAATTTGACTGAGGGATGCCGCAGTGGCAAAACTCCACAGATGTTTTGTGTTATTAGAGGGGAGGATAATATGTTTTGTCACTTTGATGAGGGTTAGGAGGTTTGAAAAATGAAGAGCGAATCTTTTCCTTTTTTCCATGCCCTAAATCTATAAATAAGCATAGCTTTAGCTTGGGAAGGCCACAAAGTCAAGCTCAGCTGCAGTGCCAGCAGATCAGACGATCTCAGTCCAAGGCCACATCAGCTGATGGCTCTAAGGAAAACCCTCTGCACTTCCAATTGACAAATAGGGCATGCTTTTTAAGATGCTTTAGCTCGCTGACAGTTGCTGCACATCTGCAACCCCCTTTGCAACCCGTAGGTCCTCACTTCCTCCCGTATCAGACTTAATCAGTGTCATATCTGTCAGTGATGCCTGCTCTTTTCTGTCTTCTTGCAGCTCTGCCTGCCTCCAGCTCTCCATGTATGCACATGGAAGGGTGTGGGAGAACTATGTCACCATGTATAAATCACTGCAAATGCAAGTATCAGTCTTGCTTTCACTAACAGTCTTGAAATTAAGGCTTCTATTTTCTACGCCAGCAGATGTGGATCTTCATACACAGTGACTCTAATCTTTTTCACTAGCCAGCACTTGCCTCACTTTATTCCATAGCACAACAGACCGATCATGTAGAATTAACTTGTTATATAATGCTTGTTTACCACAAATATATGTCATGCTGTAGTGAATATCCATTTAGCATTGCTTAGCTACAAAATAAGGAGTATTTGGCAATTCTTTCTACTCCTAATGGGCTGTGTTGTTCCATTAACATGTAGGTTGTGCTGAAAAATTATTGTAAGAGGTGTTCCAGTATTTTTCTGTGTCATGAAAAGGGGTCCAAACTATATATCAATAACCCTGCGGAGGGTGTTGCTCTTCTGAAGAGCCTACCCTAAGGTTCTTCTCCCCCTCTTCCACCCAGTGATTTTTTTCACTGTCCCCAGCTGACAAGAAAGGGAGAGGGGGAAGGAAATCAAAAATGAGAGCAAAACAGCGGCAGCCGTGCGTTCCTATAGGCAATGACAATCCCATTTGTTCTTTTGTAGGCATAGCTGTCAACTAGCTGTACTTTGTGAGAGAGGAAAGCTTCATGCGGGGATTTACGGAGAGAGGTCACCTTATGAGTTCCTGAACTATGTATGCTCACACTAGGATTTGTACTTCACATCTGTGACATATGAAGTAATCAATATATTTACCAAAAAAAGAAAGGATTTAAATGACAGAATAATGACAGTAAGTTCTTACTGTAGACCAAATTACAAACATCAGTGTTAAATTATGCATTTAATAAGCCTTTCACTTTCCATTTCTTCATCCATATGCAGTTCTCTTTTTTTTCCTTTGGTTTTGGCGCTCATTTTTTTTGCTTTCCAAATTACTCAGGCAGCCATAACCTTGCATAATAATACGCATTCTTTGAGACTTTAATTTTGGAGAGAGAACTTAAGTCAGAAAGAGAGGCAGAGATTGAAGAACAGCTATTTAAGGCGAGTGCAACTTAAGATTCATATGTTCAAGGAGAACAAAATACCCCAGAGGAAGATTATGGAGAGCTGTTTGAATAGGACATAAAAAGTCCTTGAGTCTGTTAGACTTACTGTATATCATAACTTTACATTACTTTACTTTAAAGCTGAATTATCTTCAATAAATCTTTTTTACGCATTCACAGGTCATCAGTTGCAATTTATAATGTGACTAAACTCTCTGAATGGGCTGAAATTATTCATATATTGTGGATTCAAAGTGGCTATAGGAGACTAACTATAGGTGTCCTAAATGATCCACTGATTCCCTGCAGAGGATGACACCAGAGTTATTTAACGCTTGCATTAGTTAAGCCTCACTGAAAAACACTTTAAGCCAGCTGAAGCAGGTCCCCTCCATTCTCACAGCAGCTTTCCCAAAACAGCTTCATAGCACTATATAGAGGTTAAAGCTTTTAATGGATGTTGTTTAGCAATAAAAAAAAAAAAAATCTGTTAATTAAATGTATTTTATTGTGTTTGAGATGTTATGATCCAATGTGGTGTTTGTTTTATGTGTGACTCCTCCAACCAGAGGATGGCTGTCGGTTTCTTCCCCTTTTCTCTCTTAGGAGGTGGACACCTGGGCGTGCCTGCTGAGTAGCTGGGCGGAGTCTCTTCCTGTCCTTGGATTGGATAATTGACTAATCACCTGCAGTATTTAACTACCAGATGACAGCCACCTGGCCCCTCTCTCCTAATCTCCACCATTCAACCAAGAACCTGTGTGTTGGTTCGTTGCAGTGTAGAGTGTCTTTGACAAAGTGTTCAGCCAGTATAACCTTGTGTGTGTGTCTGGCATTATTATGTCAATTTTGTAAATAGCTGTAAATAGATTGGTCAAGTAGCAATCGTACACTTTGTTCACCTTGTATATATCCTTCACTGCAGCAGCCTAGTAGGCGTGAGAAGCCATTTTTGTTGATTACGTTTTCTCCTGTTTTTTGTTTAGGAAGTTAGGTAAGTGAATTTGTCTTTTGTTTGGGTTTCATTTTTGTGTAGGAAAGCGTAGGGACCATTAGGGAGTTTTGTTTGTTATTTTTGGCACTGCTCACTGCTGAAGCTAATAAATGGCTGCTTAGCACTTTAAAAGTTACGACTGTTTGTGTTCTTGCTTTGGTGGAGCGGGAGTGGGCCAATTTCTTGTTGCGTTCAATACATGCCTGGACAAAGAACGTAACAGAGACAAAACTACATTCAGGGTGATATGAGAGTATTTTATGGAAAATGGCAGTAAAAAGACAGAAAATGGTCAGATGAGTATATCTCACCAATAAACAAAGGAGTCTCTAAATGTCTCATCCTAGTGTGTCAAATACTGTCATTCTGTCAGATGCATGTAGTGTCCGCATAGGTTGAGTCAACAGCCACAACAAGTTTTCTTTTTAATATTGTAGGGTCTTTACCTTATGAAGCACCTTGATGCAACTGTTGTGATAAATTGGTGCTATATAAATAAAAGTGAACTGAAAAACTGAATGTGTGGTTGGATTTATAGTCTGGGCGACAGGTGCAGAGATTGCTCAGATGAAGATAAAAAAGCATAAAATTTGCCATCCACCACATCATACTAAACATTTTCAGAGGTGGAGCCAATGCAGTGTTAATTGCATAGTAATGGTCGCTAGGCAACTTATTTTCCTTACCAACTGGGAAATAGGAGGCCTACATACAAATTTTACTAATCAATAACATTGAAGTTTCTAGCAACCAAATAAATTCAGTGGTTCCACTACTTAAAATTACTAATATGCTTTGGAAAATATTTGAGCTAAGGGTTTATCACTATGTTGGCAGTTCTGGCTCTAATTTGCCCCATCACATAGACTACAGGAGGAGATCCTGGTATGAGCTAACACACCATCTTCCCAACTATAGTCCTACATATTTTAAATGTTATGCTTATTATGCAGAAATATGACACTTTTCCTTGATTTTTATTAGACGGAGGCAAACTTTGAAATAATAAGGTGTATGTACAAGTACTTCCGGTGAGCCACAGGTTCAGGCTCACTACTCTAAATCTTCAGTTTCTAGTAGATTTTTTCTTCTCTTGAATCTGTATAGTGCCAATAAGATTTATAGTATGTCATCTCAGGTACAGTGCTCTGTCTATGGGCACCAGAAGCACCACCCACCTGCTAAGAGGTGGAACCAATTAGAAGAAAAAGCAGGATGATTTTAAAAGGAGATGAGCTAAAATAACTCCTTTCAGTAAAATAGTGAACTGAGGGCTTGCATCAAGGCCTAATATAAGATAAATAAGGATTATTTTGAACTGTAACTCAATCAAGTACAAAAATGTGGAGTTATTAATGAGTCCCCTTTAAGGGTGCTCAGTGTGATGCCATAAGCATGTACTTTATAAGGATCCATAGCAGTGAGTGACAGCACATACACCAAAGGAAAACCTTATGCATAACTGTGAGATGCATAACTGTGAGATGCCAGTGGCTTTGACAAAACAGCAGTATTTGAAAACAAGCTAGTTATTTCACCCGTACAGATGACACAGTTTATAAATAAACCTCTGAAAGCAAAAATCTGAAAAGCTTAGATTGACTAGGCTCGCTTAGAAGGAATACCCTCAACCTGCCGCCGGGCTCCAAGCAAGCACGTTTTAAACAGGCTGTGCAACAGTGATGCAAAATCTGAGACACCCTTTTTCAATATTTTAGTAAACAGCTAGACCTAGACCTGATTTGAGTCGGGTCCATGGAAACCTGAGAAAGTTTCTACTAAGTATCATCAACCTGTTTACTCTGATGCCGTGTCCCATCAAAATGTATTTTACAATAGATCAGATTACTGCAGTGGGAATGGACAAACTTATACTGTACCCAGAGAGAACTACCTCACAACTCTGCAATCTTTGTAGAGTTATACCAGAAAATATACTGTTTGGGTTCACTGCATTACACCAGCGTGTTTTTGGCCACAGCAGGTACCTGCTTTCAGGTAATGGACTGCTAGCAAACATGCAAAAAAGAGTGGAAACTGAACCTACACACATCCAGTGGACAGAAACAGGCCTCAACATGCCACTGATGATGTTGCTTTATATGGGATGTGTAAGCTTTTTTCTAATAAGTTCACACTTATGGTAGATAGGTAAGTTTTAGACTGCTGTAGATTGCTGTAATATGTTTAATTTGCTATGTAGCCATGGGATGGATGGATGGTTGCATAAAATTCAGTTCTTTACCCTAGAACATTAGAACGAAAACCCCAACAATCAGTTGACTCTCTATGAGAAACACTTGGCAACAGTGGGAACGAAAAACTTCCTCTTAACACAAAAAAGCCTCAGGCAGAACCAGCATAAAGGAAAATCTCACATGATCCTCGTGGTGTACCTCTACATGGAAGTCATACCTGCGCTGCGCCACCCCGATGTAGGAGCAGCCTGACAGCCTCTAAAAATTGTCTAGCGCAGCCACTGGACTTGGTAAACGGAGGAAAGAGGGATTCTTAGCACAGCGGTAAAAAACTCAAAACAATTCAATTTTAATTCCTGTAATTATCTGATTTGTCTGATCAGTTGTAAACACTGCAGTATGAAAAATGTATTCACAAAGACTACACTGCTGAGGCTTGGGAGAAAATGTTTTCTTTAGTGAAGCTGTGGTAACATATTTACAACTTTGGATGTTTTTTCTTTTTTCTCACATCTTGTTCGCTTTCTCTCTCATTTGTCACCCTGCTCCATTTTTAACAGCCCGGAGGCAGACAGGACATGACAGTGTCTTCCTTCAAAGTGAAAGTCCTGTTGTCATTTCACATAAATATACATGCTTTCATATTTGACTAAGAATAGTAAGGTGACACCGTTGTTTAGGGCTGTGACAGAGAGTAATGGGCTCTCCCATTGGAGGGGGCGGTACTGTATAGGGCTGCATGGTTTCAAAGGCAAAGCCGGGGGGGAATCACATGCCACAGTCACCATATGTTCCATACTGAGCTCTGCCTCCTTTAAGCTGAAGACGAAGCCCAGAGAGACAGACCGTTTCCATCAACAGAAATGTAATAGAGTATGTGCACATCTATAATTTATGATCAAATAACCGGTTTGAATACATCATAAATACAGTTCATACAATATATTAATATATTAATGATGGCAGCTAAGATGTGGAAGGAATTTTTGTGTAATTTAAAGCAGGTTGCGAGCAAATCTTTAAGGAGATGCACACAACTGTTTTGTGACAGTAGGAAAATATCAATTTTGTGAATGTAGTAATTATTTAGCCATTTTTGCAAGTTATTTCCTCATTTCAACTTAATTGTAACTCTTATAAATGTCTGGAATAATAAAGGAATATGCTTTTAAAAAACAAAAAGAGTTCTGTTTCAAAGAGTTATATGTATAAATAAATAAGTTAAGATAAGTTGGATGTCCAAAAATAACCTTGACTTCTTGATATTCCAAACTTTAATGGATTAACGATGAATTCAAAACTCCTTTTCAGCACTTTGATGCTGAAATGCTGAAGTTTAAAATGATTGATGCCTTTCACTTGTATCCACAGAGGGTTTATTGCATGTCAGCAGAACTCTTCAGCCAGGAATAAGCATTGAGAAATAAATCGCATCAATCACATTTGGCAGAAACGTGCAGCTGCTTTCTCTTCTCTCTGGTTTGATACTTTTATATTTGGCGGGTAACTCTAATCAGTCAAGTCACAGCTACCGGGCTTCTTGTACCTGACCCTTGGATTGTCCAACAGCATTTCAGCACCATCAAGCCTAGTTAAATTAGCAGCTGGAGCCAGGATCCAATGCTCACAGGCAGAGAAAAGAGCAGCAACGATCCATAAATTCTGACTTGGAGGTGCCACATTTTGCAGCCTGTACTCACTGAGCCTATTGAGCTGAAGGAACTCTGCTAAGTGCTAACAAACTGAGGCAGGAGCTCTGAGTTTATAGAGCACTGACAGAAAGCTGAGACCTTCATAAAAGTCCCATTCAAAATTAAATCTGAAAAAATGATAAAATACTTCTAAATCTTATCATACGCAGGCAGCTCTAAATGTAGATGTCCAAACACCACCAAGAAAACCCTAGGATTGAATCATTAATACTTCATTCTGGGGAAAGAAGTGTGCATTCCTCCACCGAAAAAAAGAAAATCAATATATGCATATTTTAAGTATTCATGTAGCCCCCTCCCTGTATTTTGTTTCTTTTAATTTAGCAGGAGCACAAGGGGAATCATTTGAAATGAGAGAAGCACCCCTAAACAGAAACACTGTAGCTGAATTGCAGGCACTCAAACCCCTACATCAGAGGGCTACACTTAATCCATAAGCTTCCTGGGCACGGGGCAAAGTACATATTACCAACTTTAGTAATATTGAGAAGGTATTGGAGCCAGACTTCAGGCTTCAAATAACCACTGCAATCCTCATTTCCAGTTTTTTGGTGAGTTCTAATTGCAGTAGTCACAGTTTTGCAAAGATTTAAAAAAAAAAAAAAAAAAAAAAAAAAGTCTAGCAGGGAAAAGAAATCTGATCATAAGAGGTCACTTGAGACACATTCCAGTGCCAGATGTGAACTGCTGCCAGTTATGGCTTGATGTAAAACCCTGATCTAGCTCTTTAGATTAGTGCAGGAGCGGATCTAAAGAGCTTTATTTGTTTCATCAAAGACTTACCCCTTAGCAGGGCATTTACCTAAATAAAACTCTGGCTGAGGTAGAGCATGAAATGCTGACTAAAAGATGTAACACATGAATTACCCTCTTCATCACACGGCCTTAAATATTTATTATTCAGCTGATAAAAATTGCACTTTTCGGGGGCACTTCTGTGGAAGTAATGGGGGTGAGAGGAAGGTCGAAGCAGTGTTTTATGATCTGTTAGCAGCCTCTGCTGGCGTTGGATGTGTCAGTACATGTTAATCTCACTCACAAGAGATCTCTATCATGTTTGTTTCAGTATTTCTGTTTTAGAATGCAAAGGAGAGTAAATTGGCATGTTTGGCATATTGTGACAGATATTAAACGTATATAAAATTGCTATTCCAATACTAATTATACCCTAAATAATGTCAGAAGTATACTCTGTTAAAAAAATAGATATCTTAATTTAAATAGAAAAGATTTTTTGGGGTTGTTGGCTCATCTCTAAAGTAAATTGTCCATCTCTCATTGCACATGACAAAATATAAAGCAATACTAATTTAAAATGTTTACAGCGCAAAATAGAAATTAAAACTCGTTTATGTGGTAAGAGGAATTCATTATTGCTGACACATTACAAGGCATCACCAGAAATACAGACCTCGATTATTAGCAGCATTCTGTCAACAGCTGTGTGTGTGTGTGTGTGTGTGTGTGTGTGTGTGTGTGTGTGTGTGTGTGTGTGTGTGTGTGTGTGTGTGTGTGTGTGTGTGTGTACGGGTTCGTACTATCCTGGTGTGGACCAAAATCTGACATTTACTATACTGGTGGGGACTTTCTGCACAGTGGGGACCAAAATCCAGGTCCCCTCGGGGTTGAAAGCAATTTTCACACTCAAAATGTGGTTTTAGTATCAAGGTTACAATTGAGTTATGGTTAGGTTTAGGGTTAGGCATTCATTTTTGATGGTTAGGGTTAGGGTAAGGGGCTAGGGAAAGCATTATGTCAATGGGATGTCCCCACGAGGATAGCAAACCAGACGTTTGTGTGTGTGTGTGTGTGCAAACTATTAGTGTGCAAGCAATAACGTCACCTACATGTAGAGCACATGAAGGTCTCCAATCATTACTAAGAATGATGCAGACATCGTAGGATTACTTGATAATGATTAATTGATGGTAAGTTATTAAGCTGTCTAACACCTTAAAGAAAAAAGAAAAAAACACTTGCATGTGATTACATTTCATGGTGTTTGTTAACCCTTGGTTCAAAATCGTAATTGCCTTTTGAAAAAGAAAAGAAAAGAAAAGAAAAGAAAAGAAAAGGAGCTTTGTCGAAAGCTTTTGTTATGAAAATCGCCGGAAGTTCATGTGTTGTGCCACTTGAGGCGTTCTTCCGGTGTCTGTTTCTGTCAAAATGGCTCGTGTGGTACAATCTAAGGTTGCTGTTGTTTCCACTGTTTTCTTCGTATGTTTACATTTTGCATGTTGTAATAACGGAAGAAGGGTAAGTGTGAAGTGTTATAACATAGACGACATCAATTTAAATGCAGTGAAGTGGATGCTGTACCTGGTAGCTAATTAGCATTAGCTGTGTATGACCGGCTAAAAGGCTAACGGTGGATTTCATGTTCATTCTCAGGTTGGTGATGCCTTGGAGACTGAGTTCAGTGGTTTCTCTGTGCCTCTTGAACACTCATTTGAAGTCGGTGAGAAACATTTATAATTCTTTCTTACTGTAACGTTGTATGATACGATATTGATTATGTTGGTAAGCTAACTAAGCTTAATGCCACAGGAAAATGGTACACGCCAAACTCCATTTAAAAAATTTGCCTGTTTAATATGTTTTTGCATTTATTAATGAATGTACCTGATTTGCTACAAATGTAATTTTTTTCAGAATTGGCTTTTTGCGTTTATAACAACCTATGAACGCCTATAGTTTACACCTACAGGAGCTTTAATGACATCCTATTCTAAATCCATTGGCATTAATATGGAGTTGGTTCCCCCGTTAGCAGCTATAACAGTCTCCATTCTTCTCGGAAGGCTTTCTACGACATTTCTATCTGTTTAAAATTAAATTATTGCGCAGTATTCTCAATAATGCGTGCATCTGGGATAAAGTCAGCTGTAACAATACAAACGGTTTAAAGTCATTTCAGAGGCCAGAATTAAACCCCCTTTGAAATCATGGCATTTGGATGTGTCAAATTCAGTATTTATTATACCCTCAAAATGCAAAATCAGAACATGCTGTCAATCAAATAAAAAAAACAGGCAGTTACAGTTTATTCCCTCATTTAACAATAATAAAACACTCTGCTTTGATGACAGACTTCTACCTTCATTTTACGGTTACCTATGTAGAGGTCATCTACAGTGTGTTGGTGCTTTTTTAACCAGATTTTTACAAATCTCCAAGCAGGGAAGGTTTGTTATCATTTGTAATTTTTTTTTTTTTTTTTTTTTTTCAGATGATGTAGCAAAGTTTCAAGTGCGTGGAGCTCTGCTGTTAAAGCCTGGAAGAGAGCCGAGTGTCTCACTAAGTCAGAACCCGCTGTCAGATGAGGACAGGACCAAATTGAAGGTGAACCATGTTAACCATGTTACATGGATTGATTTAGTGATGTTTTCTACACATTTCCAAGATGGCCCAGTGATCGAGAGATTTCCCCTGTTTCAAATCAGTATTTCTTTGGAGTTTTTTTTTGTTTCTGTTTTTTTTTGAGGGGGGGGGGGGATCCATGACCAGGGCTTAAAAACTGTATTTAAATAGCAAGGGCTGTTTCTACTCTTACCGTGTACTGCAAGTACTTTTCACACCGCACACTGCAGTCACCTATTCTCACACTCACTCATGCATTCTGTTAGCTTCAGACTCTTTTTACCTGTCACTTAATCACATATGCATCGAGGCAATTTGGGGTTCAGTATTTTTCCTGAAGAGATGTAAATCAAATAAGCAGTCTTCAGATAAGTAGACAACCTTCTTCTTGAGCCACCACCTCCTCATCTGCAGAATTACCTGTGACTGAAAGTCACCCAAAATTTTGGTATCAACATGGGTAACATCACTCACTTGTTCCACTGGTGTAGGATGTGTTTGGATGTTTAGCCAAGTAAAGCGATAGGTGAACTTTCCTAGATTTATAGTACGTTAACCATACTGTCAGTTCAGGATGTGTTAAGGTATCCTCCTTATAATGTTTCTGTATGAACATGCATGTCTAAATGACTTGTTTTTAACTTGGCTGTCCCCACAGGAAGTGGCTGCAGTGGACGGTCTGTACAGGATCAGAGTGCCTCGTGTTTTCCTGCAGGCTGACAGACAGACAGAGCGGCAGATGGAAGGCTACCTCACGGCATTCGTCAGAGCTGTATGTATTTCCTTCAAATTCTCCAGAAATGACAGATAAGATTAAAAAAAAAACACCTGTAAAATTGAGCACATGCTTATTGACGGCCTTTGAGGGTAGTTTTCACTGCATGGTTAAACTTAGCTTCTAGATGGAGACAGGAAAAAGGTAATGGCTAGGAGAAAAGTGAGTAAAATCATAAGATTTAATGATAGGTTCTTAAAATATATTACTGTAACTTGATTCCAGCTCCTATTTCTCCTCGTTCTGTTGGCTGTTATTGGCAAATGTTCATGGGTGTTTAAATCAAATTAATTCTCATGATTATTGTGAGGCAAAATTTTGATTTACTTAAGAATCATGATAATTACTGTAAACCAGCTCACTACAAAATGTAGAAACTTTTTTGTGAATACAAAATTATATTAAACATTTTCTTCCAGCTATGAAAGAGCAACGTTGGGCAAACATTTTGGCTCTGAATTAGGTTTTTTATCATGTGGTTAATCTGATGTGTTTTCCCCAAATAATTTACAGTCTAGTTGTTGCTTTTATTGCTCTTCTGTGCAGGAAAAATACAGTTGGTTTAGAAATGTTATGTTTTTCCACAAATGATAGAACAGAATATTTATACAGTTATATGTTATACATATTCTAATGTCAGTTGCTCGGCCAATTTGACATGATAAACTCTTCATGGTGGCCTTATCAAAGGCAGTAAAGTTAATTGAAGTTAACTTACTTGTGTTAAAGAAGAAATTTCTCACAGCAGGAGGTCGGCAGTTGGAAGAAAAGAATTGAAATAAAACAAAATGAACTGACACAACAGTGGCCGATGTAGCCTCAAAGTTATATCACCGTATTTCAAGGAATATGTGTAATGATATTTGACAATGACGTTTTATTGATGATTGCAGCGCGCAGCATTTATTAGTGCAAAAAAAATAAATGGATTTTTCATGTTTGTGTACAATGAGCAATGATGACAGACTACCTAATTCCAAGTTTGAAGTTGTCAGCAGCAGCAATATAATGCTACAGTAATGGCACAGCAAGCACAAAAGTCACCTGGTTAGTGTTTTAAGTATAACAAAACTACTTAAATCTTTAGTTTAACAGTAATTAGAGTAACTTAACCTTGTAAGTTTTGATTAAACAAGTTTATTGTTTCCATCTTTAGCTATTTTTTACATTTTGCGAAGTATTGCACATGTTGGAGGTCTGACTTCTTGTAGCCTAACTACTATTTGCATACCATTGAAGTAGCCTCTTTTATAAGTGCCACATATTCATCTGAGGCTGGCGCACTGCTCTCGCTCTTAGACGTTAAAGGCGTGGTGCTTTTTATCACGTAAACATTTATACACAGATTATGTGATGTATCATATATGAATGTATGAAGTAGAGTCCCTCTATCAGTGGAAAGGTATTATGATAGTATAATACTGTGAGTTACTTTGTGATCCCATCAATGGAAATTAAAAAACAAAAATGCATTCTCACTTTGGAAGTCTGAAATATTTGATCAGTGCTAGTTTTGACCTAAAGCTTCTCAAACTGTGTGTAATTAGTGTAAATTGTAAATATTTCTAAGCAATAAGCTGTTATATATTGTTTTAACATTCTCCTCTGATCCTCAGTGTGCCATGGTTGAGTCCCATCTGAGCGATGTGATCGCACTCCACACTGACGTCTCTGGGTACCTCATTGGTGTCTCCATAGTGACGTTGCCCGGGGCCTGCAGGGGCACGGAGGTTGAGGATGAAGTCGACCTTGAGATTTTCAACACCACGCTCAGCATAATGGCTCCAGTCAATGCACCTGGGTCAGTCACACTGCTGTTACCTGTAATTTTGTCCTTTTCTCCTTTACAGCTTCTTTACAATCTGACAATGCTTCCATCTTTACCTGTGGTTGTCTCTGCATAAGTCAAGACCAACTCTGCAGGTTTTTTCCACAGCCTTTGGTTTATCTATATTTGCCTTGGCTTAGCAGCTCAACGTCAGTTGTCCTGGATGGCACAAGTCTTTCTATACCTTTCACAACACTAATTGTCACCTTTCTTCCAGACCTGAGACGGCTTTCTTCCTTGAACGGATGGAACAGGAATCTGAGAAGAAAGGGAAGAACCCACAAGAGCAGAAATCTTTCATCGCTAAATATGTAAGTACTCGGAAAACTGCTGATGGGCTACAAGTGCCTAAAGATGTACAGGTAATGTCCTGCATAGTTGATGAATAAATGAAAAAGACTGTTAAGCTCATATTTTCTCTTTCCTCAGACACACCACAATGTTTTAATACATCTAGCATGTTTTAATATACACCGGAGACATCAGTGCTGTACTGCGTTTTTGCTTCTATTTCATTTGCCAGTATTTATGGCAGAAAAGTGAAAATATCTCCCAAAAAGTCAAAATGGTTTACTCCTGTTGAAAGGCTGTTTTCTACCTGCAGTTTGTGTCAAACTACGGGGGGAAAAATTCACTTGTATGTACCTTTTAGGTACAGGTACACTTTTCAGTTTTTCTCTTAGTCCACTGAAAGCAGCGAGTCCTCCTCCTTTCTTTCTTCTTTGCAATGCAACTCTGTTAAAGACACTAGTGAAAAGAACTGGACTTTGGTGGTCAAATGTAGATGGACAGTGTAATCAAACCCTTAATTCTGGAACAGATAGTGTTTATCTTTATGAGGCTTTTAAGTATGCAGACTTGTTTTTCGTCTGATTTGTTTTCATACAAAAAAACGCTCCAGCCGGCTGGTCGCGTGCTAGAGGTCCCAGTTTCAAAAATCCATGTGTTGCTAGTCGTCCAATATTAGTTTTCCCACAAAGTGCATACGAACATAAAAAGTAATCCCTTAAAGCCAGTGGTAAGTTTTTGTGTGTTTTTAGCTTCGAGCTGCTTTTCCAGGCAGAATCCAGCCCTGTATCCTGTCTTAGTTTGCCTGAGCGCTGTTAAATCTGTCTTGTTTTGCTGTTCTGTGTGTTCCTTGCTGTGTTCACTGATCTGTGTTGACCTGATGCTGTACTGTGTTCCAGTGGTATTTGATTCTGGGTGGTGCAATCTTCCTCATGGTCACCAATTCAGCACAGCCCCCAGCAGGGGGAGGCAGAGAGCAGAGCTGAGTCCCACTGAAGTACAGTTTCCTTACTTGTCCCCTTCTTCAGTTTGTATTTAACCTTTAGTCAGCGTGACTGAATGAAACCCCGTCTCCTTTCTGTGTCCACTCATTCCGTCTTTTCTGTCTTTTCATGGTCTCTTCAGGTCCAATGCCAAATACTTGCAACGTATCTCCCTTTAGGGGTTGCCACAGTGGATCTTTAGCATCCTCCTCTGCTGCACCAACCCCCTGCATTTCCTCCTTGACTACATCCATCAACCTCCTCTGAGATCTTCCTCTTTCCCTCTGTCTTCAATATCCAGTGTCCCTCTTTTGCACATGCTTAAACCACCTCAGCCTTGCCTCTCTGACTTTGTCCCTCATATACTCTTTTCTAATCTCGTCTGTGCTTGTCACTTCCAATGAAAATCTGAACACTTCCAGCTCCACCTTCTGTCTTTTTGTCAGTGTAATTGTCTCCAAACTGTACATCATAGCAGGTCTCAAAACCACCTTGAAAACCTTCTCTTTCACTCTTGCTGTTATCCTTTCTGCATTTCTCTTGTGCGCTGTCCGTCATTTTGGTTGGCCCCAGGTGTTTAGAGTAATTTTCCTTCCCTATCTCAACTACTTGCATTTTTACCATTCAAATGCCAAAAACATGAATTACAGAGATCAAATTTGTTTTTACTCGTCACTAGGGCTGTGCGATATGACCAAAATCTCATATCCCGATATTAAGACATCTATCGTCCGATAACGATATAAATCACAAAAATGTAACATTTTCTGTAAATTCTGTGAATGTCGGGCAGCTCGACTTGCGTGAAGTGTTTCCAGCTGGGTCGCGTACCTGGAGTCGAGTGTTTTAACTGATGCATGAAACGATACATTTTTAGACATAGGTTGTAACGGCCACCGTTTTCTTTGTGAGTATTTATTACACAGCGTGCTGCGGGGAAAAGCCTGTTCTAACGTTTGAGTCTAAGGTTTATTTTTTAGCACCTGACGGCTCTTTTTTGCTTCTCATCCGTAAATACTCTGCATCTTTCACGTGATTCAGTTTATTTTGAAAAGTCTCAACAGGATCTTGAGCTTTATTGTGAAAGGTTTATGTGGAAAATAAACAAGCGGACACGAGGTGGTTTTACCGTTGTTGTTGCTAACGACAACGCATAAAAACAAGCGCTTGTCCGTCTGTAGTGTGGTTATATTAAATATAAGAGAAAGAGAGAACTTTAGGAAATTCATATAGCCACTACAGTGACCATCAAAATAATGAAAAAATATTGCCGTAAACAGTTTATTTTGCGACACCACGAAACAAACGATAGCGTAAAATGAAACGATAGACGTTTTTCTATCGTCATCCGATATATATCGTTATATCGAACAGCCCTACTCGTCAGCTGTAAAAGGCTGATTGTGTATTGTCGTCACCACGCTGGGCTGGCAGGCGACATCGACACCCAAGTTTGTGAATGCGATAACTCAGAACAAGCCGACGTAGGATTTTGAAATTCATACCATAGGGGTATCTACTAGGAGGCTGATACCACTGGCAGCCACCAGTATGTATTATTGGGAGTCTACAGGATAAACCACCAGTATATCTGAAATTTCAATTATTATTCTGACTATATTTAGCATGTGTTTGGTGTTTGACCCCTGAGATCGTCACCATATAGCTCTGTCACCCACTTGTGCCTTTTCTTCTCTTCTGTTGTGAAAATAAACGGAAGCTAATCTGGGATGACCAATCAGGAACCACTGATGCTAGCTGATCACAGATGATTTCTTATGTTGAAACCAAAAATATTGCAGTATTTAGTTCCCCTTTTCTTCTTCTCTTCCAGTGGATGTACATTGTGCCTCTCGTTCTTTTCTTGATGATGTCTGGCGCTCAGGATCAGGCGGGAGCAGGAGCTGGTGGTGGAGCAGGCAATGGCGGTGGCCGATGATCAACAACACAACAATTTTTGTTTTGTTTTCGTTTTTTGTGAACTAAACAATACTTCTCTGGCAGTTTGTCATTGCTGTACATAATGCTGTTAACGGACACACACAACTTACCTGTACATTGTAGAAGAGATATTGTGCCCTGCAGATGACTGCGTTTTTAATTCTAATGTGAAAATAAAGTATTTATTACTTGAGCTGTCTTTTTTTTTCTTTTTTTTTTGAGGGGGAGTTACTCAAGCTTATATTATTGCTCCTCTACTATACTATACTATACTATACTATAGGTCCTCTTTACTCAGCTTTGTATTTAGTTGCACTAGTAGTATTCTTCCAAGACTTCATAGTCGGTACAGGTAAAAAACTACTGTAGTGAAAGAAAAAATTTTAAATCAATACTTGTGAAAAATTGTGGTGCATTCGCTCGTGTTCAAGAAACCAGTTTGAGGTGATTTGGGCTTTGTGACACGTTATCCAGCTTGAAGCAGCCAGACAAACTGGTCATAAAGGGATAAAGGAACATGGTCAGAAACAGTACTCAAGTAATCTGTGGTGTTTAAAGAATGCAGAGTTGACAAATTGTATGTATTCCCCACACCATTACACCACCACCTCCAGTCTGAACAGTTTTGACAAGGCAGGTTTCATCCATGTTTTCATGTTTCACAAACTCTGACCCCTATTAGCTTAAAGCAACAAGGCATTTTCACCCAGAGCACTGCCAATCACTGGATATTTTCTGTTTGTTAGAAAATTCTCTCTTATAAATGCTAAAGATGGTTTTGCAGGAAAATCCCAGCATATCAGCAGATTCTGAAATACTCTTGCCAGCCTGTCTGACACCAATAACCACACCAAAGTCACTTAAATCACCTTTCCTCCTCATTCTGATGCTCAGTTTGAACTTCAGCAAGTCATCCACACGCCTAAATGCATTTACTTGCCACCACGGGATTGGCTATTTAGATATTTGCATTGACAAGTTAAGTTATGCCTAATGAAGTGGCCAGTGACTGTATATCTGCATTAATAGTCTTTTCTTTTTTTTAGATGATACAAACAGACAAAATGTCCACAAAAATGATGAAAAGACAACATAATAGTTGAATTAATTGGAAAGAATACATTATTATTGTAATCTGTTGAATTAAGGAGCTTGTTCGCAAAATTAAATTCCAATGCTTTCCCCTGGCCTGTAGTGATGTTTAACCATCTAAATAACAATTTTTTAAATGTTAGTTGCCTCATTTTGGAGGGTCCTCATTTTCAAAACTGTTACTGTAAATCTAGTTCTATCTGCTCTTGTATATTCCAGCTTTCTTCCTGTTTTCTTTCACTAATGGGTAAAGCAAGAATTGCCTCTGTGTCACTTCACCACATGTGAACTGGAAATCCTCCATTCAGCAGTTTAATCTTTTATAATACACCCAAGGGTTAACCCCGTGGGATCAGAGCAGCTGCTGCTTTCCCCCAGCAAGTGTCAACTGTTGTGACACTTTATTCAGTAAGTGCTGCTTAAACAAACTGCACACACAGAAGGATATTTAAGGATATCCCTAAAATAAACTTCCCTGCGTTTTATGATTTCTTATGTATGCAAGAAAATGGATGTTTGGGGAAACACTAAAAGTGCAAGAGAAGAATACAATACACTAAGCACCAAAATATAAAAAGCAAGAAGGCTCTGGAACCTGCTTGGTTGGGGCCTTTTTCTATAGAGTTTGCATGCTCCTTGAACCCAGCCTGGATTCTCCAATCGGCATTCTCATTCTAGGCATTTGCTCAAGGATCCACACACCTGCCTGACTGTTAGCCCTGTGATGAACTGGTGATCTGTCCAGGTTGTTGCACATCTCTTGCCCCATCACAGCTGGATAGGCTACAGAATAAATTACAGTCCTCATCAGAATCACATCACAGAGTCCCTTTAAATCAGTCAGATTCAGACTTGGCTCATCACAGTGGGTTTCAAGAAGCTACGATAGCGACAGCAAAATCCGCAGTTTAATCTTTACTAACCATGATTGACAGCAAGGTGGCTATCACCATCTTTTATTTACAGTCTATGGTAGCCATACATTAATCAGCTGCAGCTGTGTGTGATCAATCAGCTATGATAATTAATGAAAGGAAGAAAAAACAGTTATTCACTGAAGAGATTTTGTTAATGCTACTGATTTCAAAGGCATAATCCTAGAATAGCAAGCTATTACTTGCTTGGACAGCAGCCCAATCCAAATGAATGCGGGACAACCCCTCTACCACAGATCCTTTCTCTGGCCATGTTAGGGCGAACTAATGTGAGCATCTTCCTGCTACCCATCTGTGTATTTATAATTATGAGTCAAGGAGAGAGACCACAGCTTCATGGCTTTAGTAACAGAATGTCCCAGAATCCCTGAGCCAACATTCATCAGCATATGTCAGTCATACTGGCTGTTTTGAGTCCGCATGTCCAACTGTGAGGAATGTTCTCTTCTTTTGGGAGGTTAAATGTTGCGCCACAAGACTTTGGTCCCCTTTGCCCTCTTCCACTCACCAACCAGGCATTTCTCAGAATGACGCACACACACACACACACACACACACAGAGTCCTACTCGGTGACTGTTTTCAGCCACCGCCTGTGCAATCTTGATGAATAACATGAGGGATAAGGTGATAACAACAGCTGAGAGAAAGATGAGAGTTGGAATGAAATAAGCCAAATGACAAAAGTCATCTGTTTGTAAAGAGATCTGCTTCTGTCAGACAGCAGCAGAGCTTAGACTGGAGATGGTGATCAATCTGGGTTTTCGTGTAACATCAGCTAAATGAGCCGAGACTAAACTTGTTTTGAAATGTTTCCTGCCACACAGTTTAAAAACCAGAATTACAGCTACACACTTACATAACTCACACACTAATGAATCATGGGGGACAGTCAGCAGGGGGTGTGATGTATGTCCCTGTACCAGGGAGCGGGGAGGGGGACCCTGACAGTGACACATTATTGTTGTGCTGATGTTTAGGAATGGAATCCAGTGTATTTGTGGTTACACTGAGGGTACAGTCTCAGAAAATGGGAACAGAGACATTATGAGAGTTCTAAAATAAAATCTAAGGAGAGTTCAGCAAAAGCAAGTCTGGGTTGGAATAAAAAACGTTTTTAAAACACTGTTTTTGAGGAAAAATGAGCAAACCTTTTAAGCAGTTTTTAATCACATTTGGCTGGTGATCTAAGATATGATGGTTGTTATTTTTAAATGTTGCTATGATGACTGAAATTAAACTCAGCAGACAGTGATTTAAAATAAGTATCCAAAGGCGAGATCCCAAATTCCTCAGAGTGGCATGATCTGTTTGTACCCTTGAGTCTGCATCTTATTGAGAACAATTTTTAAACTGTGGTAAAGATTTTGAGTTTAAGCTAATGTAATGCACAAAAATCACCCTTTTAGAAAAGTTGCAAATGTTTTTTTAATTTTATATAAATTCATTAACATTTTTAATGCAGTTTGTCTCTTTACCAACCACTCAGAAGAAACGTACACAAATTTATCCCAAAGTCCAGAAATTAGCACTTGTATGTTTCAATACCATGAGACGCTAAAAGATGAATGACAGAAGTATTACAGTAGATAATATAATGGAAGAAAGCAGCAGGGTGAGGAGAACAGAGGAGATCTCAAACAGGCTGCTTGTACTACAGCATGTTGCTCACAAATATCTCTGTGTTTGGAGAGCACCAATGTCAGCATGTCACTATGTGAGGAAGGACGCTCCAACCTTCTTTCACCATGTGATTTATGAGCAGTTATGACTTTTATGTTGTGCTCAAACTTTGACGACAGAGTTGATTTTGGCCTGTCATTTTCACACTGTAAATCTGGGCACTCTAAACATGCAAGCGTGGAAGCCCGGTAGAAGTTCTGTGCCATGCTGCCGTGTTATTTTTAACCTCCTTTTCTCTTGTTTTGAAAACCGATGTCCAGTATATCCAGACGACTTTTCTGTGTCACTCCTGTACTGTGTATTTATATTATTTTTAAAGTTATATTATTGTATGGTTTTTTATAATATGCTAAGTACATGTGCACTTTTACTGAGCTGTTTTTAGTCTCATTATATTCAATTCAATTCAATTTTATTTATACAGCGCCAAATCACAACAACAGTCGCCTCAAGGTGCTTTATATTGTACAGTAGATCGCACAATAATACATACAGAGAAAAACCCAACAATCATATGACCCCCTATGAGCAAGCACTTTGGCGACAGTGGGAAGGAAAAACTCCCTTTAACAGGAAGAAACCTCCGGCAGAACCAGGCTCAGGGAGGGCGGGGCCATCTGCTGCGACCGGTTGGGGTGAAAGAAGGAAAACAGGATAAAGACATGCTGTGGAAGAGAGACAGAGATTAATAACAGATATGATTCGATGCAGAGAGGTCTATTAACACATAGTGAGTGAGAAAGGTGACTGGAAAGGAAAACTCAATGCATCATGGGAATCCCGGCAGCCTCACGTCTATTGCAGCATAACTAAGGGAGGATTCAGGGTCACCTGGTCCAGCCCTAACTATATGCTTTAGCAAAACGGAAAGTTTTAAGCCTAATCTTGAAAGTAGAGATAGTGTCTGTCTCCCGAATCCAAACTGGAAGGTGGTTCCACAGAAGAGGGGCCTGAAAACTGAAGGCTCTGCCTCCCATTCTACTTTTAAATACTCTAGGAACAACAAGTAGGCCTGCAATGTGAGAGCGAAGTGCTCTAATAGGGTGATATGGTACTACAAGGTCATTAAGATAAGATGGGGCCTGATTATTTAAGACCTTGTATGTGAGGAGCAGGATTTTGAATTCAATTCTGGATTTAACAGGAAGCCAATGAAGGAAGCCAAAACAGGAGAAATATGTCTCTCTTTCTAGTCCCTGTCAGGACTCTTGCTGCAGCATTTTGGATCAGCTGAAGACTTTTCAGTGAGTTTTTAGGACATCCTGATAATAAAGAATTACAGTAGTCCAGCCTGGAAGTAATAAATGCATGAACTAGTTTTTCAGCGTCACTCTGAGACAGGATATTTCTAATTTTAGAGATGTTGCGCAAATGGAAGAAAGCAGTCTTACATATTTGTTTAATATGTGCGTTGAAGGACATGTCCTGGTCAAAAATGACTCAAGGTTCCTCACAGCATTACTGGAGGCCAAGGTAATGCCATCCAGAGTAAGAATCTGCTTAGATACCATATTTCTAAGATTTTCAGGGCCGAGTACAATAACCTCAGTTTGATCTGAATTAAGAAGCAGAAAGTTAGCGGCCATCCAGGTCTTTATGTCTTTAAGGCATTCCTGCAGTTTATCTAATTGGTGTGTGTTACCTGGCTTCATGGATAGATAGAGCTGGGTGTCATCTGCATAGCAGTGAAAATTTATGCTATGTCTTCTAATGATGCTGCCTAAGGGAAACATGTATAATGTAAATAGAATTGGTCCTAGCACTGAACCCTGTGGAACTCCATAATTGACCTTAGTGTGTGAAGAGGACTCTCCATTTACATGCACAAATTGGAGTCTATTAGATAGATATGATACAAACCACTGCAGTGCAGTACCTGTAATACCTACAGCATGTTCTAATCGCTCTAATAGGATATTATGGTCAACAGTATCGAACGCAGCACTGAGGTCTAGCAGGACAAGCACAGAGATGAGTCCACTATCAGAGGCCATAAGAAGATCATTTGTAACCTTCACTAAAGCTGTTTCTGTGCTGTGATGAGCTCTGAAACCTGACTGAAACTCTTCAAATAAGCCATTCCTCTGCAGATGATCTGTTAGCTGTTTGACAACTACTCTTTCAAGGATGTTTGATATGAAAGGAAGGTTGGAGATTGGCCTATAATTAGGTAAGACAGCTGGGTCTAGAGATGGCTTTTTAAGTAAAGGTTTAACTACAGCCACCTTGAAGGCCTGTGGTACATAGCCGATTATTAGAGATAGGTTGATCATATTTAAGATCGAAGAATTAATTAATGGCAGGACTTCTTTGAGTAGTTTTGTAGGAATGGGGTCTAAAAGACACGTTGATGGTTTGGAGGAATTAATTATTGAAGTTAACTCAGAAAGATCAATTGGAGAAAAAGAGTCTAACTTAACATCGATGGTACTAAAAGTAGCTGTAGATAATATTACATCTGTGGGATGATTATTGGTAATTTTTCTCTAATGATAAAAATTTTATTTGTGAAGAAGTTCATGAAGTCATTACTAGTTAACGTTAAAGGGATTGTTGGCTCAGTAGAGCTCTGACTTTTTGTCAGCCTGGCTACAGTGCTGAAGAGAAACCTAGGGTTGTTCTTATTTTCTTCAATCAGTGACGAATAGTAAGATGTTCTGGCTTTGCGGAGGGCTTTCTTATAAAGCAGCAAACTATTTCTCCAGGCTAAATGATGATCTTCTAAATTTGTAACACGCCATTTCCTCTCCAGCTTATGAGTTATCTGCTTTAGGCTACGTGTTTGAGAATTATACCACGGAGTCAGGGACTTCGGATTTGAGACCTTAGTTTTCACAGGAGCTACAGTATCCAGAGTCGCATGCGTGGTGAGGAGGTAAAATTATTAACAAGATAATCGACCTCTGTTGGAGTGGCGTTCAGATAGCTGCTCTGCTCTATGTTGGTACAGGGCATTGAAGATGATGACAGTGGGTGGATTATATTCTTAAACTTAGTTACAGCACTTTCAGAAAGACATCTACTTTGATAAAGTCTACTCTCCACTGCTGTGTAATCAATTATTGTAAATGTAAATGTTATCAGGAAATGATCAGACAGCAGAGGGTTTTCAGGAAACACTGTTAAATGTTCAGTTTCTATGCCATATGTTAAAACAAGATCTAGAGTGTGATTAAAGTGGTGGGTGGGTTCTTTTACATTTTGAGAGAATCAGAATCAGAATCAGAATACTTTATTGATCCCTGGGGGAAATTCTTTCTTTGTTACAGTGCTCCATAACAAACAGACAACACGCTAACTAAGAATAGTACAATATATATATATATATATATATATATATATATATATATATATATAATAATAAATATAGGAATAGAAACATAAGTCACACAATAATAAATAGCTGGAAAGAAAAAGAACACGTAATAAATAGCTGGAAAAGAACCGTGTAGTTGTAGCAGTAACCAGTATGTTAAGCAGATGCATTATACAGATGCATTATACAGGGAGATGGCCACAGGCAGGAATGATTTCCTGTGACGTTCAGTGGTGCTTTTCGGTAATCTCAGTCTTTCACTGAACGTGCTCCTGTGACTGACCAGCATGTCATGGAGTGGGTGGGAAGTGTTATCCAACATTGTCTTTATTTTGGACAACATCCGCCTCTCCGACACCACCTTGAGGGAGTCCAGCTCCATCCCAACAACATTGCTGGCCTTACGGATCAGTTTATTGAGTCTGTTGGCATCTGCGACCCTCAGCCTGCTCCCCCAGCATGCCACAGCATAGAGGATCGCACTGGCCACAACAGACTCGTAGAAAATCCTGAGCATTTTCTGGCAGATGTTGAAGGACCTCAGTCGCCTCAAAAAATAGAGACGACTCTGGCCCTTCCTGTAAAGTGCTTTGGTGTTTTTAGCCCAGTCCAGTTTATTGTCAATGTGTACTCCAAGGTATTTATAATCCTCCACAATGTCAACACTGACCCCCTGGATTGAAACAGGGGTCAAGTGTTTCCTTGTCTTCCTGAAGTCCACGATCAGTTCTTTGGTCTTTGCCACGTTGAGCTGCAGATGATTCTGCTCACACCTCGTGACAAAGGAGTCGACCACAGCCCGGTACTCTGTCTCATCATCCCTGCTGATGCATCCAACCACCACTGAGTCATCAGAAAACTTCTGAAGATGGCAGGTCTCTGTGCAGTGGCTGAAGTCCGTGGTGTAGAGGGTGAAGAGGAAGGGGGAGAGGACAGTCCCCTGTGGTGCCCCTGTGTTGCTGATTACCTTGTCAGACGCACACTGTGGGAGACGTACATATTGTGGTCTTCCTGTCAGGTAATCAACAATCCAGGACACCAGAGAAGCATCCACCTGCATCGCTGCTAACTTATCACCCAGCAGGGTTGGCCTGATGGTGTTGAAAGCACTGGAAAAGTCAAAAAACATGACCCTCACAGTGCTCGCTGGCTGGTCCAGATGGGCGTAGACACGATCGAGCAGGTAGATGATGGCGTCCTCTGTTCCGAGACGAGGCTGATAGGCAAATTGAAGGGGATCCAGATGTGGTCTGACAATGGGTCGCAGCTGGTCCAGGATGAGCCTTTCCAGGGTCTTCATGATGTGGGAGGTCAGTGCCACGGGCCTGTAATCCTGGGGGCCACTGGGACGTGGCGTCTTTGGTACAGGGACGAGGCATGATGTCTTCCACAACACTGGTACCCTCTGCAGACTCAGACTCAGCATAAACAGTTTATGAAAGACTCCACACAGCTGGGGGGCACAGGCCTTGAGGATGCGGGGACTCACTCCGTCTGGTCCAGCAGACTTGCCTGAGTGAAGTCTCCTCATTTGCATCTCCACCTGGTATTGAGAAGCCAATTGAGTCTAATAACAGATTAAATGCCATGTTGAGGCTGTCATTTTTAGCATCTACATGGATGTTAAAATCACCCACAATAATTATTTTATCTGAGCTGAGCACAAAATCAGATAAAAAGTCTGAGAAATCAGAGAGAAACTCTGTGTAAGGCCCAGGTGGACGATATATGATAACAAGTAAGACTGGTTTCTGAGTTTTACAGCTGGGGTGGACGAGGCTAAGCATCAGGCTTTCAAATGAATTAAAAGTCTGTCTTGGTCTTTCGTTAATTAATAGGCTGGTGTGAAAAATTGCTGCCACACCGCCCCCTCGGCCTGTGCTTCGAGGTTTCTGGTAGTTAGAATGACTCGGGGGTGTTGATTCATTTAAACTAACATAATCATCCGGCTGCAACCAGGTTTCTGTAAGGCAGAGTAAATCGATTTGTTGATCAATTATTAAGTCATGTACTAACAGAGACTTGGAGGAGAGAGACCTAATATTTAATAATCCACATTTCACTGTTTTACTCTTTGGTTCAGATGTGGATACTGTATTGTTCTTTCTTTTTGATTTTTATGTTTAAGTTGTTTATTGCTGGTTTTAGTTTGTTTTTGTCTGTTTGGGAGCTGACACAGTCTCAATGGAGATGGGTTTTGGGGGTGGCAGGAGGAGAGAAGCTGCAGAGAGGCGTGTAAGACTGCAACTCTGCTTCCTGGTCCCAACTCTGGATAGTCATATTTTGGGGGTTTAATAAATTGGTCCATATTTCTAGAAATGAGAGCTGCTCCATCCAAAGTGGGATGGATGCCGTCTCTCCTAACAAGACCAGGTTTCCTCCAGAAGGTTTGCCAATTATCTATGAAGCCCACATCGTTTCTGGGACACCACTCAGACAGCCAGCAATTTAAGGAGAACATGCGGCTAAACATGTCACTCCTGGTCTGATTGGGGAGGGGACCAGAGAAAACTACTTATACTGTGTATAATGACAATAAAGGCTTTAATTCTTGTTTTGTGGCTAGCCAGGCAGTTAGGCTCTGTACCACACAGCAAGACTGACATACCCAGGATCGTTGACTTCACTTGTCTTAATGTGGGCCGTCAGGCTAAGCGGTCACATAAAGGTGGTTATCAACTCAATAAATTAATTCAGGGTTTATCAATCTAGCTATGACTGCATTCGCATGAATGAGGCAGCAGTTGATCAACCACAAAAGAGTAATCAAATAAAGAGGTTTAGCCCATTAGAAACCAGAACTCTAACATTTAACAGAGTATCAATGCTTCATCAGTGCGATGCAGGATCTGGTGGATTCTAATTGTTATTCTGTTAAATTAATATCTACATGTGCATGAGATGGTATTATTTCAGCTGCAGCTCCAGTGGTGTTTGATGATGAGTACAGATTAAATATAAAAACTTCTAAAAAATTCAAACATAGACTCATAAGCTGGGCTTCTTGTTTTGGCCTTGAAGACCCTGTCCACCCTATCTGTTCTCGTTTTTTGGTCGTTTGGTCTCTTTATTTATTTTTTGATAATTATCACTCTGTAAATAAATGTTGAGTTCAAGAGATTGTAATTTTTAATCCCAAAAGAAATAGTTTTGATATAATTTATTTGAATAAATGTTTCACAAATTGATCGTATATGTCTCGTGACCCTGAAGAAGGTTCCTGATCCCTGTGTTGGGCCTAAAATTACAGTATATGAAGTAAAACAGTCGAATCCTATAGACACATTAATGCTCTGCTGTCTTTGTTCTCTATAGTCACATCTTTCATTTTTGCTATATTTAATGATATATATTCAATAACAGATTTAGATTGTGTACTTTTTGCATAAAAATGCGACTATGTTACTTATTACTTCTCATTAAGTAGATTTAAATTGTTGCTTTGTTGGTTTTCATGAAGCAAAAGACCTGAAATATTTCTTTTTGTCACTGATTGACAGTCAATTTAAAAAACAAACAACATGCAGTTGTTTCAGACCCTTTTGTCAGTCTGGGATAAACACTCTTCATAGCATACATACTCAGAGCCAAATACTGTAAATGTGGACAAAACACTGAGAGGCCAGCACCTGCCTTGTCAATCAGAGAAGAGCTAAGAAAACCACAAGGGGAAGTCTTCACAGTCCTGGAAAAGCATCCCAGCCTCCGCAGATTACGGCCTCACACTCAATGAATCCCCTGTGACCAATTGTGCTATACATTTCATCACAGCCTCATCATGTTAACATGCAATAAAGTAACATGATCAGACACTTAACAGCCAGGTCGGGGGGTAAAGCGCACTGGAATATTACTTAGTGATTGCTGAGTGTATAATGTAGCACCCCTAAACACACATAGACCAAAGGTCATGGTACAATACTGTTTAGACCGCTCACTGACAGCAGTAAGCAGCAGGTGCTGAAATTTGCTTTCATGGCTTACAGTGTGTATGTAGTATTACAGGAACCATCACCAAGCTGCGACTTGCACCTCATTAAAATTCTTCTTGTAATAACAGTGAGATGAAGTTATTTCCTCTTTGACTGTAATTATCAGGATGTGCCAATAAATTCAATACTAAAATGTTGCTTACACTTTAGTGTGCTGTAGAGTAAGTTATATGTAAAAAAAAAAAAAAAGTTCCTTTTACCATACACTTCCCCCAAAATTGTATATTATTAAAAAAAACTTTTGGATTGTTAATGTTGTTTTCCCACATAAAGTAAAATATTTCAGGCTTTTGTCATTTTAATCTGAAGAATTATAATAAAATAAAATCTCTTGAGTCACTGAGATCAGGTCCAGCTTCTAAAACTCCCTCACCGTGTGGTCGGCGCTCCGTCACCATGGATTGTTGCTTTGCTTTGAATGTTTTCCGTCCACTGAATGTGTGTTATCATTGGTAATCAGGCCCATAGACAGAAGTCCAGGTTGCTTTGATAGCAACCCTCAGCTCATGTGTATTTTTGGGTCGGGTGTTCCTCATCTTCCTGTTGACAATAGCCCATAGATTCCCTGTCAGGTGAGGCATGTGTGCTGGCCGGTCAAACTACAGTAATAACATGGTCAGCAAGTCATTTGGTAGTAGCTTTGGCACTGTGTGCTAAGTCCTGCTGGAAAAGGAAATTGGCATCTCCATAAAGCTTGGCAGCACATGGAAGCCTGAAGGGCTCTAAAATTGGTAGCATTGATTTTGGACTTGATAAAACCACCAACCAACCACCACCAACACCAGCAGATGACATGGCTGCAGATGTTGCAGACCCTTCACAGATGGTGGAAACTTCACCCTGGACTTCAGACATCATGGATTCAGGGACTCCCTACTTTCAATCTGTTTCTTTGGACCAATGATCAAGGTCCAGTTCTTTTTCTCCTTCCCCCAGGTAAGATGTTTCTGGGTCAGGAGTGGGTTGATATTAGGACAGAACCTTTAAAAGGATGTCTGTGCATGGTGCTAACAACAGTATTAACATATAACTCCACAATACTGTAAAAATGCATTTTATCTTCAAACACAAAACTTGCAGTACACTCACTATACTAACTATAAATGTATGCTAATGTTATATTTAATTATTTAATATAACTGACAGGAAATGTGAGTAAAAACTGGACAAACGGACTAATTAGAAACTGCTATTTACAAGCTTGAAGTGCAGCAGCATTTTGATACACGTGCGCTTGAAGCAACTGCTGATAGATGAGATTTTTGGGTTGACGACAGCTCCCCGGTGGGTAGACATCTCCCACTCTCTGTACAGAAAATAACCCCCTATAGCTTGTGTTAGTCAGTTTAAGCTGCAGTTTAAAAAGTCAGTCAAAGTTCATCGTGTTGCTGAGGTGACAGAACGAGTCCCTTATTTGCAAAGGGTCACCACAGTGTATGGATCTACATGTGTGACTTGGCACAGATTTTTACACCAGATGCTTCCTGATGCAGCCCTTCCAGGGATTTGTGTCTCCTCCTGGTCTTACATGTATTAAGCAGATATGCTAATGACTCCTCTAAGATGCGACTACAAGGCTAAGCATGGATATGCCCTGCAGCTGTGAGCATATGCCAGTTAGATAAAACATTAAAACTGCTGACAGGTTGCATGAATAGCACTGAGTTTCATGTTGAAATGCAATGTTCTGGCAGAAAATTGTACGTTTCCAAATTCATCTTGATGTCGTTTTGACATGTTGACCTCACCACCACCCTCCTACCATGGCAATGACACTCCCCAAAGGCAGCGGCTTCTACCAGAAAACAAACACAACATTTAAGCAAAGATTTTGAGTTCCAAACCTGCCAAATCCAATAGATTAACAGAAGCCACATGAGGCAATCCACAGCACACAAAGGATCTGCTGCCAACATCCCTGTGTGTCTACATGCACGACACAAAGAGGTTTGGGCACATTGCTATATTTTTCCCCCATTCTTTAAACTAGATACTTACATTTCTCAGTGCTAAATGTTATGTAAGCACTGGGGTTTACCTCGTTCACGTGCTCAGTCCATGTGTATGCAGATAAGCTTGCATACTTGGGATGTATTTGCTCATCTCCATCAAGCGATCCCAAGAAAGGATCAGGAGTTTCAAGTAACAGGACCATCCCTTTGGATGGCCGGTACATCCAACCCAAACTCGTGCACCTCCCCTCTCTACTGATTTGGAAGTTAATAAGAGTGACCCTCTGGAGATGCACAGGCACTGTCACAGGACGTCTCCGATTGATGCCAAACTGCGCCGTGAGCAACACGAAAATCATGCCCGTACCCAAGAAAGCAGGTAAGAAATCAAACTTACCTGAGTCTTTATGAGCATCGTGTCTTCAATATTTCTTTCATGACATTTGAACTGTATTTGTGCAATTGTACTGAGTGCAATTTAAGAGGAGGTAGAGCAGGTAATTGTAAAGTTGGAGGTCTGATCCTTGGCTGCAGCAGTCTGCATGCCAAATTATCCTTGATACTGAAGCCTGGGCTGCTCAGTGTGAATGTTAGATAGAAAGCACTTCGGCACAGAAAAAAGTGCTTTTGTGAATGAGTAAAAAAGCATTATTTAAGAACCGGTTCATTTACCATTCCTTATGGACTTTAAGGGCCTTTTCTCCACCCTGTGTCAGTGGGCTGTCAGATTTAATCCCACATTGCTGATTCTACACTGGCCATGGGTGACCTATAGCCATAGATCTAATATAGCCATTATTCCCTTTAATATTTCTCTCACTCTGATTTTCTCTCTTTGTGCAATGTCATCTGTGCAACTGCCCAAATTTCCAATCATCTAGATTGCATCAGTCATCTTACAATAACCACAGAGCCCAGTGATGTATCACGCTGTATCATTTTATCACCCAGTTCAAACCATGACACTGCTTGAGAGGGTAAAAATTTTAATTACAGTCTGTCACAGTGTGTTATTACTGATTTATTATGTGTTTTATATGTTGTTTATTTGACGTTGTTAAGTTACCTCACGCTGACCATCCCTGGACGTTAGCTGGGAGCCAAATATCCTTCCTCACCTTGGATTGTGCCAGTTTGTTCTGGTCCATTAATCATGTCAACAAAGAGCCTCTCGCCGGGTGGTGATCGTTTCTTCTTCTCTAATTCCCGTCAATGTCACAGCCTCGCCTGCAGTTTCAGTGCTCGTATTTCTGTCTGTCTTTCTTGTTTCTGTCCCTAAGCAACGTGACACACCTGTCCAAACACGCCCACGCTGCTTCATTCTCTGTCTCGTGCTAGAGGAAGATATTTCATATAGATTCTCCATTTCCTACCTGCTTCTTTTGGATTTTCTCAGTGTTTCCAATTCCATAATAGCTTACATAACCCAAGCCACCCCCTTTCCCTCCTTCTCCATCCTCAATTGTTGCTAATCCCTCCTCTGGCTGCCACAGTAATGAAGTGTGAAATGCTGCACAGTAATTCAAGGACCAAAATGCAAAAGCTCATCTTGGTGTTATTTATGGCTGTTTGATTTTACCTTTATGTAACATACAGCACCCGCGGCTTCTGCAGTTTGTCGTCTCCTGGAGGAATTAGTACCATTAAAGTTTAATTTGTCACTATAAAGTACATGAATGCAAGCGTAATGTGGCAAGTCTAACTAACTAATGTGATTAGCTAATCTTTGATGCATAAAAATACTCTAAACATAATTAAATAATTCAAAATGGAAATTTGTTATGGGAGCCTACAGGAGCCCATAAATGAGGACCTCTTCTACTTGTATTAGCCCTTCAAAAAGGCCTTTTCCTTCTGAGTGTACTTTATGTCCTTCCAATCTCCATCTCACATGTGCACTCGTCACCCATAGGGCCTCTAGCCAGGAAGTTTTGACACTTGACAGGAACTAGAGGGATGATCCTGGATCTCCCTCCACCTCATCTCACTATCTTCTGATCTTGCTGTCTCAGTGGGATGTTCTGAACCCGATCTGTGCAGATAGCTCTGTCCCACTGAGAGAGGAATCTGGGGAGGGGGTGAAAAAAGAGGTTTACCTCGTGACACTCCAAAACAAACACTTCTTGTGAAACACTGGGAGAGCCGCCATTGACCTTTCCAGCTGGACTGAGCTGAGCTCGAGTGCTCTTGGGGAGGGCACCAGAGTTTTAAGTAAAATCTTTCAGGGAATATCTTCTCGTTTTAAAACGGTCAACTTGCTGAAACTCCTCCTGAGAAATGGCTTCCTCCAGATATCCATCCATTACAACCTGCAGCTTAATCATTAGCCGTCCCTTTTATGGCCTCACAGCCCTTAAATATTTTTATGCCACACACCTCACTCTGTTCCCTCCATGTCTCTATTGCTGTTGTGTCAAGTCATCAATCTTCTGGGGAATCTGTTTATCCCAGCGGGGCTTTCTTGTTCATCCTGCTGAGTGTAGACAGGAATCCAGAGAGGTTTAACCTTCACGGTGCAGCCAGAGATCTGGAATATTTCCAGTAACCCAACTTACTTACTGCTGGCTTGAGATCTTGATATCCAAGGTTACCTGAGATGTTCAGTTTATTCCCTTCAGACAGTCGCCAGGGACATCATATTTGGAGATGAATTTAATGACTGTTGGCCATTTCTTCAAATGTCCCTTTTTAATCTGTCCAATAGCAATTCCAGTAAAAATCTGAAGGCTTTTCTTGTATCGTGTCCCCATCCCACCTGCTGTGTTCCTTTCTGAAAGAGCTCAAAGGAGAAGGGAAAGAAAGACCGATGAAGTGATCTGTCACCAGCGACTTTCTGCTCCAACAGTTTCCAATGATGACTTCATGACCTTCACGATATCCTGCTTTGTCCTGCCAAATCTCTGTCTGCCCCATCCATCAATGGTGCAGCATTATGCGCACGCATTAGTCTATTAAAACGTTTGAGCTTGTGCATTGTAAACTGGCAGGCTTGCTGCTGAAGTCAATCATGACATGTGGACAATATCCAAACTCAAACCTTGTCTGTAACTGAATCCCACTACTCAGTAGGGTTTAATTAATATGTCTGCATGCCCAGCCAATTATCAAATTCTCTGGCCTTAGTGATGTTGGTCAGGTAATTGTTTGTGGCGTAATGAGCTCCTGCCAAACAATACCTCAGCATATATTTAGGTTTTAATTAAAGCACCCAGTGACACACATTATTTTACCCATCTGAGGAAAAGCCAACACATTTAAAGTTGGCCCACTCCTCTTCTGGAAACCCTACCTTCTCAGTGCATTAGCCACAGTTAAGAGAACTGCAAGCCAACACATTTCAGAGAAAGCAATGCCACCCCCTCAATTATAGCTGATGTTTGCAGATGTTATGCCAGGCCATCATTTGTCCTTCTGGTTGTCACGCTGCTGGCATCCTCCTCAGCGAAGGGTCATGCAGGCCGGAGAGGTAAAGTTTCCTTAGGCTTAGATGTGTGTCAGATTCTTCAGACATAGGGAAACCCCTAGGGCTCAGAAGTCACCTTTCTAAAGACGCAAGATTCACTGCATTTGCATTCCTGTTAATACTCTAAACTGCACACAGGATAAACATTATAATCAAAAACAGCTTTAAAGAGTTTATAGTTCATCCCATTAAATACTCTATACAACAAAAGAGAAAAGAAAGAAAAACATAAGGACAATGATTAAAAAAAAAAATAATAAAAATAGAAATCAACTAAACCTGGAGATATATTAAATCAAAGTGAACATGTATAAAGCTGAAGCATGAATCTATTCACTTTATCCTGTCAAGTTTATGTCCTTCCTCTGTTTAGGCTTCCAAAATGAGCTAATGCTATTAAAAGAAGAAATTACCACTACAAATTCATGTTCAAAACATCTTTGCATTTGTTTAAGAGATAGCAACTGACTGAAGGTTAACTCAGCCAGGCTGTACTTTCATATGATAGCAGTTTGTACCACAAGATGATGCAGAAAGTCAGCGTCACCTTTATTTAAACAGGCAAAAGAACAAATCCTGTACAATGGTGGTCTGGGAAAACGCTGCCCCCTGGTGGTAAAACCTTAAAATTGGCAGACGGGAACTACAAACAGTACCTTTAACAAAGTTTACAGGTATATGAGGATTTTTATAAAACAGGATGCACTGTCGCTGCGTAAAACACCCAACAAATATTTAAAGGAGTTAAAATCAACTAATCAAATTATGTCATATTAGTGAAGTTAAAAATTCTCCTGCACTGGATGCTTTTATTTTCTTACATCATTTTTAATTGAAGACTTTTTATGAAGCCTGCAACTGGGAATGAATAAGTATACAACAATGTAAAAGTAATGTAATTGTGGCCATTCAACAGATATTATATAGCTTTAATAAAAGCACAATTTTAACAAGTTTAACTTCAAATTAAGTTTTTATGTACTGACTCATACAAAGCTTTCACTCTGCAGGAAGTACTAGATCACTAAAAGCAACGACTTATACAATTATGATTGAACAATCAACCCTTAATCAACATGTCCTCACCAAATGGCCAAGCGTTAAATCTTTACTATCATTTTCAGTGGAGATGAATGACAATCAGGGATTCAGTCATAATACTGCCATAAAACTATATTTCAGTCTGTTACAGCCTCTTATGGTATAAAAATGAGGGGAGGGAGAGCAGACTTTAAGTAGGGTGAGGTTTAGTTTAATTAAATTGTCTTGATTTTTTCTTAAAAAGTGTAAGAAAGCATGTTTTATGACTTCTTGCCATTAAATCTTCACAGCTTTGAACACAGTTATATGCTCCATATAGGACTTTAAAAACGAGCCTGTTTTGTCTCATTTTGTTAGACACAAATCAGATAAATGCCAGGATGTAACAGTCCGGTAAATGAGCGCGAATTGTAAAATAATCTAATCGTTTTCTGTGTGAAATCTGAGAGACGGTAACTTGACATACGCAGTGGCATGATTGATGACCGGACGGGCAGGTGAGGGATCACAGTTTTCTCCGAATGTCAGAAGACGCAGTGACTCACAAACTGGAGGAAGAACAAACGGAGAGCCTGTGACACGACAAACACGCCCACAGCGGTGCCAAGGAAAAGCATCCCACAGAAAGTTTATTCTTAGAATCAGCCCCCTGTCATCAGTGGCCATGAACGGTGTTCCCAGCAAATGTATGCGGAGACCCATACGTTGAAACCAGAACCTCAAAATGCATGAGGGAACTCCATGAATCAGTGCTGAACTGACATTTCACGCATACCCCTGTGTGATCTACAATGTGTTGAGAGCAGCAGGTGATTAACTGCAGCAGCAGTGCTGGCAGACACTATGAGGAAGGTGCTGCCTACAGAGGAAGATGAAAAGGTTTAAAGTAACCGCCGCTGCCACCCTGGGTGTCGAGCTTTCAGCTTTTTGTCATATAAGCTCATGTGAGAAATCATGTCTGAGTACAGGCTGTAATTCCATATACAGTGTCTGTAGTAGACGGCAGTGAAATGATGCTCTCGTTTTCTTTTGCAGGGAGAAAAAACAGTAGTGCTACAGAAGGTAAAAACCAGCATGGAGTCCTGCTGTTGTGAAGTCTTTGCATATGGATATCAATGCATTAAATTAAATGAACGTTTCATTATTTATCCACTCTTTCCTCCTCTTTTTAGTAACACTGCCACCATATGAGCCCAATATCCCCGAACCAACCACCAGGGCTGACTTCATGAAATGTAAGCCTTTTTATTTTAAAATGAAGCTCCTGAGTAAACACAAAAAAAAAATGAATAATTAATAATTAACTAATGTCACGCCATGCTATTTGTTATTATTATTTTTTTTATTATTCAAAAGAATTATGGAGCAAACTTTTTAAGATGATCAAAGATTAAAATAATAATGGTCAAAGTTTATAACGAATAAAAAGGTTAATAAATAAAAATTTAGAAAGGAATCATGGTTTAAGACTTTGATGCTACTGTGATATCTGGATCACTTAATACCAAATTCAATAAGTCTATTACACTTTTTAATATGTATTTAAAAGGTTATTACATGTGTACCAGAACCAGTCACTAACTACATTATTAAATAAATCTGTAACAGCATATTCACAAATGTTATATCCCACAGAAATAACGCACCACTTAAACGTCAAGTGATTCAAAGCTGCCTCATCACTTGCCAATAATTGCTTCTAATGTTTGTCATTATCATTATCATTATTATTATTATTATTATTATGCCTGTTTTTATGGTTGTTATTGTTGTTTGGGGGGGTTTTAGACCAGGCAGACTGTTAAAAGAGGGTCAGTAAATATTATTTACCCTGCTATACTCACTGCTCACACAGTAACCAGCTGATTCTGAGAAAGACTGTAGGGGAACACTCTGCAGGGGGCTGACTCTCATATAACCCTACTTTTTTTTTTTTGTTAAGCTTTTCCAACCCTGAGATTCATTCACTCACATTGCCGAGTTAGATTACATAATCAGGTTACTGATGTTGTCAGCAAACAAGTGTTATAACATGATCCACATTGGAATAAATTGTAAGTATAATACTGTATTTGCGCAGGTGTGTCCTCAACATGGGTGTCAGTCATACGGTCGGCATACAGCGTGCCTTGGTTTACCCTTTTGTCTTTTTTTTTACTCAAATGGGACAAAACTTTACAAAATAAATGTGCTGAATGAAATAAGACTTTAAAAAAATAGCGACTGAGACATTAAACTTTTCCCAGACATTTCTACACAAACCACTTTTTGCAACCTTAGACTTAGATGCCCCTGCTGTCTGTTAGACAGAATAAAGGTTTATAGCACTGACTTTCTTTTTCAGACCCAGGAGTTAATCTTTACCAAACAAAGCTAGTAATGAGAAGCAATAATGAATGAAGGAAGGAAGGATACGGAGAAGGATGATAAGGGTCATGAGGAGTTACGAGAACTGGGAGTTCAGAGAATCTGACGGCACTGGCACTTCATGTTTGTTTGCTGAAGCATCAGCCTCAGCTTTAGCTGTTCTTCCTGAGGTCCAACCTACACACCCTCAAACAAGCTGGTCCTACTAATACAGGTACCATGTAATTTATACAAAAAATAATTATTCTAATAAAACGTTACTTATCCTCTAGTCCCGTTTACAAGACCAGGTTATGTACTAAAGATCAGTTTTATAAAGCTGATCTTTAGTACATAACCTGGTAATAAGTTACATCCTGTCACAGCTCTGTAAATGACAGTCTTCTGTATATTACTTGTTTTAACTTTTGGCCATATGAGCCTAATTTATATTGCAAATCACATTTGATATGTTGGCTAAAATTCTAAAACAGTCTTCGATATAATACGTTTACATTCTTGTCACAAGTGTCTTTGTGATGAAACTCATCAGCATATAGGCCGACATCTTTCTAGTAGTTAACCAGCACAGATCACATGCACATCGTTGACACCGGTTCTGTCGTTTTGCAGAGCTCATTGTACGACTTTATTTTGAGTTACTTGTTGGAAGCACCGGATCACACAGCAATAATCAAGCTGTGACAGAACTAATGCATTTAAAACCAGTTTTATAGCCTCTGGTGTCATTTGTTTTAAACCACTAACAGACCTCCACCTGTTTCACTTACATTATCATTGATCATCTAATGCACAGCTAATGTGGGTGATTTTACTCTGCAGGGTTGAAACTACAACGTCCCAAACATGGATCCCAAAAACTGCCTCTTGAGTTCTTACCATGTTGTTTCATGCGGGCTGTATAAAAGAGAACCACCCTCTGAAAAATATAACTTTAATACCAAGGAAATTAAAGGAATGCCTGTCACACTGTCCACACACACTTGGGATGATCTAGTGTAATTCCTGCATTTCTTTTTTTTTTAAAGGCATTTTGTGGACAAAGTCAAATTAATTCTGCTAAAAGGGTAAGGTGGGGTGGGTGGATAGGTAGGTAAACATATGTTTGCAGTGTACGTAGTTCACCTGCCAGTTTAATGTAGCACGTCTTTGAAGGGTCACTTGTCACATTAATCAAGTCTTTCCTCAACTTTCGCTCTCCCCAAAATGAGAGCTTTTTTCACATTTACCCAGGTGTTATTAATTAATATAAACTACTAATACTCCCAATAACACACTGGGTTTGACAGAGCTACATGGTAATTCACAATATTTTCCAAATCCTTATCACTCCAAGAGCACTAAAATGACTGAAGATTTTCTCTTATAAACAATCAAAAAACAGCTAAGTCAGCTATAAAAGCTTTTATGTAGAAACTCAACACAACAAAAATTTACACGTTAGAAAATCTGTAATCACGGAAACAAAAAGAAAAGTGAAAAAGCAGTGGCAGAAGTAAACTGCGCAGCAGTGGTTTGGCTCCTAAATTGACATCATGGTCAATGAGCTTACAGTTTAACTCTGAAAAATAGACTTACAAGTATTGCACAGGGGTGGTACTGGGCTTTTGACTGAAACTGGGATGGAAGATCTTATGTGGCAGTTCAGGGAGTGCAAGAGACACTGCAAAACATCAGTGACAGAAAACTCTCGCTGGCTGTTCGGAACAAAACAGCAGGAAGCACATTCTTCTGTCAGATGAAACCAAGATAAATTTATTCGGCTCAGAAGGGGTCCAGCGTGTTTGGCAAGAACCTAGCCACGACTTTCACACTGAATGCATCACAGTGCTGACAGTGAAGCATCGAGGTGGTAGTTTGATGATATGAGGATACAAGAGTGCCAAAGGTTCTGGGGACATAGCATTTCTAGATGCCCTTGGATGGACCAAAATACCTGACAAGGTGACTTTAAGATTCCAGGAGCCTGTCAGAAGAGGAACGGTCCAAAACAAAACAGAGTTTCTATGTCATAAAAATGATATTTAACATCTTTGGGTGACTTGATAGAAAAGTAAAACAAAGAGAAGCTGAACACAGCGGTCTATGAATAATGACAAAACACCTGTCCAGATGTTTGGTGAGAAGGCCTGAGTCTGGTTTAATAAAGGCAGATAAATAATTCAAGTATTCATGCAAGTGATTTGAACTCTGGGCATTTAAGGTTTATTGCACAAGCATGTACTTACGATGACAAAATTATGTTTATATAGTGGAGGAGCGAAAAACACAAAAATGTGGAATAAATGCAAAAATAGTTCATTAATATTACTATTTTAGGTTAGTGCCTCAATTAAATCCAAAGATATCAGTTAAACATACTTTAAGCCAAAAATCAAACAGAAAAGTTGCACATTAATATTCTGATCTTAAATTCCTGTTGTTGCAGTTTTCAATGTTTTTTTTTTTTCTCAAAAATCAAATTTCAGAGTTGGATTCAGTAGACCTGGTAGATCTCGAAACTTAGAAGTGCAATTTTAGAGTTGAAAGTCCTTAATTTTGGGTTACTCTGAAAGACAGCCACCAGTCCATCACCAGTTTCCCGGTCTTAGTTTGTATTTTCCCCCTCCCCTTTCCTCAGACTGGATCCCCCTCTCTTTCGATGACAAAACTGCACAGAAACTGCTGTGGATTTCAGAGGGCGGCTCTAAGGTGGCTCGTACATCAGATGCAGTGTGCCCTTATTCCCAGAGACCTGAGAGATATGACCACTCACCACAGGTAAGCCTGGAGTTAATCATCATTCTGGGCATTATGGGAACAGGCTCAGGGGCCCATCAAGGAGGCAGGAAGTAAAACTAACAGGAACCAGAACTTTATTTAAACTTTTGGTCTTGGAACCATCATGTTGGTGTTTTTTTCCTGTATGTGAAAATCAAAAATGACTAGAATCTTCCAAGTTAATATCTTGATCTGACATCAACAATTAAGAATCCAAAGACAGTTTACCATCATTAAAGACAAGCAAATTTAAAGGTTCAGAAGTGCATCTACTGGAAAAAAATTGATTAGGTGCATTACTTCATCAAATTGTCTGCAAATCAAATCAATAATTCTGCTCATCATTTAATTCTTGAAGCCATTAGCTAGCTTAATTTCCTACTATGCCTCGTCCAACCTTTAGGTGCTGTGCAAGGAAGGGCTGCTGGGCCATCGAGGGTACTGGGAGGTGGACTACGACGGCTGGGTGGTGATCGGGGTGGTCAGCGATAGCTCACCCCGGAAGGTGCAGGACGGACCCTGCGGCATCGGAGAGAACAAATCCTCCTGGGGTGCTGGCTGGTCTGGCTCCTGCTATCAGATCTGGCACAATGCGGAGAACGTGGACATCCAGCTGCCCCTGTCCTCCACCATGGGTGTCTACATCGACCAGCCCGCAGGCATCATAAAGTTCCTCTTGGTGGAGGGAGAGGGTGAGAAGGAGGTGCGGCTGATTCACAAATTCAAAGAAAACCTCCAGGAGAAGGTCTTCCCTGGATTCTGGGTTGGCACCAATTCCTTCTGCCTTATTCGGAAAAAGGATCAGTGACACAGTAGAATAAGCAAATCGGGGAAAAGGGAGGGAAGGTCAATTTAAAAAGCTGTCAAGAGGGAGATGGGGAGCTTGTGATGTTTGGGGAACAAGTACTGTAACCATTTCAGCTTTCTCTAGTGCATGAAGAAAGCTTATTTGGTTTCAGACCGTCCCCAGAGATGCCCAAATGTCGTACTAAATGACGGGCATTTATCTGTGTTATTTAAACTTAGAAGAATGGGCATTTAATGGTATGTTTCAATCCAGCTGGGACTTTGCATGAGCTAGACTGCATGTTTTATTCAGTCTGGATGTTTTGTATGTGCCAAATGTAGTCAATAAACTCTCCTGTTGTGTAATAACACTGAGCTCATCTGTTATATCTGTGTGACCGCCGCCTAGCAGACTTAAACATAGAGCGCTGGTACACTCTAGAGGCCTTTTATAAGAATACATCTATAATGATACAAAAAGGCTTTTCTCTTGGTGTTGCTCCTTTATTTGAAACATAAAAGTAGTTAACGGAACATTTGTTTGTTTTTTCGAAATGTCAAAGATGGACATTTATCTTTTCAGATCCACTCTACCTCTCTTTCACCCTCTCTCACACAGTCTTCTCATTCATTCAATCTTTTCAACAACATATGAGGAGCAAAAAAGAAAAAAAAAGAAAAAGAAAAAGCCCATCTCCTAAAAATCAGTATTGATTTACAATCATTCTATCAGTCAGTCATTCATTGGCAAAAGTAAAAGTAAAAATAGGCATGTTACGACGAGGTGCTGGTGTCCTCTGCTCTCTGCTCACATTATCTAAAGCCACAAGCTTCATATCAAGTCAACCATTGGTTTCTACCCCTTAGAAGGAATAGACTGGTTTCTAATGGGGGCAACAGCAGGCCTCTTGGTCATCTTACCAGGTAAATGATGGGAGTATACAGAAGGAAAAAAAAACAAATGTGGCAACTTCAGCATGTTGAGCTAAATGACGGCGAGGCCCTGCAGTCGAATCTGACCTCGTCAATGATTAATCACCAACAGATGCAAACGTTTTCTGTGTTTAAACCCACAGATCTCTGCGGATCTTATAGGATTTTTTTCGGGGGAATGTTGGATTTATGTTTTCTCCATAAAAGTTGAGATTCTCCCTGCTAGTTTCAAACTTAAATAAGGAACATTTTGCCTATTTACCTTCTTTGAAACATGAATGCCTTTGCAGGTGTGAACTGAGAGCCAGAGGTTAAATAGCACAGGGGCTGGCTCGCTCTGAAGTAGGAAAAACCACTCTTAAAAGTCACTGATTAACATGCATCTAATTTGTTTACGGCAACGATTTAAAGACAGTTTCATGTGCATAGTAAAGTTACTAAGCACCACTACCTATTGCAAATCATTTAGACCCATGTTGGTTACCTCCTGTAATTCTGAGGTGGAGGTAGGAACCATTTTTAGCACCATACACTGCCGAATTTGTGTAAAGAACTACAGAACCTCTTATAAAATTTACACCATATGTAAGGGTACAGTTTTACAGTACAACTTTAAACAGTTTCACTGTAATGCTGACAGTGAAAAGAAACACCCCTGAACACTCCTAAGCTGAAATTATGGCCAATGTATCCATTTTTCCTTGTTTGTTGACATTTGTAAAGCTAGAAATGCTGCACAGTTGGTTGCTGCTGTGAAGGGCTGGATAAACTAGTTACAGGCCTAGATCCCTCTGTTGGTAAAGACGCGGGATATAACATGTTAATTTTTAGCTTTGGTGGGGCTGATAGGTTGAACTGAGTCCAGCTAGTTTCCGGTTAGCTTTCAGCTTTTCTGGTGTGCAAAGCTTTGCCAAACTGAGACGAGCTAAGCTAACAGTCTCCCGATTATGCGTCAACATTTAACAGACTTGAGAGTGGCATCGATTGCTTCACTCCTGAAAAAGAAAGCCAAAAAAAAAAAAAAAGATTAACTATTAACTACCACATATTGCCTCATCTTCATAATAAAGCTAATACCACTCAAAGTTGGAACTTAAGCACAAAGAAGCAGCATCTATGATGAAGCGGGTACAGGCAGCTCTTCCCCAAAGTCTCATCACTTCACAGGTAACCTGACCAAAAGGCAAACGTCCAAAAAACACCAGGTACATGATTACACACCCTGTTTTAGTGACTTTTAGTTCAGTGCAGTGGGTCACTACACAAACATCTCGAGGTCCAATTGTAATGTAGTGTCGTGGAAGCTAGTATTGACGAAGTGGGAGGGGCAGGGGTAGTGTTGAAACATTATTAGTGTTCATAACCACAATTCTTTAGGAAAGTTGCTCCACAAAGCATGTGCCGTTAATTTTGGTTAGTGAGAAATAAATGGAGGTACTAGCTTTCAGACACATACTGTACGTCACATTTGCCAGAAAATCCAGGGTTCCTCCCATCACTCCTCTCCACATTTTCTCCTATCCCTTTATCACTCTCCCTCTTTGTACTTGCCTCACTCCCTTTCCTTCCCTCCCTACACCCTCTCCTTCCCCCTTCACTCATTGCTTGAGAGAGAAGTCCCCTGTGTTGAGACGGGGTCGAGGCAGGGCCCCAAACATTTCCGTCCCATCAGTGGCTCCGGGGGCCAGCAGAGCCTTCATACTGGCAGCGATGTGCTCCAGGTCAGCACAGCCCGACTAAGAGGCAAACACACAGGGAAAACAAGGGGTTAACAAGGGATATGGACTTAAACTGATCAGTATCAAATATTGCCTTTTCATGTTCATTTCCTGTGCATTTCTGGTGTTCGACTTTCCCAGCTCGACCGTAAACAGAGTTTCTGTCAGTTGTGTTCGACAGTGCCGTCATGGCCATTAATGGGTGCAAATGAATAGCGTCTTTGTTTTAGTCTTCAGACAGCATGAAATATGTCAGGATGGACTGACACCAACGGGCATGAACGCTAAAAACAAAAGCCTGCTTAATTATCAAAATGTCATGACCCATTTCTTTTCAGGAGGTCTGTTTATCTATGCCCATCAAGCTGTTGGATCAGAGCATCTGAATTCTGTCTGCACATTTTTTTCCAGAATTTATTTTCAGGACTAAAAAAAAATAAAATCCTTAAACTGTCTGTTCTTAAACAGAGTATAACATTTGTGTTTAAACATTATGTCTGCATTCATTCTGAATCAGAATGTCATTATGAGGTTGTCTAACATTTGATACCATTAAAATTTGTTAGTTACAGACAGTACCACCAGATAAACCTCAGCTCAGCACTGAGTTTAATTCATAGTAAGTTATCCAACAATTAATTACAAAAAAATAAAAAGTGAAATCTTACATGAAACGAGATCAAACCAGGTCAATATAAATATAAATGATAACTGAGCAAGAATAAAATACAACGCTAGAAATACTAGTGATATATTATTTATATAATATTTAAAGCTACAGTAAAAAAATATTGTGTGGTTATTATTGTTTAAACCTTTTTAAAAGCATCATATGACTGCACTAACTACTCACAGCTGTTAAAACATTTCAGTGCTACTTGAATGTACCACCATATTCCTAATTATATCTCCCACTACCCCCAACATTTAAATAAGAAGTTAGAACCAGTCTGAACCGTGCTGAACCGTATCAACCTACATAAGCACAACAAGACTACAGCTGTAACTGTGCTGATACATATTCAGCATATTCAAGGTGAATTAATGCTAGCCCTTGAAATATGTTAAAATGACTCTTTTTAAGAACTGCAGCGCTTGCACTTTTGGTGCAGCTCACATGCAAAGAACACATATCACAAACAACCATAAACTGAGCAGCCACCATCTCCCAAACAGATAGCTCTGGTGTTTCAGCTCAAGCAGAGGAGGCACCAATCCTCTGCACAGTAGAGTTTCTCATATCTGACCTCTAATTTGTTCCCCCACCTTTCATTTATGGCAATGAACGGGGGTTGTAAAACACGACACTCTCTGTGCAGCGCCTATACATCACTCTTTGGTGCATTATGCATTTACTTATGCAAACTACTATTTGTTTAAGCATGACAGCGTGTGGATAGAGGCATGCCTGAGTTTGGCCCAGCAGAAGCTCCCCTTTTTCCTGGACTTGCTCGCCCAGCTGCCGTTCTGTACTACATAACTTATCTAGTATGTTAAAGGTATCAGCCTCCAATGTATGATCCATCACACTAACTTAACATTACATGAGTGCAGGCCATAGAGCTACAGTAGCAGACACCATCTGGCAAATTAAATTGTGCGGTGGCCTAGCATGTTATCTGTGATCGACACAGACGCACTACAAATAAATTCATGAGAACTGCTGAACGTTGTTGTGATGCGATTTGATAACATTAGCACACAGATTAGTTTGATAAGAGCAGATGTGAGGTCACTGACGGGCAATCAAAATGAAATGCATCATTAGATTTAATAAAAATTTAATTCTCTTTGGATCCGAATGTTATTGGACTGTTATTCGGGGTTATGTAAGTATATTAGTGGGTCTACTGCATACTTATTAAACTGCATAATGCTGAAATGCTTTAAAAAAACAAAAAAACATTCAAAATGGCTGAAAATGAAACACTGCAAAAGGCACCACTAATTCAACCTATAATCCAAATGTTTCTGCTGGTTTTACTCTAAACTATCACTTTGCGTTTTATGTTATGTTTTGGTCCCAGTAAGGATTCTAACTTTTCCAGTTACCCGATTGCTCAGTAGTCAGTGCTGCTGACCCCTTTTGACCTGAGTCTGTATGTAACCAACCATGGCGATCAACACTTAAGAGAAGTTAAGAGTTAAAACTAGTTAGTCTGAGCTGTAAACGACTGACTGGCTGCCCACCGATCTCCATTTATGACACAGAAGGTCAGATCATTTGGCCTCAGTGTCCGAGATGTGCTCACCCGTTCTCCACTGTTGCTGTCTCCCTGAGCAGCTCTGCTTCCTCTGCAGCCCCACACAGGCACAGACACAGGCAGGGAGCGGGCCAACGCCATGGGATGGGACTGACGGGATGAATACGCACCCTGACCCACAGCCATACCGCGCGATGGCGGAGGGGCATCCTCACTCAAAGAGCCTGAAACAAATTTAAAAATAAAGAAATTCAGATCATGCACACATGTGTATCTGTACATACAATGCTGAGCATATTGAACGCTCACCATCCGTGCTCTCTTCCTCTCCATCAGATTCAAAGAACGGCTCACAGTCCCGAGAAACTGAGTCCTCATCCATGGAGAACACACCTGAAGCAGAAGGCATACTTTGAATTGGAATAAACACAACGCATGCATTACAAATTGATTTCTCATTTTCTTTTCCTAAATGTTTTTTTGCACCCATTTCAACACCATCGAAATGTTTTAAAACTCGTTTTTTCTGTTTCAGAAAGTGAAAATGGAACGAATGAAGCGTTTTAATGATCAAAAAACTGAAACAACCTGAATAATGAGCAACCTCCTCATTATCTAAAGTGTGTGTGGCTGGAAAATATGGGCAGCTCATAAAAGCTCATAAAACTAGCAATTAAATAGTCTGAGGATGGAGAGTAATGGTGCCAGAGAGCCTGCAGGACTAAATGAGCACATCACTACCAAGTCCCATGTAGATATTTTGGGTTTGCCCAGGGACTTCCCTTTTTTTGGATGACAATTAGAGACGGATTGTAAGAATTACAAAATTAATAATAATGATAATAATGATAATAACAACAATAATAATTTCACAAATGTCAAAGACCTCTCACACTGAAAGATTATCATGCATTATATCTGAGCATGGTTATGAAACTTGGATACATTTGATAAATACTGGAAAGGATGCACTGAGTTTACTAAAACACAGGATATCAACAAAAACACCTCACACCAACTACTAAGCACGGTGGTGGAGGAATGACGAATGATGCTTGTTTTGCACCATCATTTGCGGGGCATGGGCACCTTGCAGTCATTGAGCCAAGCATGAACTCCTCTGTTTACCCAAGTATTCTACAGTCAAATGTGGGTCCATCTGTCCAGCAGCTAAAAATAGCTGAAACTGGATCATGCAACAGGACAGTGATCTTAAGCACAACAGAAAATCTCCAAGAGAATAGCTTGCTTGAACAAACAAACAAACAAACAAACAAACAAACAAACAAAAAAAAAGAATCAAGATTTTACAATGGCCCAGTCCAAACCTCAACCTGATTCAAATGTTGTGGAGGGACCTTAAGAGAGCTGTGCATAAATGAATGCCAACAAAATACCATCTTTAGGCCTACAAAACACACTAGGTAAAGGCAACGTATTGAATTTTTATTAAAATAATTCAGCAAACATAAAGTCAAACTGCAACTAAATGTGTGTGGACGCTGAAGTGGTTTTCATGTGTCCTTTTGTGAAACCGACTGTAGTTTAATAGAACTTATATGTGGGCACATGTATTATAATAATTAAGGGTTTTTTCTTAAATTAAAAAAAACAAAACAAAAAAAACAGAATACTTCAAGTCATCACGTTTCCAGTTAGAACACAGAAAGAATCTGCATGGATCAGGGACACAGCAACAGATTACGGTATCGTTCCTCACCTGCACTTTCATTCCCATAGGGTCTCCTCTCATCCATGTCCTCCTCCTCTTCTTCATCCTCAACCTCTTCTTCTAAATCCTCAATCCCAGACCTCTGTAGACCTCGCTCGGCCTCCAATGCGCTCTTCTCACGTTCCCTCTCTCCGGTACCGTTCTGCCCGCCGCCCTGCCCGGTCATGGCTCCTGAACTGTAGATCGACGGGTAGCTTTGGGAGTACAGTCTTCCATTAGGACTGACTCCTCCCACTACAATGTCACTTGTTAAGCTCTGCACCAACAACAGAGAATCAAACACATTACAGATGTGAACTTTCTGAATCAATACCACAGTTTGCTATCTAAAGCAAACAAGTTCACTCACCCCCCTGTTTCCAGGGTCAGAGGTCAAGTCAACCACTAGCTTGGTTCCTCCCTCTCCTCCAGCTTGGCGTGTGTGCTTTTGGGCTGTTAGCATGGTTGTGGAGTGCAGCACACCGATGTCATCCATGTAGCGACGCGCCGACTCAGCCAGAAATCCCTGACCCCATACATTATAAGAGAAATCGCACTCCCTCGGAAAGGCACTGCCGCTCTCCCGCTTCCTCCCCACTTCTCCTTCTCCAGTCGTCGACCGGAACTTCTTACAGGCTGTGAGTATGGCCAGGTCGCAGCCAGACTTTTGGCAATACACTTCTGCTGCAGAAAGTAGTGCCAGCCAGCTCTCTTTGTGGTTGTCTGGGATTTCGAGCTCGGATGACTGCGTGATGGAGGCCATAATGGTGCTAAATGCTGTTTACAGATTTCTTTGATGAGCTGATTTGATGAGACAACTGAGTAATATTAAGAAGTGATGAAGAGCTTAGAGGACTTGGGGGCACCAAACTTAACAAAATACTGACTTTGGTAGCTGTGGCGTGTCTGACTTTGCTCAAATGGCTGAAAACTTACAGTTACTCTCTTGCTGGTGTATGGATAGTTTTTGCACTGATGAAGATGAAGGGGAAGGTAAGGACCTATTAGGCAGAGAGGCACTGGGTGACTTTGAGATATGACATACAAGTTGGTGTCCTTACACACTGGAGAGCCAGGGGAGAGAAGAGGTGTTGTCAAGTTGCTGGTGATACCTAAGAAAATAAAAAATAAAAATAAATAGAGCTAGGTTAAATCACTGCTGTTTTTTTTTTTTTTTCATGTGAACAATAAACACAAAGTTGGAAGAACTTAAAAAAAAAATGCAGACAACTGATTGGCTCAATTTGTGAATTTGTGACTTCTCAAAGAACATTACAAAAAGACTCAAAAGTTCTTCAAGCACAATCCAAGACTTTAAACTGAGATCATAGTGGAATTGCCTCTAATTTCATTGAACGTCTGATGTTTAATGACAATTAAAGGATTCCAATTATACTTTAACCCCTTTAACAGCCACCACAAAATAACTTGGGGGTTGAAAGGGTTGCATATTAGCCAACAGCCACCTAACACAGGACCCTGGAAAGATTACCTAAAATGCACCTTTGGTATTTTTCCACTGGATTGTAAGAAAATACATAAATCATACAGAGTACCAGTGCTTGTTCCTGTTACTGCATGTCACAGACATTAAAAACAGACTGATTTTGCAGGGGTCAGATGGGAACATTTCTCATGATTCACTAATTTTATATGGGTTTAGCTCCATAGTGTAGTGATTAACACATTCACTTGGCAAGCAAACGGTCAGTGGTTTCACTCTAGCCCGAAATACAAATCCCTTTGAGATATCAGCAAGAAAGGAAAACTCTTCTATATCAAAATAAGTGGTGATGCCATTTACAAGTACCTGTAAACTCCATAAAAAGGGAAAGATGACAACCTAACCCTACCCCAACTCACTAGGTGGATGTGAAGAGGTTAACTGGGGTTTAGTCAACCTAGAAAACACTCCCAAGTCAGTCACAGAAAGGTGATTCTGGGCATAGTTTTTCCAGACTGAAAAAGTCACTTGGGGGGGGGTCTGGTGTACACAAGTCAACATGTGAGTCTCACAAGGAACGTAGCACAAAAAAAAAACAAAAAAAAAAAAAACGTGTTGATCTATGGATGTACCCCTACTGGCACCCAAAGATTGTCCCCAGAGATTACAGCAGCTGAAATAACAAACTAAAGCTTCCCTTTATGCTTATACGAAGTTGTAACAATTGCATTCAAATAAACTGCTGTATATTTGTTCTTCGTGTGATCAACCCCAAACATTCAACCTGCGTAGTTTATTTTATTAAGTTAAATATAATAAAATGTCATCCTAATGCCTTCCACACTGTTGCATGCAAACACGCTCTCTGACCCACATTTGGTTTTATGGGACCTGGTCTAATTTAGGTGTGTGCAGGTTAACGTGTAAACCTGCATGAATTAGTCTGACTGTCGCAGCCCCCACCAGTTCTGTGGGCTGCATGACACCTACCGATGCTAACTACTGTAGCTACTGCACCGCTTTCAAACCACTCTGCTCGCTCCTGCTTCCATTTGCTGCCACCTCTGCACTGATTTATGTCTCATTTCTGAACTGCACGCTGTGGGCATTACTGCACGGTTGCCACTACTGCTGCTGCTGCTGTTGTTGCTGTTGGTGTTGTTGTTGTTGTTGTCGCTGATCTTGTTGTTTAATCAGTGTTGTGTGCAACCTCCTCATGATGGAAGCACCCTTCACCTCCATTTTCGGGCTTTAGTAGGAGTCAAGATTTGGAAAGATAAATTACAAAAACGAGCTGAGACCTTCACCTACCTTGTCAGTTTCTTTCTTCCACGCTGCCAGATGTTTATCGACCTTAAAGTTGTTTGAATCCTTCGTACTGTGCCTTCTCCCACGGTTTCTCTCCCCTTGCTAGGCTCGACACCAGCGAGAGCAAGCTAGCAAGGATTAATAAGGCCTTTTCCGGTCAGGAATTTCGCAATAAAAGCCTGTTTCGTCAACATAAAACGGCGAGCATTTTTTTTAATTAAGTAAAATACGATTATTTAAAGTAAAATAATCTTGAACTCAAAGCTGTTGGTAAAAATATTACTTTCGAAGAAAAAGTATTTTTTAAACTCTTACTTTACAGGAGGAAAGATCAGTATACAGTTACCCACTGTTTTTTTAATGGGTTTTTAAATAAATTAATACCTGCATTTTTTCAATCTCTCAGTGTGCATTTAAAGTGAATTTAGATTAAGTTTCAACATAACTTATCAAATAAGCATCCCAGTGTTTCAAGGTTGGCCAGACTTGCTTTTAAGGATTTTTGTGTAAACTTGGATAACTTATTTATTTACTTCCTAATAACTTCCAAAACTTGAAATTAATTAATTATAGGTAGTTACATACATTACTTGAGTTTATTGCCAGAGAGTCACGTGGACATGTGTCGTCCTCAAAAGGAAATGTAAATCAGTTAATAAAATGTTAAAAAATAATAATAATAATACAAAATCCACTGGTCCTGCTAAAGATTAAGTTGGGGTACTATTACAATGACCTCACCCTGACTAGATGATCACACTCCCACATCATTACACTCAACTTTTCTAGAAAGCTACAAAGCCATCGTAGTCCACTGGCCTAAGTGTGCGCACTAGCCGCCACCCGGAAGTCCTAAAGAATACAGAAGAACTGAGGTCAATTAAAAATCCGAAACACAAACAGAACAAAGCAAGCCCTATACTTAAAGTACAACTCAATGAATGACAGAAATTCAACACCACGGAGCCCAGGTTTATGGGTATATGACTCCTGAGGAAATACTTTAAAACGAGTCTCTCCGGAGGAAAACCTATCCCCCAGTTATTACTTAATCAGCTACAGTAACTCATTCAGGGAACCGTAGATCTACTGCACACATACAGAATAGAGTACTGTGTTGAATCAGCTTCCTTCTCTGAGCAAGACAAAGAGGCCTATTACACCTCCTGTGCTACCTTAGCATCTCCCACAAACAGTTTTTACAACTGCTGAATCTCCTAAGCACCAAAGGAATCCCTACACTACATATGCACTACATATTTACTAACTAAATGACAAAAAGATAAGCACCTGGGTTTAAGCTAGGTTTAGATTAACAGCAATAAATCATTTATTTATTTAACTAAAAAAATGTTAAACCATTTTATAATGCCAGGGTTTTTGTTATATATAGCATTTTACATTCACTTAATGCGGCAAATGTCAAGGTGATGCTAATGTATTTAAATTAATCAGTAAAGCCAGCTTGGATTCTGACCCCGTTTTTTATTTTATTTTATTTATTTATTTTATTTTGTTAAGAAAAAAAATTGAGACGTGTATGTAAGAAAGCCGTCCTAGGAACAAGTCTTTCCATTTCATCTAAATTAGTTTTAATTTTAATTGGAGAAAAGAAAGAAAGAGAAATACATGTATAGAAACACAAGTCAAATCCCTGGCTAAAAAAAAAAAGTTTAAATATTTTTAAAATATGCTTTGCCACATTTTTTTACCACTATCTCTGCTCTTTGAACTCAGGACTGTCTTTCTCTCACTCTCTCTGGCTCTTATCCGTTTTTTAACTCTGCCTAACTTGACGCCTCTCTGACGTCACCTGTTTACTGCCTTCCATTCGAGAGCACGTTTCACACGTGACAGACGTTTGGGGCCGGGCTCGTGCTCGCCCTGTTCTCGTGCACATGGAGCTGTCCCCCCTAGCCTCATCAAAGCCCACCTGCCCTACCAGCTACTCGGAAGTTATGGGCCTGTGATGTTTCTGCAGTAAAAGCTGGATAGCTCCAGCAGCTGCCGTTCCTCCCTTTAAAGTGTCGTTAATGACGCAGCTCTCGGTGAACCAGCAGCCTAAGTGAGTTTGGAGTTGTGTGTTTTCTGCCACCTGGTGGTCATAATGAGAGCTTGCAACAGCACACTTGGGTGCCGAATAAATATGAATGAACATCTATCCAATGATCAGTATGAGCCGCTCGTATTGCTGCGATTATTACACTGCTATTTGGAAACACCTGAGAGTAGTGTAATTATGTTCGTCTGTACTGATGGATCTGACAGCTCAATGAAGAATTTTAGCTGTAGTCTAGCGGTTATATTGAGAAAAAGTGCAACATCACTGTCTGAAATTGCACAATAGTAAAAAAAAAAAATGTGGGTCAGCACCTCTAAATGTGGTATTTCTTCCTTTCTTTCTTGCGAGGGCAGAAGAAACTAATTGTCAGCACAGCGAGGATATCATCATCACGTTCAGTAGCTATAGATCAGCATTAATTTGGAATCATGTTTCTCTCAGCTGGCTAATATTTACTCTCCTCTGTGCGCTCAGCAGGGAGATGTGGTCCTTTTGTAGCTAGATGCTCTTTTGCACTCTCCTCAGGATCTTCCTAGAGCTTTATAAATCTGTGTTTATATATTTCCCAAATAGACATTAACGTTGACATTTATCCTTTTAATAAGTTGCAATCAAATAAATATTGATTATAGCAGCTCTTGGTCACAGTAAAATTATTCTAAACACATAAAAAGGTTGTAAATAGATGATTTATTTAAGCCCCAATCAGCCATACTATTTTAGCATCAGATATAGGGCTATCATACAAAAACTCTATCATTTCTCTGTGATGGATATCCTCTGTTCTAATGTAATTATCTTGCTGGTGTAGAGGGGATGTAGGGATGCCTGAAACTGCGACTGCATCTGAAAGGTACCATCTGTTCATCCCCACCGAGATCAGTGCCAGAAATATTGTTTTTGAAATATCCCTGAAAGCAGCGAGTTTGTCTAAGGCCTGCCGATCTGCTCTGGTTATTCAGCTGTAATTTGACAGCCGAGTAACCTATTATGTTCAGAATATCTCAATTTAAATATTTTCATCTTTCTAGTAACTGTAGAGTTTTAGTATTAGTATGTAGTATTGCATTGATAATTCTGGTCATGTCAAGGCAAGATCATCAGATCCCATGAAGTTTGAGGCAAAGAGTGTTATATTTTGATGTAACTGTGAACAATATTTTATTTAAATGAAACTTTCCAAAAGCATAAATGGAAGCTTAGGAATATTTTTATGGTCTTATGTGATATTCTTTAGCCACATTCACATTAAAATGCTGTGCACGGCCACGTTTTTGTCTTTGAAACCAGTAAATTTTGTAACATCCTTTCTTCTTCCTTTAAGTGAGCTGAGTCATTGGTTTGTTTAAAAAAGAAAGTGCTGAAACCTAATTTTGAGTAGTCTAGAGTAGCTTTCGTGTAATCATTTCCTCATTATTTTAGCTAAAGTTTTCATCAAGTACTTAACACATGTACTGTGTGTTGGGATGTGCACAGTCTTTTGATGTAGGTGTTCATCCTAACTGTGAGGCGCTTTGTAACTGTGTTTGTTGTTGTCGTTGTTGTTGTTGTTGTTTACTACAACTAAAGTTATTCTTTTTTTTCTAATACAATGCTGTTTAGAGTCAGCGGTGTTTGCTGCCCTCTAGTGGTTGCCATGTGCATTACATGAAAATTTACATTAAGGTATTCAGACATAATAGGACACAGCCTGTAGCGAACATTAAAATCAAATCAAATCAAATAATACCATAAACTCTTACATAAAGATTAGCCTCTGTAATAATATTAAAGCGTTTAAAATATAATTTTAAAAAAAAAGCAGTACAAATTACGTTCTGATTGGGTGCTTTCTGACATGACGTTGGCCATGGGCGGGGTTTTTTCATTAGCAGGAAGCTTGACGTCACGTTTGTTTTGGGAGAACGACGGAGACGACAGGAAAATGGAGCAAAGCGCTGAGGATTATAAGGTACTCCTGAATTACATGTTTAACACGTTTTCACTGGTTGTTTCTGTGAATGTTCGTAACTCTGCTGTTGAATATTGGGCGGAACTTCTGATAGCTGACTAATGGTAGCACCTAAAGCTAGCTGTGGATCTCCAATAACGTTCGTTAAGATCGAGCAGGGCTACGTGGTGCTTTAGCTGGATATAAACCTAAGATTTTTTTTGTATAGTTGTGTGTATAACCACACAGAGATGAAAGCTTAAAGTGTGTTTAGAAAGTCGCGAACTTTATTCAACTTCTCCTGTTTGGCTGTCTGGCTTTCACCCACTGACCTGAGCAGAGCAGTGACTTTATAGTCATGTGATATGAATGTGTCATTTACCAGCTCTTTGTTATGATTTACCTGCCACCGCTAAGGGTCAACTGGTCACGTGGTGCACGAACTCGTAATCACATTTGGGCACTGGGTGGGCTACATTTGCATTTTTTTTATTAGTATGATTTAGTTTTTAATTTTAGTTTGCTGTCCAGTTTTCCAAAACGTTTTAGCCATAATCAATCATTTTTCAAATGAGGTTTAATTTACCCAATTCTTGTTTCTCAGACGGTGAAAATTAACAGGAAAATACGTTAATCTTGTAAATAAGGTCTCGAAGACCTTGTTTGCCATAACTATATGCTATTAGGCCGTTTAAGCTATTTCCTAGAAAATACCGAGCTGTCATTTAGCTTCCTGAGTTGAACCCACCATGGTTTTTGTGGGTTAATGCTTGTGGTGTTGACTGACAAAGACTGAAACTAAATGGACAAATTTTACAGGTTGAGTGTTATCATGTAACTATTTCAGTTAGTTCTCATGATTTCTAAAGTTTATTTTTACAATGATCAAGTTTGTTTTTGTTTTTCTCACTAGACCTCAGATAACTACCAGTCAGTTTATATCAGCTGTGTTAGACTTTATTTCTTGGATCCATCTGCCATGTGATGAGTTTATTCCACGTGGATGTTTGTTTGTTTTTTTTAAACTGCAAGACAGTAAACTTTCTTTATTTACAACCAACCTGCCTGCAGTGTAGTACCACCAATTAGCCCAAAGTCAGGAACACAGACCTGTTTGGCGACCACTGGTTCCTAAGGCAAAGTAGCTGCTGGAGGATTCTGGGTTGCCAAGAGGTCACTGATCAGTGTGTGTGTGTGTGTGACTGGGGCTTAAAAGACAAGTTGAGCTATGGGAGGACGCCAGAGAACGTGGAGAGAACCCAATCAGGCATATTGAGAACATGCAAATTCCACAATGATTGGGCAAAAACAGGGCTGGGCTAGCCTGAAATGCCTAAGGCTGCTTAGATGTCACACAGAGTGCCTAGCCTTTGTGAAGAGGTGTGGACAACCTCTTTACCCTGAGAACACCAGTAGCGATAGGAATTCTGAGTATGCACAGGTCGTTAAATCCCTGCTCGTTGTATGTGGTTCAAGTTCAACTTCTGAGAGAAACAAGTGGTGTTCAACCACACAAAAACATCAGTTATACTGTAGATATTGATGACTAATTAAAATAATCTTTAGACAAATTCCTATTACCTGCCTGTTTCAGTGACTGAAATTTGGCACCGCCCAAAAAAACCCCACTTTTAACTGCGAATACATTTTACACTTGATTTCTGCTTCTTCATATTTATGTGGGACTTTTTTCTCCTCAGCTGATATTTGAGAAGGAGGGGGTATACCTCCACACAAATGCCAAGAGGAGTAACCAGGACACTAGCATCCCAGGGTTCATCCGCATTGTGGAGCGGGTAAGAAAGTCTGTGTGAGCTAAGACTGTTTAGGTCAAAGGTATGATCGGGAAAGCACGGGGGTAACCTATCATGTCTTTATATTTTCAGGCTGGGCTGCCAGCCCTAGAGTGGAGCCCACTGGAGCATGATAGTCGCAACGCTCCTGCTGTACTGTACAGCAAAAAGGTTAGGAACCATCTATTTGCTACATGCTGAAAAATTAAAAGTATTTCTATTTGTTATTAGCTCGAATAGGATTCTCATCCAATAATCTCCACCTGATCAGGATGGTGATGGAGGGGAAGAGGATACAAACTTTGACCCAGGGTATGAGCCAGACTGGGCAGTTATAAGCACCGTGAAGAAAGAACGAGAACACGTCCCAGTCAAAAATTCAGGTGCAGTCTGCTTTTCTGGTGATCCTAGCAAAGGCTCGTGCTCAGAAAACTAAAACCCCCTCTTTTTTTCCTCACAGGTCAGTGGGCGTTCTCGCTGCCTCTCTCAGAGCTGTACTCTCTTCGGAGGTCTCGGTTCTCCTTGGGTCGAAACTTTCTCGTGCTGACTAGTAGAGGTGGCCACCCGCTGCCTCCTTTGCACTTCCACAGAGGAGGAACCCGGGAACTGCTGAGGGCACTTCAGCGCTACATTATTCTGGACCCGTAAGCATCACTGCAATCATTTTAGCAGCAGGTTTCTAATTACAGTGGAATGCCAGCATTGTTTACATGCCGGAAAAACCCTGATTAGTACTTCAGTTTCAGATGCCCTTTGCTTCTTTGTCAGCATGTCATGTGGTTTCTGTTCTTGTTATCAGGTCACCACTTGACGGGCGGCTCTTCCTTGCCTACCCCCAGGACTCAGGCACGCTCCCTCAGTCCTTTGATAGGCTGCAGTTTCTTGATGATGGAGGCATTGATCTTGTCTCAGTAAGTAGATATTTTTTTGTTGTTATTTTTTTAGAGGATAGTGCATGTTGCAGTAATTTTTTTTAAGTAATCTCGCACTTAATCATTTTAAAATCTATGAATTATTAGCCAGTGATGAGGTCATCTTCCACCGAAGCAGCATCAGAACTTGAAAACAAAAGCTAATGTGGAAGTGCCAAAATCTCCATTTCCTCTAAAAGCAGCTTGAGCTATATAGATCCCCGATGTTAACACCTCCAACTGCAGAGTAGTAATAAACATGTTTATAGCATATTTACAGTTCAGTTTTTGGCCTCCATAGCCAGTCTCCCCTCGGATGACAACTAAATTCCGAAACCAGTTTCAGATGTTTTTAGGTTTAAAGTGGGTTGCATTATTAGGGCATGGTCACATTGACAGTTGGATGCCATCACAGGCAGATTTGTCCAGTAGCTGTGTACCAGCCTTCGCCTCAGCTACTGCACTAATTGTGCAGGTAATTGTACTAATAGATCACACAAAACAGAAATTATTAGCAGGTTTCTGTGTCTGTGCACTGCTCTCATACAGATTATGCATACAGAAAGCAAGATGGGATCGGCCAAAAACGAAACCACCAGAGCTTCAAACAGGTTCCACCAAGTCAAGTCAAGTGGCATTTCATTTCAACCATATGCAGTGGTACAGTACACAGTGAAGCGAGGCAATGGTCCTCCAAGACCTTGGTGCTACATATAACATATAACAGACAACCAACACAGGACTACATGCGGTGGCAGTGACACAGTGGTTTCATCTGGTTTTTTTAATCATAGCCTTTGGTACCAGCTAATATCTGCCCCAGTACCAGTGGGAGTGTTTGAATTAGATTCATTCTAACTAGTGAAAGAAACATCATACTTAAAACGACAGGCCTTCATTTGCATAAAAATTCTTTTTTTTTGTTCTTTCACCTATAACAGAGATTTATCCATGACCCGTATGCCACTACATTTGGTGGATTCTCCAAAGTCACAAATTTCTTCAGGGCAGCACTTCGGCCTCCGGAGTCCCCCATCCACACACGTACTCCTCAGGATCCCAGTTTGCCTCCACAGTCTGATGAAGAGCCCGGATTTGAACTCATCACCTGCGTAAGAGAAAGATACAAAAAGATCATTTGAGCGCGGATGGATGGAATAAAAAATAAGATATTAATGTTTGCTTTTATTTCTTTCATCAAGGGTGTGGAACTTGGTCCCAAACCAGATGTAACAAGGGGACCGCCTCTGGATAAGTGGGAGGAGTTTTTGGACTCTGAGGGGCGAGTGACTTGCCCAGAAAAAATCAAAGAACTTGTGTTCAGAGGGGTAGGACAGTAAATAGAGTAACAGCACACCTTCTGTTAGAGACAAACATGTGTTTCTCTTGTTTAGCCAGGTGTGCATTCTTTGATGGGGTTTTTGTGTATCTTGCAGGGCATCACACACTCGCTGAGGAAGGAGGTATGGAAATTCCTGCTGGGGTTTTATCCGTGGAACAGCACTGCCAAGGAAAGAGAGGACATTCTTCGGGTCAAAACGTTAGTATAATTTTTTTTCCTGTCATATCTTTATGATAATTTATTGAGGCTTTGGGAAACACTCTCATTGCCTCGCTTGGTAAATGGTAAATGGACTGGTTCTTATATAGCGCTTTTCTACTCCACCTGAATGCCCAAAACGCTTTATACAACTTGCCCCGTTCACACACATTTCCTACAAAAGTGCTTTCATAGCTAATATTCAAACACACACACTCTGATGGATACATCACAGAGAAACTTTGGGTTAGTAGCCAGGGTTCGAACCACCAACCTTCCAATTAGTAGATGACCTGTTCTACCTCCCTCCTGAGCTAGCTGCAGCCACTTTTTTTTTTTTTTGTTAATGCTTAGCAGCGAGCCAGTGCATTTCATAAAATGTTGAACTATTCACTTTCTTTAACAACCCTTCTGCGTGTGCAGGGATGAGTACTTCAGGATGAAGGTGCAGTGGAAGTCTGTCAGTGAAGAGCAGGAGATGAGAAACTCCCTCCTCAGAGGGTACAGAAGCCTCATAGGTCAGTGCGTCTAATAACAGAAGATCTGTTCAGCGTTTAGTCAGCTGCCCGTCAGAAGTTAAACTGTCTTTGTTCTGTTGTGGCAGAGAGAGACGTCAACAGGACAGACAGACACAACACGTTCTTCTCTGGGAATGACAATCCGGGACTGACCCTGCTTCACGACGTGCTGATGACTTACTGCATGTACAACTTTGATCTCGGTGTGTATTTATGAACCGCTGGTAAACAGATGTGCATTTTCATCAAGTGCATTTCTGATTCACTGTTTGTGACAACCAGCATTGTTTCAGGGTCAAGCTGTAGAGAGAGAGTGAAGCAAAACAGTAGCGTACTGTATTCTCATGTCTTAAGTTATTGATTTTGTCAAGCCGTGTGCTGCTCATTTATTCATTCAAACAGGTCAAATGATGAGTGAGTGAGCATTCAATAGTCATACACAAGTGAATGAGGTTGTCTTCTTAACGGGTAAAAATTCAGAGGAAGGACAAAACATGATATTAACCTTTATTTGAAATCTCAATGATACAGAAACCAACATTATATAGAAATAGCAGAAAACCCAGGAGCTAAGTTCATGACAAGTATGGCTTGTTTGTAAAAGTTGCCAGGAGAAGGAGAGTTGCCTGTTCTCTCTAAAAAGAACATGGCGCAGGCTTAGAAAGAGCAAACTACAAGACTTCAGGAACAATGAAACCAAAGTAGACGTGTTGGACCATAAAGAACAGTGCCACGGCTTTGCAGTCACTGACTAGACCATGAACTCTTCTGTATACAAAAGTATTCCAGAGTCAAATGTAAGGCTGTACGAGAGCTAAAGCTTGGCCCAAATTGGGTCATCTAACAGGACATCCTATCCCAAGTACAACAACAAATCTACAACAGAATGTTTGAAAAAGAAAATAGTCAAGGTGCTGCAAGGGCCCAGTCGAAGTCTAGACCTCAGCCTGATGGAAGTGCTGTGGTGGGACCTTAAGAGAGTAATCACTTCAAAACCCAATTAATTGAAGTAATGCTGTAAAGAAGAGTGGACCAAAACTCCTCCAGATACTAATGAAGTCATATAGAAACCCATTACGTCAACCCATTGCTGCTAAAGTTGGTTCTCTAAGTACCACATGTGATTCAGTAGCTTAGTTTTTCACATGACTTCATATTGTTTGTATATGAAAATAAAGGTTGAACAAGCATTATGGTGCCAGTGCAAGTGGCGTCTGGCAACACCAGACCAGAATAATTTGCAACAACAGGAGGAAAAGTAATCTGCAGATTCCTGTTACTTAACACTATTTGGCTAATTTTCTCTACTTCCTTATGTTCGGCAAACAACAAAATAAACAGTGAAACAACAAAGATGTCCATGATGTTTTAAGGCCAATCAACAAAGGGTTAGGCAGCGATTAAAAGCAGTTTGAGTAAAGTATGTTTGTAAATGTTTGTAACACAGGTTTAACACGGGTCTCCTTTTTCATCGGTGCAGGTTATGTGCAGGGGATGAGTGATCTTCTTTCTCCCATCCTGTTCGTCACCCAGAATGAGGTGGAGTCATTCTGGTGTCTGACAGGCTTCATGGAGCTGGTGGTTAGTAAAAATATCTGTTCTTTTTGTTTTGTTATTGTCTGTCACAAACCCGTGATCTTCTGTTGAGACATGCAAGAGCTTTTAAAGCTGTTACTCTATATTTGAGTCGATTTCTGCTCCGAATGAAGAATAATTAACTCAGCAGCAGCACAAACATAACATTTGAAAGTTTAAATGCAGTTGGGCCAGTGAGGTGATTCTTGTGCGTTGGCTTAAGACCTCATCAAGATCTGATTTGAATGAATATAAACGCCCACACTTAAAACTGCTTTGGATGTGTCTCAGTGTGCTCTTCTGCTAACTCGCCGGTGTCTCCAGTTGTGAAGCAACCACAAGAACACTTGCTGGATTTTAGTTTGTTGCCTGAGGCTGTTTGCCAACAATCACAAGCATTACACCTTATTAAATGTTAAATAAATGCACATCCTCTCTCTCTTTAAAAAAAATGCCATCTGGTTCTATGTTGTGCTGAAATGTGATATTAATCATTGAGATCTGAGGAAGCAGTGAAATAAAAACAGCAACGAAATTAGTGGTCAAAGCAGAAACATCCAAAAGATTGATGTATTTGTAAGAAGCCGTAGACTCCAGCTGAAGAGCAGGTCTTTGTTTTTCTTTTCTGCAGCACCAGAACTTTGAAGAGTCTCAGGAGGCCATGAAGCAACAGCTTCTTCAGCTCAGTATCCTGCTGAAGGCACTGGACCCAGAGCTCTGTGACTTCCTGGGTAAGTGAGCTCCTATTTAGCCAGGCAGATGGACAGTAGAAGTGAGAGAGTAAAATGAAACATGCAAAGTAAAGCTGGGCAAGATAAAGAAGTTTTAAAGCTACCTCCTTCATTTTTGTGTTGATTTGCACCTCAGGACTAATTTCAGTTCCTATAACTCCCCAGAGGTCTCATTCTGACCACATGTACTTGTTATACATGTGCTTCTGTCTAAAAGGAGCAACTTGTCAATTTGCATGGCATTTGGGGAAGAAGATAAAGTCACAGGGAGGGAAGATCAGGCAGCTAGGGCAGGTAGTGACCAAAGATTGTTATGTCATGTCACCATGGTTCCACTCATCCCCACTGATTGTTCTTACTCACATGTTATGGAGAGGTTGTTCCTGGGTGATGAATTTACAGTTTAAGGTTGGGTCAGTTTGACACCGAAGGCAAAGTCCATGGTCCACGGGACTCCTAAGGGGCGATCTTGAATATAGCAGCAACGCGGAAAGACGACCAGAGGTGCACAAGAAGAAGACATTGCCATGTTTTCTGTTGAATCTGACCTCTCGCATATAAGTTTAGATATGTTGAAGGTGACATACATGCCATGCATATGTATGAAACTGAGAAAACTCTGAATGTGCAAGAATAACTTCTTTTTTGTAAAGAACTAACCAGTTCTGCCTTCCCTGCATGTCCTTCAGACTCTCAGGACAGCGGCTCGCTTTGCTTCTGTTTCCGCTGGCTGCTCATCTGGTTCAAGAGAGAGTTTTCCTTTGAGGATATCCTCACGCTGTGGGAGGTGAGTGCTTGACTGTACCAATTTAACATATTTGTGTCTTGAATTGATTTTTGTTTTGAAACTAATTACTTCACCTTTAATTGAAATCCCATATTCAATTTTTTTATATATATATTATGTGCTACTATTTAACAGTCTACAGTAAGGATTGTTTGGGCTGCATCTTGACATCGCATTTTATAGCATCGTGTTTTCTTCCTCAGGTCCTCTGGACTCGTCTTCCATGTGAAAACTTCCACCTGCTGATCGCCTGTTCGATCCTCGAGTCCCAGCGAGAAGAGCTGATAGGCTCGAACCATGACTTCAACACTATTCTGAAGGTCTGGATTAAAGATGACAGTGATTTTTTTTTTTCTGTAATCATACAGATTTTTATCTTCTATAATGTCTTTCATCTGCAGCACATTAATGAGTTGACAATGAAGTTGGACCTGCAGAGTGTTCTGCGTGGAGCTGAGGCCATCTACCTACAGCTGTTTCTGTGCAAGGTAAGACACAGGGCCACCTCACACCTCATGATTCAACATACAGCCAGTAAAATATCTTTGTCCAAATCTGAGATTTTTTTAAGTTATCAGTTAACATAATATAGCACAAGATAAATTGTTTTCCTATTATATTCTGATAATACTAATAATTTTACAACTTGCTTGCTTTGTAACTTCTCCTTTTTCCTCTTCCCTTTCCACCCCAGGAGCTTCCTGTTATGGTGAAGCAGGTCCTGGGCCTCTACGTCCCACCCAGCTCAGAGGACGAGAGCCCAGACTCACAGGCCAGCGAGACACAGCGCGTCCTCAGCCAATCACAGGAAGGAGCTGCAGCTTCTAATCCAGCGTGTGGCCCCAGCTACCCTTAAATCTGATTATCAGCTGGTGGACTGACACTCGCTAACAGATGTGTAAAAGACATTTATATATGAAATATGTACTAAATATTATCCCATGGTATGGAGTGAAGACTGTTGTTACTGATGGTCAGAGGCAGGGGGCACTGCAGAGGCTCTTTTCTCTCACTGTGTGTTCATGAAAGTTACAATCCAACATGTTTAAACACTATAGCCGTACTTGCAGTGCTGTTTTTGTGTGTATGCTGTCCTCCTCTGTTTCCTTGTCACTTGTTTACATCTCCTGTTTTCATGACACTTTTGCTTCTGCTTTTACTTATTATTTAACTGTATTAATTCATTTATCCCTTGATTACTTTTCATTTTATTTTGTGTTTTCTGACGGTTCCCTCACCACTCCTCCTGTAAAGGGAAACAGACGAAGGATAAACTCACTGGCAGCATTTTGCTAGTACTGTAAGATGCCATTCCAGCCCTATGCAAAGGTTGTGCATGCCTTATAGGTTCCACATGCCGCTTTGGTAATATTAAGCCTTGTAACTATATGTATGATGTTCTAGCATTTTCATCTTGTTATTACCAAATAAATGGTTGAATCATAACAAAACGGTATTTAAACTCTACTTTATCCATTTGTAAAAACTTAAGCAGAAGAAGTTCAAGATAACTCAACTTGATCCCACTGTGGATAAGAATCAGGTGAGGAAGGAACAGACGATAACATCCTCCCCAAGACTTGAAAAGGATTCATTTATCAAATGGTGGAGGTGAGCCTCAGTGTGCAGGTCTGAGTTTGCCTGCAGATCCACAGCAACAATAATACACGGGGCGACGGTGGGTCAGGGGGTTAGGAAGCTCATCTTGTAAGCTCAATCTTGTAACTCGGAAGGTTGCCGGTTTGATCCCCAGCTCTGTCTGTCTTGGTCGTTGTGTCCTTGGGCAAGACACTTCACCTACCGCCTACTGGTGATGGCCAGATGGGCTGATGGCGCGATATGGCAGCCTCGCTTCTGTCAGTCTGCCCCAGGGCAGCTGTGGCTACAACTGTAGCTTGCCTCCACTAGTGTGTGAATGTGAGAGTGAATGAAGAGTGGAATTGTGAAGCGCTTTGAGGGTCTCGAAAAGCGCTATATAAATGCAATCCATTATTATTAATACACATATCAGTGAGGAGTAACTTCGCACCGGTCCTTGTCCTCATGCATAAACTCACCATAACAAGGTCCTCTCTCCCTCTCATGCTGTTATGTTTGTTTTCCTGGAGCTGGCGAGGTGTGTGGGTGTTCCTCGCCTCTCGCCCTGTGGTAGCTGGGATAGACTGGGATAGGCTCCAGTGTACATATTTAATTATATAGCCTGTAAATATCTGTATATTTACATATTTAAAATATCTCTAGTTATATATCTTAAACTATCCAGATGTAAATGTGTTAGATGTAGTTTAAAAACTGAAAAAAATTGGACATAGTTGTTTGAATTTTACATGTAAATACATAAAGATAGAAATTTAGATGAAAAGCTGCAGAATGCAGGAATCTATAAGATTCCAGCTCAACCAATGAGCTGTTTTAACTCCTTCCTTTATTCTGATTGGTTGCCCCTTGCAAACAGCAGTTTTGAACAGCAGATGCATCTCAGGTCCAGCAGCCAATGCTGTGTACCTGAGATGACTACTTTAGGGATATCAGCTCTCACTGACATCATATAGAGCCAGGAGTAAAAAAGAAATATCTAAACTGAGTGTGTAGAGCACTCTGAAGCCTGAGCTTTGTCCTCACAGGGATTAGCTGCATTTCATTATTTGAAACTTTGGTTATATTTGATATGACCATCAAACATTGTAACTGTTTACAACAGAGGTAATAGCTCCCCTTTACTTTAACACCCAAATGCTGTCAAAAACCCAACTTGTACAAAGTTCAATTTGAACTGTGAACTTTGAATTGTGATAAATACATTGATTTAGTGAAGATGTTTCGCTACACCGCGTCTGTGTAAAAATGATTCCAACGAATCGTTTACATTTGTCCGATAACTCTGAGGTCAAAGACTGACAGACTGTTACAGTAAACTGCACTTGTTTATGTCTTAACTTGTGAACTGGTTAAACTTTGCCCTCTCTCCCCTCTCCTCCCCCACTGGCCAGCAGGTGTCTGTGTGAGGTGAATAGCTCAAGGGGAAAATAGGGCCTCTGTTCTCCACTGTCCTGGGAAATGAGCTGGAAAATGAGGGGCGGGCAGCCACACCCCCTTCTCAGGACCTCCTGCACTCCTCCTTTGGCTGGTGGCTGTCTTCGAGCCCCTCGATCCATGTTGTTTGAATACAGCTGCGGTGTATGAATTTAGCAGGGTGCTTAAACAGCCCGACGATCTGTCACTCTCGCCCTCTCGCCCTCCCACCGTCCCACCCCATTCTGACCTCACTTGACTGGCAGAGCCAAACTTACTCAGTCCTTCATTCAAACTCAATCTGCTTTCAGCCCTTTTCAAAGCCTGTTTTATGGGCGAAGGCCTTGTCGACCGCTTTAAACCTAATATTCTCTCACTAATGCTACAATCGACTAAGACTTGCAGGATTATGTCTCTTCGTGTTGTCATTATGCAGTGTCTAAGAATAACCATCTCAGTTAGATAATGTGGCTGCTGATCTACTCCCTGTGCCTGAGATTCTCATCTATGATTTGTTTATTGCAAAGCAGAAGGATGCTAGTTGTTGTTTATTGTCATTTGACTTTGAATTCAGTTACTCAGGAAAATTTAATGAAGCTGGTCTAGACTTGGAACACTGGACACGGGATGCTTTGGCATTGTTCTGTACAGGTTTAAACTTTAACCTTGCATGAATATTTTAAAGGGAAAACATTGTGCTCTTGTGTTAGTTGTAAACTTTGGGTAAGTTCATGTACAAGCCCTGAAATACCCTAAAAGAACTCAGACTTTCAGTATAGATTCAATGCCTGCATGTAGTACATTCAAACATGTGTTTTTACCCACTGCTTGTTCCTCTTAATTTTTTTTAATTTTTTTTTGGGGGGGGGGGTATTAATTTTAGGTTTCAGTCTTTTTAATTACTATTGTGCGGATGCCATATGTTAGACACAAGACTTGGGAAAATTACATCATGTATCACATTAAAAACACAGAACTTTGGAAAGCCTTCTTGTAATCATCCATAGTCTCAATAAATACGTCCACATCAGAGTGTAGTTTCTATTTTTATTTTAGTTAATTAAAATGTTTTTAAACATCCAGTGTTAATTTTTTTTAGTTTAGTTTCAGTAACAACCATCATAGAAGGGAAATTTTATGCATTTTCACAGAAAGTGGGACTCTAGTCAGTTTAATCAGGTCTGCATTCTTGGGGATTTTAGCTTTAGCTTGTTATGATATGGGTTTATGAGATTATGTTGGTGAGTCTCAGATAAGTGGTCGTGATTATTTTTTATTTTCCTGACTTTCATCAACGTAGCTTGTGTTTACGTTTACAATAGCAAAATTTAATCAAGTGCTTTATCGGAACATTACTCATAGTATAAGTACAGATTTCAGGTGGATGTTCTCCCATTGTGTATTTCCGTCTTTTAACTCTTTCTTTTGTTTGTGCAGTTTACCATAATAGGACTATTGTTTTGTCATATTCTGTCTTACTAAGTTTTTTATTTATAGTCCTTTGGTTGCTGTAATACAGAACCTGCCCAACTTTGGAGATGAATGAAGTGTGTTTTTTTTCCTCCATAAAAATACTGTTTTGGATTTCATATGAAACTGAATCACTTCTTTGTCACAGCGGGTATGAATTATTGATGCTCAGCTGAAATCAAGTCGTGGTGATCCACGGCATGGTGTTCGTATCTCTGTCCATTTAACTCCCATTTGAAACCTTAGCTGCCATTGACGCCTTAAATGTGTGAAGAGCCACCTGTAATGAGTGTGTCAAATACAATCTGTATTCTCCACTGGGGAGTGCGACCCCATTGTGACCATCAGTGGGCTCCCCGGGGAGTGTGTGAAAAGTGTGTCTACCCCATGAATGTGTGAAGTGTGTGTGTGCGAAGAGCCAGCAGCAGGCAGAAGGCCAGGAGCTGTTGTCTGACACTGATTTGTAAAGGGAGACAATACGGCTCATTGACCTGCCCGGCTCCACTGTCTGTTGCACATACCTCGCCCGGCCCTCCCCGCTGGCCTCGCCGCTCTTTAAACACGAGCAGCAGATTGCCACAGGGAGGGGAGACCGAAGGGGACGCAGGTTGCTTTGACAATGACAATCTGTGACGAAAGGACAGAGAAGCTCAGAGCCAAAAGTTTGACGAACACATTTACAACTACTTTTGAAATCTCTCCCCTGATAAATGGTGAGAAACGCAAGATGTGTGCAGTATTCCAAGTATTTTAATGTTTCCATCTAAAGAGTGCAAAAGCTTCCAAAGAAGAAATCTGTTTGCAACCCCATGTCAAATATTATTTTTCTTTATTGATTAATTTGTAATTGTTTCAAAAATTGATTCATTTTTTTGTTTAGTATGTTTGCACCCAGCTGTTATATTGTTTCCTTGTAAAAGAATCTAGAATCTATCTAGAATTACCTCATCAAATATCTTTGTTAAAAATAACCCTTGTAAAAACAGTGAAGAACCTTTGGGGTATTCTCGCTTGAATAAAATGTGAAATTTTACTCTCATTTTATCTATCTTTAAATTTTAATCACTTAATCATAGTTCTCCAAATGTATCCTGGGACATAAGCAACTTTTTAGGATTGCAAACCCGCAAACCACCGACTCAAATCATTATATGACAGAAAAATCCCTGAAACTGCACAGACAGCAATAATGGGATTGTATGTTTGAGTGCGTGGGAAACTAAAAAAATATCAGAACTTGAGGGTCTTTCTCTGACAGCAGGATAAGACTGAACATCCATCCAGCGTTTGACACCTCTCCTCTCGTGCTCACGTTGTAAACAAACACCCTCATCCTTTTGTCATCCATGCCCATTGTCACAGTCTGGAGGTGCTTCTCTCTCTCTCTCTCTCTCTCTCTCTCTCTCTCTCTCTGTCTCTTACCCCTCGTCGCCTTTTCTTTTCCTCCTTCTCTTTTTTCACCGTCGGTGACAAGCTGTTGCTCTGTCCCTGCGGGCCACACCCTCTCTTGTCTGTTCCTCTTTTCCCCTCCCCTGCCTCCCTCTCTCCCCTTGCTCTCCTTCTTTCTCCCTCTCCCCACCTGTTGAGGCAATTGTTGCACAGATCGCATTGTTTGTTATCTTATTATTTTATGTCGCTCATGAGGGTCTCTGCCCCTTCCTATGGCATTTCCCACCCCTCTGGACCACTCCCCCTCTCTCCCCGACTGCTGGGTATAAAACTTCGAGCTTCTAGTGAGGGGGGATATTCAGCAGGGCCACCTCAGGAAGACTGATTTCAGCAAGCACCAAGAAGGCTCTACAGTGATTTACCAACTTCCATTTACCTGCAAACTATTCAGCTTCCTTGTGTGGCAGAAGGACGTTGGCTTTTCTTTTAATTCCCTCCTGGACATAAACAAGTTCATATTTTAGCCAGCAGGCTGTACAGATGGACAGAGACATGTCTGTGTCTCTGTGGTGTGAGGAAGTGGAGGATGACCAGACTCAGGATCAGAGCCAGAGGGAGGCACAAGCCCAGGGCCACAACAGTGGCTCGCCTCAGCTGCGAGCCGCCTGGGACCCAACAGTGTCGGGGCATCGAGTGATCCAGAGGCTGCTTCACGTGGAGGAGAGATACATGCCCTCCATGCTCTACATCACCCTCATCCACAGGGATCCGGAGCGCAGGGAGGAGCTTGCCAAATGGGCCCTGGAGGTATTCAGCTCTCTCATGCTCCAGTTTTTCGATTTGCCTCATAGTGCTGGGTGAGTTATGTCATCGGGACAGCTGTGATCCTGACATCTTTCATCCTTTTTCCCTCCTCTCCAGGTGTGCTGTGAGTGTGGTTGTGATGAGACAGTCTTCCCCCTGTCTGTCTCTCTGATGGACAGGTTCCTGTCTGCGTCTCTGTCTATACCGGTCTCATTGTACTGCCTGGCTGCAGGCTGCATCCTTATAGCCTCGAAGCTCACAGAGTGTGACAGCGTGACCGCTGACACCCTGTGTGCGGCAGCTGAATACAGCTTCCTGCCATCGAACCTGTTGGTGAGTTTATTTCAAAGCATCTTACACAGGGTAGTTTAAATACGAGGATAGATACCTCAAAATTAGAGCTGTAGGCAAGCAGCACTCACAGAGTTTAAGCAAAATACAAATACTGTGGCCCCTCATACTCCGAATAACCTAATCCCATTTGGGAGTCTTTTCCAGCTGTGGCCCTCTAATACCTAACAGTGATTTGTCTCCACTGGATGCCAAAGTCTTTCAAATGCAGCCCATAAAGTTGGGCTTCAGCTAACATTTTCCTGTTTTCATGCTCCCTTCCATTAGGAAATGGAGCGTGTTATCCTCGCCACCCTCCGATGGGACACAGCGGCAGTGACTCCGCAGGATTTTCTCCCACATTTTCTCGCCTGTGTGGAGGAGAGAGGAGACAGCGGTGAATCTGCAGAGGAGCAGCTCTCCACCCTGCGGCGGCACAGCGACACGCTGGCTGCCATGTGCGTCTGCGACTCCCGGTTTCTTGGAGCCCCGCCATCGCTTGTTGCTGCAGCATCACTGAACTGTGCCCTACGAGGTCTGGGCAACAAGGGCCCCACTCAGCTGGCCCTTATGAGTGAAGCATTGGCTGAACTGTGCCAGACTGACCTGGTGAGAATGCCTGTCTCTGTTTTGTTTGCAAGTAGACTCAATTATTAGATTTGATTTGATTTAAATGAGGTTTTCAGTTAGAATTTTAATTTTGCGAAGGGACAGGATCTACAGGAAGCTAATTTTTTGTTTTGAAGGGCCTCCTTGTTTTAAAGCTTTGTCAAATGCGGTGAAATATTCGTATCTTACACAAACAACTTTATTTTTCTCTTTCTTGCTATCCAGGCTGTTCTGCAGTGCTACAGTGAGATGATTGAATATGCCCTCCGCCAGCGTCTGAGGAGTGGGCTTCAGCAGGGCCCCACGGAAAAAGACGAGGAGGTGGAGACCGAAAGGCCTGGAACACCAACTGACATGAGAGAGATTGACTTGTGAACACTGAATGAAGTGTTGCATTGAAAGTGTGAACCAATCAAAACCCTTTAAGTTCATCAGTCAAACTGATATAAATGTAATATGACCTCCAAATGCTCTGACATTTTTTCCTCATGTAATTTAGTTATTTTGTGTGTGGTTGTTAATTTATTTTTGTTAATTTATTTGTGAAAAAGTGTGTCTTCCACGTGCCATATTTGATACTTCTATTAATTTTATATTAGGCCTAGACTTTTTAAAGAATCATATTTATACCTTTTATTTATTATTCATGTGCAATTGTTGATTAATTTTATGTTAATTTATTTCAATTTACCATAACTTTGTGTTTTTGTACCGAATTCAATACATAGAAAATCTATTTTTAAAGCTATTAAAAATGTTTGTACATATTTTGTCTATTTTTTACCTAATATGCGGTGATGCCTTCATGTGCAAAGCCACGCGCCTCCAAAAGCAATATTTCTTTTATATCTGATGTTATCTCACTAAAAGGGGATCTGTCTCATTAATGATGTGGCACATTTATCACGGCGAGCTTGCATTATTTTCACTATATTACAAAAATGTGATTACAATTCCACCGCTTCTTACCCGTAAACAACTAGCGTATACGACATTTCCGACATTACCTGAAGGGAGCACACAGGAGGAGATCCGCATTCCCATGACGTCAGTTTTATCCGACGCAAATACAGCTCGTGCTTGAAGCATTGGGTCAGATACCCAAAACAAACTTGCGGTAAGACATTACCTATGTAAGGATGTTTTTCAGTGTTATGACAAGTTTTAGGTGTCATTTTAACGCCAACCAAGAGTGTACGAGAAATTAAGAGAAAACTGTGTCGTAGGAAGAAATGTGCTACGCGTTTCTTGCTTACATGTACGGCAATGTGAAAGCACGGAGCTCTAACATCATCTGTAAAATCAATTAATAACGAAAGAGGCCTGAAATAAGCCATAAGCGAATCATTAATTTAGGTTTGTGTTGGGTTTACAGTGACAGGGGTTCGCTGTTAACGAACAGATTATCTTGGGGGGGTTAAATCGTCATCACTCCGTATCAATTTTCCGCATCCGTAGTGTTCTTACTTAAGCTAGTTAGCTTCCTAGCAATAGCTAAACAATAGCATTAATTAACAAATGTCTTGTTAATAAATAATAATATATATGGTATCATTACAAATGACATATGAAATTTCATCTCAGAATGCCAGTATAGCTCCTATTTGTAACACTTATTCCCTCTTGTATTACATCTATTGCGTTAATTCTTATCAAAATGTCATATTACTGTTTTTTATATATCCAAGGATACACCGAAATCTACGAAGAACTACGACTTTAGACCTTGTATAGATCCTTACCATCTTCTGGTGAATTCGGCATTCATCGGTCATCAACTAATCACATTAAAACCTAAAAGTGATTAGCTCACTTTCCTGCTGTAACCACTGCGTATAATTTGTTAACCCAGGTTAAGGTTGTAAAGGAGTTGAATTATATAGTATTGAAAGAATAGAAAAAAGATGATAAACTATGTCCAGAGCACTACCTGAGGTTTATTATTGGTGAAGATCCATCAGGTTCTCCTTCTCGCACTTCCTAAACTACAACTACAGATACCAGAAGACATAGACCACTCCTGGAAATCTACATAATGTATACACCAAGGATTATGAAGTAAATGTAATGTCCCTAATATGATCAAACAATAGGAAACATTACCTATTTGCACATGAGTATCCTTACAGGGTCTTTTGTTTGAAAATGTCATAATTGAGTTGTGTGTTGTGAGATTTTAGGGGAAGGAGGTTCTCTGTGAGTTAAATGCATCATACAGATTTTTTTTAAATGTACCAAGTTACATATAAATGTAGGTATGTAGGAGAACTGACACTGGAAGATATTTATGTTATTGATATTCATATCAAAGGAGGATGAAGTGGATATCTGGCTGGCTGCTGCTCCTGTCCATCTCTGTCGAGGTCTGGTCAGTGCCTATAGATCGCAATGCAGCCCAGCAGGTCCCTAAAGAGGAAGTGCAGGAAGAGAACATGGTAATGTCTCATTATTGTGTAATTTGTTTTTTCTTCTACCTCGTGATCTGTTTTTATGACAAGAGACTTGTTGTGGATAACTTCTCCTTACAAAATAGGACACTGGCCTGTACTACGACCGGTACCTGAGAGAGGTAATTGAGGTTTTAGAGACAGACCCGCACTTCAGAGAGAAACTGCAGACAGCAAACACAGAGGACATTAAGGTTGGTTTCCACCTCTGTGTCTGTTTCACGTTCTTCCTTCTCAGTCAGTAGGCTTCCCTGTGTACTGTTTACATTCTAGCAGCTGGCGTTGTGTCCAAACTGTTTAAACTCACCTGGATTTCTCATGTTTGCCGTCAGAACGGGCGTCTCAGTAAAGAGCTGGACCTGGTCAGTCATCATGTCAGAACTCGCTTGGATGAGCTGAAGCGTCAGGAGGTTTCTCGTCTCAGGATGCTGCTAAAGGCCAAACTGGACAGCACCAACACACAGAGTAAGTGGGATTGCTTTGATCCACATCACTGAAAAGTTTGCAGTTAACTGTATACTAAAGTTCTTATTAGTAATATATATAGAACCAAATGGTAGCCCAGTATGTGATTGGTTATTCACATATGATCCATACAGGTCTTCAGATGGACCATGCCTCCCTTCTGAAGCAGTTTGAACATCTGGATCCGCACAATCAAAACACCTTTGAGGCCAAAGATCTCGAGCTTCTAATTTCAACGGTAAGTTGCTGCAGCAAAAAATGAAGAAGAATTTTAGGAGTTTTTAAATAAATTTTTGTCCATTTGTTTCACAAAGTGTGACAGATCTCGAGAATCATAACAACACTGATCAGACTGTCTATTTTGTGCTATACCTCACCTATTTTTAAAAAAAATTATTATTGACAGCAATAGTAGCGGCAATAATATCTTTTATCTCTCTGACTTTTCATCTAGGCCACTAAGGACCTGGAGAACTATGACGCAGAGAGACACGAGGAGTTCAAGCGCTACGAGATGCTGAAGGAGCACGAGAGGCGGGAGTACCTGAAGAGCCTGGATCAGGAGAAGAGAGAAAAAGAGGAGAAGAGAATGCAGGAGCTGAAGGAGAAACACCGCCAGCATCCTAAAGTTAATGCTCCGGTGGGTGACTGATACATCCGTGTTCATTTTTATCAGAAACCATTAGAAATGACTCAGGTTTTCAGTCTGTTTTTAAAAAATATTTTTCCCACTCAGGGTAGCGTTGATCAGCTGCGGGAAGTTTGGGAGGAGACAGATGGACTGGATCCTCAGGAGTTCAACCCCAAGACCTTTTTTAAACTGCATGGTGGGTGACAGCAACTCGCTTTTAGCCATTCTCTTTTTTTCATGTTAATGGGTTATATGTTTTTTTTAAAAACAAAGAAGGAAGGGTTCTCATTTATTCTCTGTTTCATTTAGATACAAATGAAGACGGCGTTTTGGATGAGCAGGAACTGGAGGCTCTCTTTACAAAGGAGGTATACAATCCTGCTTACATCCACATCATGACTGCTTCATTTAAACTTTGGTTTAGATTTAGATTTAGTTTTATCCTGAGACTGCTTAAACTCCTGGTTTGATTTCTATTTCTTTCAAAATCCAGCTCTTCTCTGTGTTCCTAAGCTCCTGCGGGCTTTTTTACAAGCTGACAGCAGACATATGCACAGCATCAGAGTAGCGGCTAACATCTGTTTATTTCCCTCCTCCAGCTGGAGAAGGTCTACGACCCAAAGAATGAGGAAGACGATATGATGGAGATGGAGGAAGAAAGGCTGAGGATGAGGGAGCATGTCATGAAAAATGTAAATTGTTAATTATTTATCTCATCATTTCCCACCTTTATTGGGTTTTTCTTTAACTGATGCAGCCAACCTTCCTGTGTTAAAAGGTGGATACAAACAAAGACCGGCTCGTCAGCCTGGAGGAATTCCTCAAGTCCACAGAGAAGAAAGAGTTCAGTAATCCCAAAGAGTGGGAGGTAAGGAGCTTAGAGGTGGTCTGAAGGTTGGGGAAGTGGGTGGATGCTTTGCACGGGGTGTGTGGTTCAAGTTCCCAGGATGAGCCTGGAAAGTGTGGGTAGTGAAGATGAACAGGTAATGAGTCTCTCACAAGTTCACCCAATGAAAAGTCTTTGACGTACTTTTTATTTTTTAGTTCCTGTTTACCAATGGACATTTGGAAAATCAGACTGGGTTTGACAGTGGTGTTCTTTTCAATAATGAGATAATGCATCTTCAACTAATTTCATCGACTGGAGATAAGATTGTAAAGGTCTCTGCCTTACCTAGGCAAGGTATTACGTTCCTTTGGTGTGTTTTTTTTTGGGGGGGGGGGTCCCCATAGGAATCACAAAATCACACTTAATCTGACCCCTCACCTAGAACTAATTTGTCTAGGGAGGCTTTGGTTCAATCTGGCCTTCCATGGCTAGGGTGAGAATTGATATCTCCAGCTCTGAGCCCATGTTTCTCTACCATAAGTGGGTGGAGTATCCACTGCAGGTTAGGGCAGAGTTTTTGGATGAATTGGAATTCTCAGAGTCTTTTTCACCAGTGTTTTCACAGTGCGGAGCAGGAGATTGAGATACAGATTGGTCCAGCATTTGTTGTGATGTAGACGCTGTATTAGTCCGATGTGGTAAAGAGAGAACTGAGCATGAAAGCACAACTGTTGGATCTCCAGTCAATCTACATTCCTATCCTCACCTATGGCTCCAAGGTAGTGACTAAAAAATAAGCTAAAGGTTAAAAGCATTACAAGTAAGCTTATGCATAGGGTGGGAATCTTGGCCATCTGGGAGGCAACTCCTTCATGTCTAAAGGAGCCTGTTGAGGTGCTTGAGGCATCTAAACAGGATGGATCCTGTAAGGCTCCTAAGTGAGGTGCTGGCGTTGGACATGTGCTACCAGTAGGAGGCTCTGTGGCAGACACTGAACATGATGGAGAGGTTATAGGCCCCAGCTGGTTTGGAAACATCTCGATGTCCCTCCCTGGGAAAAGGGAGGTCTTTTTTGTTTTCTTTTTTAAATGGATGGATGTGTGTGTTACCTGCATCCCGCTGTTGTCCCTGCAGACTCTGGAAAACAAGCCAGTGTATACAGAGGAAGAGCTCCTGCGATTTGAGGCTGAACTCAGGGACAAGGAGGAAGAGCTGAAGAGGAGGGCTGAGACTCTGCATCAGGAGCAGGAGCTGCTGAGGGAGAGAGGCAAAGCCTTGGAGGCCCAGAGGAGAGAGTACCAGCAGGTAACGATCCTAGCCTGGCGGTCATTTTCTCACATCATCTGAAACTTAAAAAATAGTTAATTATTTTTTTCTTTTTTTAAATGGCAGGCTGTATTAGAAATGTCTCAGCGACAGAAAGAACAGCAGGCAGTGGATGGGCAGCCTCCTGCGGGTCCTAATGGAGAACCACAGTTTCAGCCACAGACACAGAAACCTGAAGATAAAGGTAAACTGACTGTGACATATCCAGCATTGTTGTTACATTCTTTGGCTTGTGTTTTAATTCATTTATTTTTTTCATATTTCTCCCACAGAGGCAAAAGCTCCAGCTGAGCCCGAAGCTGAAGCCCAAAATAATCTGCCTGCAGAACCCCCACAGAATCTGCCTTTGCACACCTAATGTGCTCAGGCAGCTTACACACACACACACACACACACACACACACACACACACACACCTAAACATACGCACATGTGGTTTGATTTACCCTGACACAGATATCCAGATGGGTTCTGCAAAATGCATTATGTGATCTGTGTGCATAGGTTCAGACAGACCGGCTTGTTTATTGTGACATACTGAGTGTACTGAGTGTTCATGTCTGTGGTCTACATTAGATTAAAGATATCAAAGCACACGGTATTAGTACATGTATTCTCAGAAATCTTCAGTTTCAGTGAAGCTGTCAGTCCTGCAGAATCGCATGTGTAAAATCACAAACGTTGCCGAATAAAATCTTAATTTAAAAGTATTTTGAGGAGCACTGTGTGGGTTTTTTTTGTTGTTGTTGTTGTTGTTTTGCAAAACTGAATCACACGGCTTTAGACATGATCGATTGTCTTTATTTTTTAAACTAGAATTCACCCAAGGACAACGCCAAATTTATTGTTTAGCCAAGACAGGAGGAAGATTTTCAAAGTTTGTTATTTATATAACAAAATTTGCAACTTTACATGCCAAGGTCAAGAATTTCCAGAGAGTAATGCAACACTTCGCTTTGTGGATAAGGAGGAAAACTGAAGAGAAATATTCGCTTGTTTCCGAAATTCAGTTTTTCTCAGAAAGATCTGAAAAAGGTCTTTTTGTTTGAGCCATTTATTAATGTCAAATATGCAAGGACAGTTTAACGAAGAAACAGTCAGCAGGTATTTTACACTCTTGAACTATTGTGGAAAGAGAATAACAGTAAGTAAAAAGAGCCCATGCTTAGATAAACTGGTCCAGGTTTTTTGGGAGGTGCTGCAGGAACCACATTCTTTGGTAGAAGTGTAAATTAATAAAAAAAAAAAACTATAACAATCCAACTACTGAGGGTTTTTTTTTCAACATTTCCAGGTTTTAACACAATAATATTTGGTTATTATAAAGCCCCATAAAATAAAAATAAAAAATATATATAAAAATAAATATCCATTCACACTTCCGGTGCAGGGGGAGCGCTTCCTGATAGCTGAAACCCGTAATGAATACGTGAATCATGCCTCGCAAATACGAGCTTTCGGAAGCTTTACGATCGCAAATTGTTGATCTGCACAAAGCTGGAAAAGGTTATAAAAAAATCGCACGCACTTTGGATGTTCATCGCAACACAGTTAGGGACATTGTGCTTAAATGGAAGCGATTCAGTACTGTGGCTACTCTGCCGAGAAGTGGGCGCCCTAGAAAGTCGTCTGCAAAGACAAAGATCAGCGAGGTAACCCTTAATTACTCTGCAAACAGCAAATCAAGCAGCCATGTGTGCAAAACTAGACGCCTGCTGCATCCAGACGGGCTTCTTAGCTCTGAACCCTGATGAAAACAAATATGGAAGTTATTATTTAGCGGCCAGTGGCCACATTGGAGCATCAGCGGTCATGCCAAAGCGCATCAGTTGTATTTCAGTTCAGACTTAGACTAGGCTTTTTTTTTTCTTTAGAAGGTGTTTTAAACCATTTGTGGATAATATCTCTCACTGTGGTTCGCTGATGTCCCAAAGCCTAAGAAATGGCTTTGTAATCCTTTCCAGGTCGGTGGATGTTAGTCAGGTTCTATTTAACTGATTTCTGTAATTAAATAGGAGTGTGGCTACTGAAATTGAACTCAGCTTTCCAAAAAATGTGATTACTCACAGTTAAGTCATCATTTAACAAGGGAGGAAATTGCTTTTCCACATAGGGTCAGGTAGGTTTGGATAGATTATTCCCTTAATAAATTTTTAAAACGTATTTAAAAAGCTGCACTTTTTATTTACGCGGGTTAAATTTGTCTAATATTAAAATTACTTTGATGATATGAAACATGTAAGTGTAACAAATCAGGAAGCAGAAAAAGAAAAACTTTTTCATGGTACCATATATTGGTCCAGCTCACAGTATGTGAGATCAAGTGACACCCCCCCCTCTTGCATCACAAAACATTCTCATCTCCATTAATAAAAGTATTTTTGTCATTTTTCATATTTACATTTTCTAACCGCTAAAATGTCTTTTTAGAGAGTGTGAATATATAATATACTAATCTGAATGTCATTTCAGTTTATTTCTTTAAAATTAAAAAGGAATTTTAATGAAATTTGCTACAAATGTTAATTATTTAATTTTGGCAATTCATTCCCTGCAATTTACCCCAAAGATTCACACAATATTGTTGAGTAACTCTTGTGAAATGCACTCAAAGAGGTAAAGAGACGAACAGGATATAACATGGGTGACATCCCACCAGTGAATACTTGCCCCACCTACCTATTCCAGTCCACACCAATAAGAGCATGTTACTTTTCCACTCCCCAAAAATCCAGAATTTAATTTTTATTTGTATAAAATTAATTTGGTAATGGGTTAACTTAAAGAAATGTTAATCACTCTACTGAAATCCATGACAGTTTGATCTCTGAAGTGTAGCCACAGATTAATGTTTACCATATGACTTGATGCATCTTTTTCTGTCTCTTAGGTTGGTCATGGCTCTAGTGAGCCAAAAGACAGAGAAGAAGATTTGCATCACAAAAAGGTAAATTTTATTAATTCAAGGATTGATGAACTTTAGAAGGAAAAATAGAAAGACGAAATGTGCGTTTTCCATGGGGAAAACTAAGAATAGAAAAACATATCTGATCTAAAATTGGCTCCAGTCTCTCTCAGACTGGTCTCTTTGTGCAGTCCAACTGGTCTGCCTTTCAGACTAATACTACTAGGAGTGGAACTAACTCCAGCCAAATTTAAATTTTCAACTTTTTTTATATACACTCACTGCACTAGAAAAATAAAGCCTTTCCAGAAAACTGCAGTACCTCAAATGGTCACTTATGGTTGGCTTAAAAACTGAGCTATACATATAGACTGTTAATGAAGGATGGACTTAACCACACACAATATCGCCATGGTTATGTGGCTAACTTTGTAGCCTCATTATTGGTATTTTGGCCACAGAAATGTTGGTTTTTCAGCGCCAGACCATATGGTAAAAAAACAGTTTTTTGTACCATGATGCTGGACATTTTAAGATGACACTCTGTTGGTTTTAACGCATTTTTGAAGCCAGTTTCAAGTGACCACTTGAGGAACTGCAGTTTTTGGCACTTCTGTGTTGGTTTTGATTTTTAGCCCTGCAGATTGGTTCATCTCCATGGAGCCCCATGCTCTCCATTGTTAGTTTTCTATTCACAACAACTGTACTGGTGATCTGCGGTTTACTGCTCTTTGTAAACTGAATTCAACCACTTAATTCAGCCAGATGTGAGCAGATGTTTTTTGAGTTGTCCAGGCTGATCTCCGTCGTCTACACTGACAGACTTGTAGTCAAGACCGCCTAAACCAAGACTAAGACAATACCAAGACCAGAGGGTATCGAGACCAAGACAAGACCAAGACAAAGAAAGACCAAGTCAAGACCAAGGCTACATAAAAGTGGTCTCGAGACCAAGACCGGTCTCAAGACATCCAACTCTGCTGACAGTATACTGTTTATGCTGTCTTTATACTAGACAGTAAATGTAAAATTTAGAGTGACTTCTGATTTAAAACAATGAGGGCTTACATGTAAGCTTTAAATTTAAATGAACTTCTTTAAAGTTTGTAATATAATGGTGTTACTTTTAGTGCTTGACTGAGGTTTTAGGTATTTATTTTGGAGTCATGTATCTCTCGGCATATGAAGGTAAAAGTGTGCTTGAGCGAGAGGATACTTGTGTTTTTTTCTTCTGGCTCACATCTATATTCTGTCTCTTTCTCTGTAGCAGCGAGGAAAGGCTACTGCTGTTTCATCTAATGACGAGACTACAGAACAAGACGTTAGTGTTTATGTATTTTTTTTTAATTGTTTAAATATTTGTTTACAATATCTGATTTTTAAAGTAATCTAATAATACCTATCATTCTATATATTTCTCTTTTAACCAGAGAGACTTTAACACTACCCACAAGGATGGAGAGATCATACATTCTGACTCACCTGATTCTGAAGCAACAGATGAAGAGAATATGGTGTGTTAGCTACTGTATATATACATATATATATATATATATATATATATTTATAAATGATATACAATAAATTATCACATGAAGATGTTTGTAGCTCATCACTTCAGCTCATCACTTCCTGTCTCCTAGGCTGGACCGTCAGATATCAGAGGAGGAAGTTCAGACCATAAAATGGTAAAGCATCTTCAGTTTGAGCATTGTTTGGAAAGAGAAGAAACCCTCATTCTGTTTACTTTTTAAAATCCAGTCGATTAGTCGACATAGAAAACTGAAAAATACCATGTCAATATTATTAACATGCCTGATCTAAATTTGGCCACATTTACATTCAAATTGACCTCTCTAGTCCTTTTAGGAAGGAACCAAAAATAGCAGATAGCATGGTTTCAAGTGCAGGTCCTCATTCTGTTTTCCTGTTAAATTTTTAGAGAGATAACACCATCTGCAATGATGGCAACACAGATTCCTACTCATCTGATGAAGATGAAGATGAAGACCCTATGGTATGTGAAGCAACAACAAGTAAAAATGATATTAAGCATATCAAAATGATGACATCAAGATGCTCATCGGCCATCCTTTTCTGACTCGTAGGCCAGTCGTCTGTCAGCTGGAATAGCAGAGAGCAGAGGAGGAAATCCGGACCATGAAATGGTAAATATGCGCATGCAGAAATAATTACTGTGTATCCACACAGTCATATTACACCCATAAAAGACCTAGATACCTGCTAATCTAAATAAAAGATCAATACAATACTAGAAATTCACTCAGTAGAACTGATGCACAGTTAAAAAGTTTAAAAATACAGCAAACCATCCAAATAATTAATTTATAGAAGGAACCCAGACCACAAACGCAATCAAGACGCCCAACTTAGTGACTCTGGCTGTGGTAGCACACCTGTCAGTCAATCACACCCTGAAGCCTTAATAAAATCCAAACAGTAAAAATAAAAACAACCCTCATCATAAAATAGTTATGAAGCAGTACATTAGCCATAGAGAGGGAAACATTTTTGTACCAGGCTGTAAACATGATACAGTGGCACCCCGACTTACGAAATTAATTTGTTCCCGAGGGTCTTTCATAAGTCGAAAATTTTCGTAAGTCGAAGCACCCATCGCGCCTTTTGAGTGAACGATAGGCTAGTCAAGTCAAGTCAAGTCATCTTTATGACTTGACTTGACGGCCAAAGTGCTGAACAGAGGGATAATATAATAAAAGAATTAAAATAGAAAGAAAACATTTTAAAAAAGAATTGTAAGACATGTAAGAATATATAGCATATAATGTACATGCAAATATGCACATACATATACAAAAACTGTACGCATTCACACACAAGCACACGTATATACACATACAACACCATCCAATAAAATAATAGACCAAATAGACAGAATAAAAAGGATATCAAGGAGATCCGAAAGCTATAGGCTAATTGCTAACTGCAACAACAATACGTTGTTCAAGTGGAACAGCGAAGCGCAAGTACGAAAGCCAAGGGGTTGTCACATGATTCAGAAGGCATTCTGGGCTCAGCCAATCAGAGCCAGCGGATTTCATTACACGGGCATTTTGCCGTAACACGGGCAGAAATATTGCCATTAAGTGCCTTCGTAACTTGAATTTTTTGTTAAATGGGGTATTCGTAAGTCGGGGTTCCACTGTAATTTAAGATAAGAAAACAGATAAGATAACCTTTATTATTCCCACACATGGGAAATTTGTTGTGGGAAACTTCTGGACATATTAACATGGAAGTCTGTGGGGATTGACTCTTTTTTTGTGAATCTAGCCTCAAGTGGCCATTGGAAGAAGTACAGTTTTTGACACTTGTTTTTAAAAATCCTGGTACGTGGTATAGATCCCCATAATTTCATTAACCTTCAACCGATATCTAACCTCGCTTTTATTTCTAAAATTCCTCTCAGCTTCCCACACACCTCAGTACCAATAATCTCTATGAACAATTCCAGTTTGGTTTTCTTTCCACTTCACAGCACAGAAACAGACTAACAGTGCTAACAGACCTCTCTGCATCGAATCATATCTGTTATTAATCTCTGTCTCTCTTCCACAGCATGTCTTTCATCCTGTTTTCCTTCTTTCACCCCAACCGGTCGCAGCAGATGGCCGCCCCTCCCTGAGCCTGGTTCTGCCGGAGGTTTCTTCCTGTTAAAGGGAGTTTTTCCTTCCCACTGTCGCCAAAGTGCTTGCTCATAGGGGTCATATGATTGTTGGGTTTTTCTCTGTATTTATTATTGTGCTATCTACTGTACAATATAAAGCGCCTTGAGGCGACTTTTGTTGTGATTTGGCGCTATATAAATAAAATTGAATTGAATTGAATTGAAACAGCATTATTAAAAATCACCAATGACCTTTTGATGGCAGCTGATTCCGCTTCTGTCACTATACTCATCCTTCTTGATCTGTGTTTGGCCTTTGATACGATTTCTTACACTATCCTTCTAAAAGACTTGCATCCATCAGCATTAGTCATACCCGCCTTCTCTGGTTCACCTCATATCTCTCGGATCACACTCAGTTCATTCAACTTAAATTTCACTCTTCAAGTTCCTTTTCTGTTTCTGCTGGTGTGCCCCAGGGTTCGGTATTGGGGCCTCTTTTATTTATTATGTTCATGCTTTCACTAAGTCACATATTTCGGAAATGCAATATTAACTTTCACTGTTACGTGGATGACACTCAGCTGTATATTTCTTCCTAGTCCAATTTCACCCTTCCACCCATCTCCCTTTGTGACTCCCTTATGGTTAAATCATGGTTCTCCTCCAGTTTTCAAAAGCTCAATAATAATAAAACTGAGGTTCTACTCATCGGCACAGCTCCGTCTACCAAATCCCACAAGTTTTCACGTAATATTGACAACTCCTCCATCCTTCCCTCCCCTCAGGTAACAAGTTTGGGTGTCATCCTCATCAGCGCCTTGTCATTTCGGTCTCATATCAATCACATCACCCGGTCCGCTTACTTTCACTTACGCAACATCAATTGTCTCCATCCTTTCCTCACCCCACATGCTGCCTGTATCCTTGCCCATAGCCTTGTCACTTGTCAGATTGATAACTGTAATCCTCTTTTCTTTGTGAAGGGACTTGTTAGGGAGATCAAACTCCCAACTCCTCCAGAATTCTGCCGCCCGCACCATAACTTGCACACCCTCCAGAGAGCACATCACTCCTGTTATTCAACAGCTTCACTGCCTGCCTGTAGTTTCTAAAATCTCTTTCAAAATATTGCTTCTGACTTTCAAATGTATCCATAACCTGGCCCCACCCTACTAGTGTGATTTACTCCACATTGCTACTCCTTCTTGTTCTCTTAGGTCTTCGTTCAGCATTCACGTTATTGTTCCCTCTCCCTATCTCACCACTATGGGGAACAAAGCTCTCAGGCGCTCTGCTCCAGATATTAGGAAAACTGGATCTCTTCCCTTATTCAAGTCAAAACTCAAAACCCATCCACCCACCCACCAATGAGGAAACTCATTTTGGCCACTTGTATTCGTAACCTTTCCAGTCATAACATAAATCTCTTGATTGTAATTAATGGGTGGAATTCAGATAAACTCTCAAAGCAAAAGCTTTACCTTTCTGCTCAGGTATGTCTTCACCACAACATCCTGCATAATGCCCATATTACTGCTGATGGAGCGGCACTTCGGGAGTCGACTGCACGTGTTCTGCCATCTGATTACTTGTGAATAAGATCCCAGCATACTTGAACTCACTCATCTTGGGCAGTCTTTCCCCCAACCCAGAGCATTATACCATTTTCCAGCAGAGAACTGTGGCCTTAGATTTGGAGGTCCTGACTCTCATCCTCGGCATTTCAGATGTGGCAGCAGACTGCTACAGTGCATGTTGAAAGTCATGCTCCATAAAGTTAATTGAACCAAATCATCTGTAAGAAATGTGGATTTTAAGTCCTATGGGATTATCCCTCCAAGAGGGTCTTGTACCCCCTATTGATACTCAATCAGCCACGGTTTCGGGTGAACCCATAGTGAAACCTAGCCCAGCCCTATCATGTGATTTATGTGAACGTTGAACACAGCTTGGATTTAGAGGTTAGGAGTTGGTGTTCTTTACACTGCCCTAGTCGTGGTTAGCTGTTCCTCCCTGCACATACAAGGCCTGAACCAAGGCCTGCTTTCCTTTTCAGAGAAGACTTCCTTGAGTCCAGCAGAAACACCACCTCTATTGCTACCCTGACCTCATCCCACAGCCAAGATTTTGCTTCTGCAATAGAAGCCTCAGCCCTCTTGACACTTCAATACACAAACGTTTCTTCAGGAGACCCCTGGATCAAACCAGGCCCAGAAAGCCTCCTCCTTGAGCCTCATTGCCTTGCTGATCTCCATTGTCTGCCATTGGGTCCTTAGGTGACCAACATGGCAGGCACCAATATCCTTATGACCACAGCTCCAGCTGTGCCCCCCAACCCAGAGGGATTTTAATGCAAGACCAATCCTTCTAGACATAAGGGTTAAAGATTCTATGGACAGGGCCTCCACCAGACGTTCACAGTTCAGCACAGTTTGAGTTTGCGTTTACTAGGTCTGCCAAACACTCTTCCACACTGTCTGATCCAACCATGTAGTGATATGGTGGCAGCTGTGGTCCTCACTTAACCCAGATGTCCAAGGCATAGGGACTCCGATCAGATGTTGATAATGAACCACCTAATGTTCGCACATGGTCAACCTATGTCTTGCATAGAAGTACAATAACAAAACACTCTTCCGTTGAAATAGGGAGTCCCAAGGCATTTTTCCCTTTCCCACTGCTGTCAACAACAGTCAGAGCCTTGCACAAGTCTCATACTCACATGAAGGTGACACTCGCATTGTTTGGGAAAAACTCAAAAATGATAGTGCTCTGCAGAGAGTTTTTGAGTATCCCCACATCTGCCCACTGCCTCCTACCATGGACCGTTTCAGAAAAGGAAAGACTCCAAGCCTTCTCCATTAGTTTGGCTCCAGGACACTTGCTATGTTTGAAGGTGATCCCAACCATATCTAATCAGTACTGTTCTACCACCTGCATTAGCTAAGGTTCCTTCCCTACCAGTGAAGTGAAATTGCACATCCCAAAAACCAGTCTGTGATGAAGGAGTAAACATATTCAGGAAACCAAATTTGACCAAACTTGATTTAAGTTTGAAGTTATGAATTATTAGGCACATGGGTACTTGAAGGGTACTGACACAGGCAGCTGTAACCACTAAGTTCCTACTAGGCTTCACCTCTTGAACCTCAGCCATTTAGGATACATCCTAAGCAAACATTGGTAACTTCTCTGTTACAATATTATATAGTAGTATTTTTAGTAGTGCTGTTAGCGTTAATCTCGTTAAAATGACGTTAACGTCATAACCGCATTAACGCGGCAAATCTCCATTAGTGCGGATCACCCTATGTGTGGGGCTGCACAGTGCACAGATTTTGGATCAACTTTTAATCAATTATTTAATTAATACTTGATACACTGAATTATTTTGGAGACTGTATGTGTAGTTGAAGAGGAGCTTAAATTTAAGCGTAAGCAGGGTTAGCGTTTTCTCGTGCACCTTAACTTAATATACCTGCTTATATCTCCTTCTCTTTTATGTTATAGCACCAAGGAGCGACCAACTCTGCTTCATCTGATGATGAAACAACAGAAGAAGATCCAACAGTTAGTATTTTTCATTTCTTATTTTTTTATATATGGAAATGATGACATTTTGGTTCATTTCTACTACATTTAGCTTTTAAAGCATATTTCTGGCCTGTCATGTGTTACTAGGAGCAGTTTTTCTGTGGAGAGAAGAAGATATATGCTGGTTCCTCAGTCACAATGGGAGCCCTCCTCCTGCTCCTCCTGGCGTTCATTGTGAAGCACGGCTTGTCAAAAGCAGCAGCCAGAGATCTCCTGCACCTCCTAAACTTGGTGGTACCCGGATGTGTTCCAAAGTCGCTTCGCTTTTTAAAAAAGCATTCGACTGATTACAATGGAAAGACAGAGATTCACTTTTATTGCCCCAGGTGTACAAACTACCTTGGTGTGGATCCCGGTAATGAGTGTAGCGTGTGCCAGCAGAGCTTGAACAGAAAATATCTGATCTTGAAGGCTTACTACTTCCTTGTAATGCCGCTAGAAATTCAGCTAAGAAACCTCCTTGCACGCGTCCACCCAAGCTTGGGAAGCATTTCACGAGGATGATTCCTTTTCTGATGTCCACACTGGAAATGAATACAAGAGTGAAAGACAAGATGGCAGTATTACACTCACCTTCAACTGCGATGGCTCGCCCGTCTTCAGCTCCTCAAAATACTCCATCTGGCCCATCCTGTGTACCATCAATGAACTACCGTACGTGGAACGGTGCAAAAACGTTCTGTTGCACACTTTATGGTTTGGCAGAGGAAAACCACAAGTTCAGAGTTTTTTGACTCCGTTCATTAATGAGCTTCAGAAACTGTCTACTGTAGGGGTCTGTTGGAGAGATGAGATCGGCTCGGAGCATCACACCACGGTAACAGTTAAAATATGCACATGTGATGCGATAGCAAGAGCAATGGTGCAGAACTTTGAGCCGTTTAACAAAGAATTTGGTTGTGGTTTTTGCTACCACAAAGGTGAGATGGTTATAAAGGGCAGGGCTTTTACCAGAGTTTACCCGATACAGATGGACGGCTGTGATCTGAGACACATGCCTGAAACAGTGCAACATGCTGAGTTAGTGATGGGAAATAGTTATGACCAGAGTCAAATGGGGGTTAAAGGTCCAAGTCTCCTGTTTCTTTTGCCGTCATTTGACATTATCAAAGGCTTTGTTCCAGATTACATGCACTGTTTTTGTCTGGGCGTTGTCCGTCAGTTTGTCAATCTGTGGTTCGACCCGCTTTATGCCAGCAAGGACTTCCATTTGACAGATAAGCATTTAAACGATCTGGACAGAGCCTTGTGTGAGATCCAGCCACCAAATGAAATCAGCCAAAGTCCCAGGAGCCTCAGTGAGAGGATGCATTGAAAGCTTGTGAGTGGAGAGCATTTGCTCTCCTCTATTCTCCTGTAATACTGAGGAATGTTTTACCAGCAGTGTACTACAAGCACTGGATGCTTCTTCCTTGTGCCCTTCACGTCCTCCTCTCCCACTTTGCCACTCAGGATGAGCTCAACTGTGCAGAGTTGTGTCTGGTTCAGTTTGTAGCACAGATACCGTCTCTCTATGGACTCGAGCATTGTTCGTACGACTGCCATTTGTTGACGCATCTTACAGAAGGTGTCCGGAACTGGGGGCTTTGTGGGGCCAATTCAGTGTTTGTTTTTCAAGACATGAACAGCAGACTGTTGCAGATGTACTCTGGTACGCAGTCAGTTTCATTACAGATTTTCAAGAATTTCTTTTCATATGAGAAAATAATAAGACAAGGAAGTGCTACCCTTCAGGACGCCAGCACAGAAATCAAAGACTTCTTCTGTTCCATGACAAGTTGTGATCGTTTTACAAAGTCATTAAATTACATTGGAGAAGATTTAGTGACTCTGGGAAGTGGCTCTCAGAGAGTTTTGACACCAAGAGAAATTGCAGCATTGCAGAAGAATGAAACACTCTCGTGGTGCCAGCCACATCGTGACAGTGTAACCGAATATAAGCGTTGTGTTTATAAGAACATACTGGTTACTAGTTTGGAGTGCAGTGGCACATTAAAAAGAAACAATTCAGTAATAGAGACGAGCAGTTGCTTTGCCGTGGTGGAGTCCTTGGTCGTTGTACCGAAACCCTGCAGCTGTGAAGGAAGCCCCGGCTGCTCCTGCAGAGAGCTGGTCTTTTTCTGCAAGCAGCTGCAGCGACTAACCAGACAGCCAACTATCCACAACACACAGATCAACACAAACATCGCCAAATTTCTTGTAAAAGTGAGGAACTCAAATGAACTGTGTGCAATAACATGCCAGGACATTGTTTCTAAATGTTTCATGATTGAACACGTGGGTCAGTTATATGTCATGAGAATGCCTGTGATTGAGACACATTAAAAGTCTGTCATTTATGATTTATGTCAGACCTCTCTGAGCTTGGGTTGGGAATGTTGGAAATGTTCCAACCAACCATCATCACTTTGACAACCCCTGATTAAATCAGATAACTCAAATAACAAAACATGCTGTCCATTTTCCAACAAGTGATACGTCCAACACAACCCTACCGTGGGCAGTACCGAAACATGCAATAAGCACAACTTCTGTATTGCATTACTTTATGCTCTTATTGCAGCAGCGGGACAAAGTGCTATTTTATTATTATCTTTCAGTTGTGCAGTGTTCTTGTTGTACATTAAAGTGCACCTGTACATATGTTTTGTATGTAGCAGAAACTACCAGTGAAGGTCCTTCAATTTTGTGTTTGCTTTGTATTCAACATCAAATTGTTAATATCAGCTTTGATTAAAAACTTGAATCTTTGAAAAATTGCCTTAAGTTTCAGAACATCTTTGTTTGTTTTTCTCATTTGGCTTTAATGACAGACGCACTCATGCTTTATGGATTCCGTAAGTCTTTAAAATCACCATCATTATCGTTGTCATTAGATGGATCTGCACTGGTCCATGGGGAGTTGGGGCTATTTCCCCTTGGACTAATGTAGAATGTGACTTCTTTCTACAATCATAGGGGTCACCTCCCTGGAACCCAAAACACCATATTTTGGAAAGTTCAGAATATCAGAGTACAACCCATGTAAAGAAGTTGTAGATTGATCTCAAGAGAGCCATTCACTGAGAGAGTTTGAGAATCAAGGTGTACCAAAGCAGTTCGGGCAAATCTGTAGCTGAATTAAAACAATTCTGCAAAGAAAGGTGGGCCAGAATTCCTCCACAACAAAGTGACAGACTCATTGCCGGTTATCAAAAACACTTTATTGCAGGTCTTAAAAGTATGCAAAACCAGTTATTAGCTTTAGGGAGTAATTACTTTTTCATACAGGGCCAGGCAGGTTTGGATAGTTGTTTTTTTTTACCTTGCCTTATTGTCATATTGTGTTTGTCTTGTGACTAAGATGAATGTGACATGTATGACCAGTTGAGTCATTCCACAGGGTGTTTTTCCACTGTGTAGCACGTTTGCATCCTGTGTATAACACACTGTGGTTTCTCCATGTTTACAAGGATTAAGGATTAAAACAAAGTCATGTCCCACTACTGTTTCCTATTCACTTTTCAGCTCATTTATTATAGAAAAAAATGTATGAGGTTCCATGAAAAACTTGACATTTTTAATTATTCCTTTAAACGACATCGAACAGAGACTACAGGTCAATAATTAAATTACTGACCTGTCCTGGTTAATCTTTGCCAGTCAAGAAGAAAGGTCAAAGAGACTATAATAATAGTGGCTACAGTTTTTACTTTGTTGTTTTAACACATTATTACGTTATTATAAAGCCTTCCCCTCCAAAAAAGAATAACAGTTTTTGCCTTTTTTTTTAGTTTTTTTTTCTTTTTTTCAAGAAAAAACTATATCCATTCACACTTCCGGTGCAGGGGGAGCGCTTCCTGATAGCTGAAACCCGTAATGAATACGTGAATCATGCCTCGCAAAAACGAGCTTTCGGAAGCTTTACGATCGCAAATTGTTGATCTGCACAAGGCTGGAAAAGGTTATAAAATAATCGCACGCACTTTGGATATTCATCGCTCCACAGTTAGGAAAATTGTGTATAAATGGAAGCGATTCAGTACTGTGGCTACTCTGCCGAGAAGTGGGCGCCCTACAAAGTCGTCTGCAAAGACAAAGATCAGCGAGGTAACCCTTAATTACTCTGCAAACAGCAAATCAAGCAGCCATGTGTGCAAAACTAGACGCCTGCTGCATCCAGACGGGCTTCTTAGCTCTGAACCCTGATGAAAATAACACTGCCTCACAGCTTTCGGATAACTGGTCTCAACTGGAAAGGAAAAAAATATGGAAGTTATTATTTAGCGGCCAGTGGTGCCAGCTGTGTATAGGTGGGAGGTACGTGTCAAAGTAAGATCCGATGAGCCGGGAGTTTTCCTGCATTACATTGTAACAAATGATCGGTGCTATTCACCTACTCTGATGTTTCAATGTGGTAACATTGTATCAAAAAAACCCCGCAAAACCTTCTGTCACTAAATCATTTCTACTGAAAGAGGCTTTGTTTAAGTACTTGCAAGATACACTGAAAAAAATGTCTTTTTTTAGTCATTATTACTATAATTTGCATATTTGTCACACGTTTCAGAACATCAAACAAATTTGAATATTAGGCAAAGACAAACTGAGTAAAAACAAAGTGCAGTTTTTAAATGATGATTTCACTTATTGAGGGAAGAAAGCTTTTAAGACCTACCCTGCCCTGTGTGGAAAAATAATTGCCCCTTAAACCAAGGGAGGTATATGGTTTTGCCACCCTTGGCAGCAAGAACTGCATCCAAGCATTTGCAATAACTGGAAATTAGTCTTTCACTGTGGAAGAATTTTGGCCCACTCTTTGCAGACTTGTTTTTCATTCAGCAATACTGGAGGGTTTTGGAGCATCAACGGCCTGTTAAAGGCCATGCCAAAGCATCTCAGTTGGAATTAAGTCCAGACTTAGACTAGGTTGTTTTTTGTTTCTTTTTTTTGCCCATGTAGCCCCAGAACATCACATTATCACCATCTTGTTTGACTGGTGGTATGAAATTCTGTGTTAGTTTTACGCCAGATGTAAAGGAAATCAAACTTTTCAAAAAGTTCATCTTTTGTCTCATTAGTCCACAGAATCTTTTTTTTGGTCAGGAGTGGTTTTCTCTTTGGAACTCTCCCATGGATGCCTTTTTTGCTCAGTCTCTTTCTTATTGTTGAATCATGAATGCTGGCATAAAGTAAGACAAGTGAGGCTTGCAGTTCTTTAGAAGTTGTTCTTTTGTGTGTGTGTGTGTGTGTGTGTGTGTGTGTGTGTGTGTGTGTGTGTGTGTGTGTGTGTGTGTGTGTGTGTGTGTGTGTGTTCCTTTTTAGTCTTTTTGAGTAATTTTGGTAGGACAAGTATTGCTGAGAAGGTTTACCACTGTTCAGAGTTTCTCCATTTGTGGATGATGTCTCACACTGTAGTTCACTGATGTCGCAAAGCCTAATAAGTGGCTTTGTAATCCTTTCTGATGGTTGTCAGAAATATTAAAATTACCTTGATATGTGAAACATGCAATTTTGACAAATCAAGAAGCCTTCTTTCTGATTTGTCACACTTACATGTTGGGAAGCATTTCACGAGGGATTTTTTATATTTATATTTTTTATATTTACATTTTCTAAGAGCCGGAATATCTCCGAATGTTGTTTGCAAATGTGTTTTTAACGAGTGTGAATATATAATTATACCCTAAAAAAGGCATGAACTATTCTGAAAGTCATTTCAGTTCATTTCTTTTAGATTAAAAAGGAATTTTAATTAGATTAGCTACAAAATGTAAGTCATTTATTTTTGTCAGTTCACCCCCTGTAATTAACCACAAAGACTTGCACAATATTGTTTCAGTAGTTATTGTGAAACACATCCACACAGAGAAATAACGAGATGAACAGGATATCCTGTGCCTCAATAATCCTCGAAGCTCAAATCTTCCACTCCAGCTTGTTAATCAACCAGTGACCGAGGCGGAGTTTGAATTCATTTGAAAGCCTGATGCTTCGCCTTGTCCTCCCTGGCTTAAAAACTCAAAAAACAATTTTATTTGCTGTTATCGATTGTCCAACTGGGCCTTACTCAGAGTTTCTGTCTGAATTCTCAGACAGTAGTGGGGAGTAGATTTCATCACAGTAGATTTCTTTCTATAAGTGCTGCAACTAAGTGTAAGGATATAATTCACCCACTGTTATCTTCTTCAACGCCTTGTGCCAACACAGTGCAGAGCAGGTACCTGAATGCTCCTCCCACAAAGGTCGATTATCTTGTTAATAGTTGTACTTCTTAACTGCGTACAACTTTAGATACTCTAGCTCCACTGAAAAAGAAAGCCTCAAATCAGAAGTACTTGCCTTCCAGGTATAACTCTCAAACGTGGACTTTAAAGCAGATAACTCATAAGCTGGAGAGGAAATGGCGTCTCACTAATCTGGAAGATTTATTGTAGAACACCTGGAAAAATAGTTTGCTGCTTTATGAAAAAGCCCTCTGTAAAGCTAGAACACCTTATTATTCATCACTGATTGAAGAAGATAAGAACAACCCCAGGTTTCTCTTCAGCGCTGTAGCCAGGCTGACAAAAAGTCGGAGCGCTGTTGAGCCAACCATCCCTTTAATATCAACTAATAATGACTTCATGAACTTCTTCACAAATAAAATTTTAACCATTAGAGAAAAAATTACTCAATCATGTCACAGATGTAACATTATCTACAGCTACTTTCAGTACCACTGATATTAATTTAGACTCTTTTTCTCCAATTGATCTTTCTGAGTTAACGTAAGTAATTAATTCCTCCAAACCATCAACATGTCTGTTAAACCCTGTTGTTGGGGTTTCTGTTTTATTTGTATTATTTTTCTTATAAAGCACCTCGAGGCAACTTTTGTGCTGATTTGGCACTATATAAATAAAATTGAATTGAATTAAATTAAATAACATGGGTGACATATTTCATGCCACAACAAAGAGGGCACATTACTTTTCCAGTCTCTAAAAACGCAGTATTGCCCAGGATTTCGTTTTTATTTGTATGAAATTATTTTTTAATGTTTGATGCCTCCAAAGGTCTGGCTGTTCACATGATGGGTTCGTTTAGTTAAAGAAATGTTAATCACACTGCTGAAATCAATGACAGGTTGATATCCGAGGTGCAGCCACACATTAATGTTTAACATATGCCTTGATGCATCTTTTTCTGTTTCTTAGGTTGGTCATGGCCCTAGTGAGCCAAAAGACAGAGGAGATTCACACACTAAAAAGGTAAAAATTTATTAATGCAAGGACTGATGAACTTTGGAGGGAACAATAGAAAGACGATATCATTCTATTTTTCAGTTAAAAAGCGAGAGAGACTCTACCGCTGTCCGCAGTGATGCACAGATTATATATTCCTGCTCATCTGATACTGAAGCTACAGATGATGATCCTGTGGTGTGTGAGCTCAGAATAAATTAAGCGTTTTCTGCTTTGTTTTTTTCACAATATTAATATGATCATATGAAGACATTTAAAGGTCATCCCTTCCTGTCATCTAGGCTGGACGTGCGTCTGCTGGACCATCAAATAATAGAGGACGAGGAGTAGGCCTTAAAAAGGTAAAACATGTTCATTTTTAAAGTTTGAAAACACAAGAACCCTCTAATTTTGTTTACTTGTTCAGAGGGATTATAACCCTTAATGGAGAGAAAATGAGGTCTGGTCAAAATGTGCAAAGACTCCATATTGGGAAAACTATGAAATAAAAACATATCTGAGATCATATCTGATCTCCATGCTGCCCTGTCACACCTGGAGAAGAGAGACACGTATGTGAGAATGCTGTTTGTAGATTACAGCTCAGCATTCAACACCATCGTTCCCTCGAAGCTGGACAGGAAACTGCAGGATCTAGGACTGAGCAGCTCCCTCTGCAGCTGGATCCTTAACTTCCTGTCTGACAGACGCCAAGTGGTCAGACTGGGCAGCACCACCTCATCCCCCATCACACTGAACACTGGTGCTCCACAGGGGTGTGTACTGAGCCCTCTCCTGTACTCACTCTACACCTACGACTGCACGGCCACTAACAACTCCAACATCATTGTGAAGTTTGCGGACGACACTACAGTGGTGGGTCTTATCACCAACGGTGATGAGACAGCCTACAGGGAGGAGGTCAGCGCCTGACCCACTGGTGTCAAGACAACCATCTCACCCTCAACGTCGCAAAGACAAAGGAGCTGATAGTGGACTTCCGGAGGTGCAGAGGAGTACACACCCCATCATCACCATCAACGGCGCCTGCTGGAGAGAGTGAGCAGCTTCCGCTTCCTTGGTGTACATCTGGCTGAGGATCTTACGTGGTCAGTACACATAAACAAGACAGTGAAGAAGGCGCAGCAGCGCCTCTTCTTTCTCAGGAGACTGAAAAGATTTGGCATGAGCCCCGCATCCTCAGGACCTTCTATCGCTGTGCCATTGAGAGCATCCTCACTGGATGCATCACCACCTGGTATGGCAACACCACCGCTTACAACCGCAAAGCTCTCCAGAGAGTAGTGCGGTGTGCTGAACGGATAATTGGAGGTGAGCTTCCTCCTCCAAGACATCTACAGGAAGCGGTGCCTGAGGAAAGCGGGAGGATCATCAAGGACTCCAGTCACCCCAGCCATAAACTCTTCAGACTACTTCCATCAGGAAGGAGGTTCTGCAGCATCCGGTCCCGTACCAGCAGACTGAGAGACAGCTTTTTCCACCAGGCCATCAGACTGCTGAACACGTCATAGACACCTCACCCTCACTACTGGAACTTCAACATTATGCACTCCATACTGTACATTAATGCCACTGTTTTGCACATACCTACCTCTGTATATTTTATATTTTATATATCTTATTTTATTGTTTACTCTATTTCATTTGTAAAACATGTATATACACACTCACACACACACACACACACACACACACACACGTGAAAAACATATTTAGTACACACATTCAGTAATGTATATACCTTTATATATGGTACATATATTTATTACTTTTTAGATTAACCATTTTTATATTTTGCTTGTTGCACGTTATTGTATTTTGCACAACTCTGTTGCTTGTGAAGCTTGCACACAAGAATTTCACTCGCATGTACTGTACCAGTGTACCTGCACATGTGATGTGACAATAAAGGTGATTTGATTTGATTTGATTTGATAAATTTCACTCCAGTCGTATTCAGGCTGGTATCTTTGTCCAGTCCATGTCGTCTGCCTGGAAATTTCAGGTTAATACTGCTAGCAGTAGAACTAACTGACTGAGTTATACATATAGATTGTATATGAAGGATGGACTCAACCATGGTCATATCATCTGTGGGTATGTGGAGAACCATGAAGTGAGTGTCATCATTGGTATTTTGGCCACAGCCATGTTGGCCTTTCAGCGCAAGACCACATTTGAACGGGAGAATAGAATGAAGTTATCAGCAACCAGTATTCATAGACGTTATGCTGTAGTACACATACCCAAATACCTGCTAATGAGTGCCAAGTGACAGATCAATAAAATACAAAAAAATCAACACAGCAAACTGTGTTATTTTCTGATAATCCCATTAAAATGCTCCAGAATGAATCAACGCCATAAACATGGTCGAGAAGTCCAGCTTACTGGCTTGAATTAGCCAAGTTGAAGCTTGGCAGACAACTACTGGCTACAGCTGCCTGTGTCAGGGCAGCTGTCTGTCAAATCAAGCACACCCCAAATAGAAGAGTAAAAAGAAGATATCACTAATAAATCAGTTTTTTGTACCAGGATGTGAGCATGTCTACTTCTAAAGTTGGACATTTTAACATGACACTGTGGGTTTTGACTCATTTTTGAAGCCAGTTTCATGTGACCACTTGAGGAACTGCAGTTTTTGGCACTTCTGTGCTTGGTTTTGATTTTTAGCCCTGTGGATTGACTTGGATTATCTCCATGGACCTCCATGCTCTCCATTGTTAATTTCCCATTTACAAGAAGTTTACTGGGGTAAAAGGTTTTCACATCTCACAGATTTGGATTGTATTCAAGTTTAAAGCGATGTGTTATTGGATGGATGCTTTGAATGACATGTGGGTATTGCTATAGCTGTGATAACCACTAACTCTACTGTGTTCACCTTTTGCTTAAGAAACATTCTAAATGAACATAATGTTTCATTTTAGGTTACTATATGGCAGTAGTTATTTTAGTGCTTATCTGAGGTTTTGGTTATTTATTTTGTCATGTCTCTGGATATATGAAGGCAAAAGTGTGCTTGAGTGAGAGGATACTTGTGTTTTTTTCTTCTGGCTCACATCTATATTCTGTCTCTTTCTCTATAGCAGCGAGGAAAGGCTACTGCTGTTTCATCTAATGACGAGACTACAGAACAAGACGTTAGTGTTTATGTATTTGATAAAATTGTTTAAATATTTGCATAAAATAAATATCTGATTTTTAAAAGTAATCTGATAAAAGACGTCATTCTATATTTCTCTTTAAATCCAGAGAGACTTTAACACCACCCACAAGGATGTAGAGATTAAACATTCCTACTCATCTGATACTGAAGCAACAGATGAAGAGAATACGGTGTGTTAGCTACCATACAGTATTAAAATTATCACATGGAGACGTTTGTAGCTCATCACTTCCTGTCTTCTAGGCTGGACCGTCAGATATCAGAGGAGGAAGTTCAGACCATAAAATGGTAAAGTTCCTTCAGTTTGAGCATTGTTTGGAAAGAGAAGAACCCCTCATTCTGTTTACCTTTTAAAATCTAGAGAGACACTGAATAGACATAGTCCGCATAGGAAAAACAGAAAAATACCATCTCATTATTATTAACATGCCTGATCTAGATTTGGCCGCAGTTACATTCAAGCTGACCTCTCTAGTCCTTTTAAGGAGGGATCAAAAAATAGCAGATGGTGTAAAGTGGACCTTTACATAGGTGATGTTGCAGAACTTCATATATGATCACCAGCCACTTTGTGAACCACCCTAATTCATTATTGCATTAAATGTAATAACATCACACAGTTGCTGCAAATCTGTTGGCTCCACATCCACAATCCAAAACTCCTATCTCATCAGATTCCACCAAACCGCTTTATTGAAGTGAAATTTGGGGCAGTTAGCATCTTCATTCTGTTTTCTTGTTAAAATCTTCAATAGGTTATTATGAAAGATAACACCATCTGTAGTGATGGCAACACAGATTCCTACTCATCTGATGAAGATGAAGATGAAGACCCTATGGTATGTGAAGCAACAACAAGTAAAAATGATATTAAGCATATCAAAATGATGACATCAAGATGCTCATCGGCCATCCTTTTCTGACTCGTAGGCCAGTCATCTGTCAGCTGGAATAGCAGAGAGCAGAGGAGGAAATCCGGACCATGAAATGGTAAATATGCACATGCAGAAATAATTACTGTGTATCCACACAGTCATATTACACCCATAAACTGTATGGCTGCAGTGCACAGACGTAGATACCTGCTAATCTAAATAAAAGATCAATACAATACTAGAAATTCACTCAGTAGATCTGATGCACAGTTAAAAAGTTAAAAATACAGCAAACCCTACAGATAATTAAATTAAAGGAGGAACCAGCACCACAAACACAATCAAGACATCCAGCTTAGTGGCTCAGATTTATGAAGGTGAGGGTCTAACAGAAAGCTACTGGCAACAACAGCTGTGGTAGCACACCTGTCAGTCAATCACACCCTGAAGCCTTAATAGAATCCAAACAGGTGAGTAAAAATAAAAACACCACTCATCATAAAGTAGTTGTGAAGCAGTACATTAGCCATAGAGAGGGATACAGTTTTTTGTACCAGACTGTAAACATGATCATTTCTGGACATTTTGCCAGAAATCTGTGGGGATTGACTCTGTTTTGTTGTTTTTTTTAAACCCAGTCTCAAGTGATCACTGGAGGAAGTACAGTTTTTTTCCACTTCTGCATTTGCTTTGGTTTTTGTTCCTGGAGCTTTCTCTTTTTGACATGAAGGACCAGAGGTTCTATTCCAAGCTCCTCATCCTATCTCTAAGGCTTAGGTCAGCCACTCTATGAAGGAAAATCATTTTGGCCACTTGTATTCGCAACCTTTCCTTACCTTTTCACCAGTCCAGCAGTCGAATCCATGTTCTACCTTCTGATCAGTTGTGAATAAGATCCCAAGTTTCTTGAATACCCTCACCTTTAGCAATCTTTCCCCGAAACAAAAGGCAGAATTCTAACATTTTCCAGCAGAAAGTCGTGGCCTTAGATTTAGAGTCCTAAATGTCATCTTGGACATTTCAGACTCAGCAACAGGCTGCTGCAATGCATGTTAAAGGTCATGCTCCATCAAGCTAACAGAACCACCTCAACTGCAAGAAATGTGGATGATATTCTTAAGTTCCCAAAGGAGATACCTTTCTCATCCCAGCGATGCCTTGAGAACCTTTCCATACTTGTCCCAAATATGATTGGATACAGGAGCAAACCTGATGGAGTCCAACACAGACTGAAAATGTACCTGAATTTGTGCCAAAGACTCCAACACAGCTTGGATTTAGAGGTTAGGAGTTGGTGCTCTTTACGCTGCTCCAGTCCTGGCGATCGTGGCTCAAGAGTTGGGAGTTCGCCTTGTAATTGGAAGGTTACCGGTTCGAGCCCCGGCTCGGACAGTCTCGGTCGTTGTGTCCTTGGGCAAGACACTTCACCCGTTGCCTACTGGTGGTGGTCAGAGGGCCCGGTGGCGCCAGTGTCCGGCAGCCTCGCCTCTGTCAGTGCGCCCCAGGGTGGCTGTGGCTACAACGTAGCTTGCCATCACCAGTGTGTGAATGGGTGAATGACTGGATATGTAAAGCGCTTTGGGGTCCTTAGGGACTAGAAAGCGCTATATAAATACAGGCCATTTACCATTTACCATTTATCAGTTCCTCTCTGAACATACAAGGCCTGCTTTCCTTTTCAGAAAGGACTTCCTTGAGCCCAGCCAAAAGTCCCTGAGTCCCTGGCTACCCTGAGCTCCTCACACACTCAAGTTTTTGCTTCTGCTATAGAAGCCTCAGCTCTTGTGATCCTTCGATACCCATCTACTGCTTCAGGAGACCCCCGGGTAAAACCAATCCCAGAAAGCATCCTCCTTCAGCCTCATGGCCTCACTGACCTCCACTGTCTGCCATTGGGTCTGTGGTGACTAACATGGCAGGAACCAATGTCCTTATGACCACAGCTTCAGCTCCCTCTATCATGCAGGTTCTTGAACATGGCCCACTGAGGCACCTATCTAGAGGAATTCAATGCAAGACCAATCCCTCTGATCCAACCAGGTGGTGATATGGTGGCATCTCTGATCCTCACTTAACCCAGATATCCAAGGCATAGGACTTATGATCAGATGATACTTCTGCACAGTCATTTATTGAAGATTGCCCTCAGGTGTTTGGTATCAAGTACACTAATGGCTAACACAGAAGTACAATAACAAAACACCACTCTTGGATTGTATTTACGTTTGAAGTTATGAATTACTAGGTGCATGGGTGCTTCAAAGGTACTGACACAGGTAACCACTAAGTGTCTACTAGGCTTCACCTCTTGAACCTCAGCCATTTAGGATACATCCTAAATGACCATTGGTGACCTCTGAGTTACGGTATTGTATAGAAGTGTTTGTAGTAGTACTGTTCATCTTACCGTGAAGTTTTAGGAGAGGTTTTTGTTCAACTTTTATTTAAATACCTTTCCTTAGTTCAGTCACTTATTTTGGAGACTGTATGTGTAGGTGAAGAGGAGCTTGTGAGCATGACAGCAGGTTTTTTTCATGCACCTGAACTTAATAAACCTGCTAATATCCCTGTGTCTTTTGTCTTATAGCACCAAGGAGCAACCAACTTTGCTTCATCTGATGATGAAACTACAGAAGAAGATCCAACAGTTAGTATTTTTCATTTCTTATTTTTTTAAATTATGGAAATAATGACATTTTGGTTCATTTCTACTACATTTAGCTTTTAAAGCATATTTCTGGCCTGTCATGTGTTACTAGGAGCAGTTTTTCTGTGGAGAGAAGAAGATATATGCTGGTTCCTCAGTCACAATGGGAGCCCTCCTCCTGCTCCTCCTGGCGTTCATTTTGAAGCACGGCTTGTCAAAAGCAGCAGCCAGAGATCTCCTGCACCTCCTAAACTTGGTGGTACCCGGATGTGTTCCAAAGTCGCTTCGTTTTTTAAAAAAGCATTCGACAGATTACAATGGAAAGACAGAGATTCACTTTTATTGCCCCAGGTGTACAAACTACCTTGGTGTGGATCCCGGTAATGAGTGTAGCGTGTGCCAGCAGAGCTTGAACAGAAAATATCTGATCTTGAAGGCTTACTACTTCCTTGTAATGCCGCTAGAAATTCAGCTAAGAAACCTCCTTGCACGCGTCCACTCCAAGCTTGGGAAGCATTTCACGAGGGATGATTCCTTTTCTGATGTCCACACTGGAAATGAATACAAGAGTGAAAGACAAGATGGCAGTATTACACTCACCTTCAACTGCGATGGCTCGCCCGTCTTCAGCTCCTCAAAATACTCCATCTGGCCCATCCTGTGTACCATCAATGAACTACCGTACGTGGAACGGTGCAAAAACGTTCTGTTGCACACTTTATGGTTTGGCAAAGGAAAACCACAAGTTCAGAGTTTTTTGACTCCGTTCATTAATGAGCTTCAGAAACTGTCTACTGCAGGGTTCTGTTGGAGAGATGAGATCGGCTCGGAGCATCACACCACGGTAACAGTTAAAATATGCACATGTGATGCGATAGCAAGAGCAATGGTGCAGAACTTTGAGCCGTTTAACAAAGAATTTGGTTGTGGTTTTTGCTACCACAAAGGTGAGATGGTTATAAAGGGCAGGGCTTTTACCAGAGTTTACCCGATACAGATGGACGGCTGTGATCTGAGACACATGCCTGAAACAGTGCAACTTGCTGAGTTAGTGATGGGAAATAGTTATGACCAGAGTCAAATGGGGGTTAAAGGTCCAAGTCTCCTGTTTCTTTTGCCGTCATTTGACATTATCAAAGGCTTTGTTCCAGATTACATGCACTGTTTTTGTCTGGGCGTTGTCCGTCAGTTTGTCAATCTGTGGTTCGACCCGCTTTATGCCAGCAAGGACTTCCATTTGACAGATAAGCATTTAAACGATCTAGACAGAGCCTTGTGTGAGATCCAGCCACCAAATGAAATCAGCCAAAGTCCCAGGAGCCTCAGTGAGAGGATGCATTGGAAAGCTTGTGAGTGGAGAGCATTTGCTCTCCTCTATTCTCCTGTAATACTGAGGAATGTTTTACCAGCAGTCTACTACAAGCACTGGATGCTTCTTCCTTGTGCCCTTCACGTCCTCCTCTCCCACTTTGCCACTCAGGATGAGCTCAACTGTGCAGAGTTGTGTCTGGTTCAGTTTGTAGCACAGATACCGTCTCTCTATGGACTTGAGCATTGTTCGTACGACTGCCATTTGTTGACGCATCTTACAGAAGGTGTCCGGAACTGGGGGCTTTTGTGGGCCAATTCAGTGTTTGTTTTTCAAGACATGAACAGCAGACTGTTGCAGATGTACTCTGGTACGCAGTCAATTTCATTACAGATTTTCAAGAATTTCTTTTCATATGAGAAAATAATAAGGCAAGGAAGTGCTACCCTTCAGGACGCCAGCACAGAAATCAAAGACTTCTTCTGTTCCATGACAAGTTGTGATCGTTTTACAAAGTCATTAAATTACATTGGAGAAGATTTAGTGATTCTGGGAAGTGGCTCTCAGAGAGTTTTGACACCAAGAGAAATTGCAGCATTGCAGAAGAATGAAACACTCTCGTGGTGCCAGCCACATCGTGACAGTGTAACCGAATATAAGCGTTGTGTTTATAAGAACATACTGGTTACTAGTTTGGAGTGCAGTGGCACATTAAAAAGAAACAATTCAGTAATAGAGACGAGCAGTTGCTTTGCCGTGGTGGAGTCCTTGGTCGTTGTACCGAAACCCTGCAGCTGTGAAGGAAGCCCCGGCTGCTCCTGCAGAGAACTGGTCTTTTTCTGCAAGCAGCTGCAGCGACTAACCAGACAGCCAACTATCCACAACACACAGATCAACACAAACATCGCCAAATTTCTTGTAAAAGTGAGGAACTCAAATGAACTGTGTGCAATAACATGCCAGGACATTGTTTCTAAATGTTTCATGATTGAATACGTGGGTCAGTTATATGTCATGAGAATGCCTGTGATTGAGACACATTAAAAGTCTGTCATTTATGATTTATGTCAGACCTCTGTGGGCTTGGGTTGGGAATGTTGGAAATGTTCCAACCAACCATCATCACTTTGACAACCGTCATTAAATCAGATAACTCAAATAACAAAACATGCTGTCCATTTTCCAACAGGTGATACGTCCAACACAACCCTACCATGGGCAGTACCGAAACATGCAATAAGCACAGCTTCTGTATTGCATTACTTTATGCTCTTATTGCAGCAGCGGGACAAAGTGCATTAAAATTTATTATTATCTTTTTCAGTTGTGCAGTGTTCTTGTTGTACATTAAAGTGCACCTGTACATATGTTTTGTATGTAGCAGAAACTACCAGTGAAGGTCCTTCAATTTTGTGTTTGTTTTGTATTCAACATCAAATTGTTAATATCAGCTTTGATTAAAAACTCGAATCTTTGAAAAATTGCCTTAAGTTTCAGAACATCTTTGTTTGTTTTTCTCATTTGGCTTTAATGACAGACGCACTCATGCTTTATGGATTCCGTAAGTCTTTAAAATCACCATCATTATCGTTGTCATTAGATGGATCTGCACTGGTCCATGGGGAGTTGGGGCTATTTCCCCTTGGACTAATGTAGAATGTGACTTCTTTCTACAATCATAGGAGTCACCTCCCTGGAACCCAAAACACCATATTTTGGAAAGTTCAGAATATCAGAGTACAACCCATGTAAAGAAGTTGTAGATTGATCTCAAGAGAGCCATTCACTGAGAGAGTTTGAGAATCAAGGTGTACCAAAGCAGTTCGGGCAAATCTGTAGCTGAATTAAAACAATTCTGCAAAGAAAGGTGGGCCAGAATTCCTCCACAACAAAGTGACAGACTCATTGCCGGTTATCACAAACGCGTCTTAAAAGTTTCAAAATCAGTTATTATCTTTAGGGGGTAATTACTTTTTCACACAGGGCCAGGCAGGTTTGGATAGCTTTTTTTACCTCAATAAATGAAAAACTATTTTGAACTATTCAGGTTATCTTGGCCTAATATTTAAATTTGTCTCGTTATCTTTAACATCCAAGACAAATATGCAAAAAACCATGAAATCAGGAAGGGCCCAAATACCTTTTCACAGCACTGTACAAACAAGATTATCCTGACAAAAGGTTCGGCCGTCTATAAAATTCAATTCTTCCACCAACACTACAAGTATCCAATACATGAAAACACGAAAAATTATAATTTTGTCTCTGTTGTCTAACCTATTGTGTTTGTCTTGTGACTAAGATGAATGTCAGATCGCATTTATGACCAGTTAAGTCAGTCCACAGGCTGTTTACTGTGTACTACATTTGTGTCTTGTCTATCACACACTGTGGAATTCCTGTTTTGTGTTTTCCTGAACCCAGCCTCGCCTTCCTCCTTTCACTGTGAGTCTGCAGACACTCTGGGTTGTCTCCTGTCATTGTTCCCAGGGGAACTGCTGATGCTTCTTCTTCTTGTCCTAATGATGAGTTGTTCACTGAGCCACTCAGGGCACTCCTATTAATAAGATGTTAATCTCATTGTCTACTGTGGATCTAATACCAACAAAAGGAAAGAAAAGAAAAGGAAAGAAGATGGACACAGGTTTGGGGAAAATCTCAGTTTGAGGTATTTGAGTTTAGAACGACATTTGTATGACAAAGGTAAAGATGCTGGAGTTTTCTTGACGTCATTTTAAAAAGCATTGATGGTGGTGTTATTAAAGTGGGAGATTTTTACAGGATACACTTCATTTAACAACACAATGCTCTGCCCAGTGGGTGCTGCTTGAGTTTAAGTCACTTTTCTCCTTCAATATGGAACCCAGCCATACACCACCATATTAAGAAATGGTGGCAACAAAATAAACACAAGTTAGAAGTGTGCATCAAACCAATAATTGTTCTGGGATGTTCTTGGGACTTATGAGGCGAAATTTCTCCAGAAACTGACAGCTGGAAGACCAGACATCATCCTTCCAACCCTGCAGAAATCTTGACAAGATTTCTTATTCACTTTGCAGCTCATTTGTTGGAAAAAATAAAAAAATTTCATGATTTTTTTTTTGACATATTCTGATTCCTGATTGTGAACCTCAAATAGAGACTATATTAAATCACTGACCTGCTCTGGTTAATTTATAGCAGTCAAGAAGAAAAGGCTGGAATTTAAGAGTGAAAGTTTCTTATCTGTGGTTATCGTAACCTTTGCAGTTCATGCTTTGTTGTTTTAACACATTATTAGGTTGTCAGAAGCCCAAAGAAAGTTGTCGCTTTTTTGTCCGGTTTTTTGTTTGTTTGTTTTTTTTAATAATGAGGGAAAAGTCCACACTTCCGGTGCAGAGGGAGCGCTTCCTGGTGGCTGAATCCCTCAACAAATATACTCAAATGCTTTTATTGATGGATATTCCTGTTCATGTGAATCATGCCTCGTAAAAAGGAACTCTCAGAAGATTTACGAGCCAAAATTGTTGATTTGCACAAAACTGGAAAAGGGTATAAAATAATAGCACGCACTTTGGGTATTCATCTCTCCACAGTTAGGGAGATTGTGCATAAATGGAGACGATTCAATACTGTGGCTACTCTGCCGAGAAGTGGACGCCCTACAAAGACGTCTGCAAAGACAAAGATCATCAACGAGGTAACCTTAATAATCAGTCTGCAAAGAGTAAATCGTGCAGCCATGCGTGCATAAAGGCACGTCTGCAGGGCTGCAGCGAGTCATCGAGTTGATCAAATAACTGGATCACAAAAATAATACATAAAACGTATTCGACGCATTTTATTTATTTATTTATTTACTATTCATTTTTTAATTTTTTGCTTCGTTGCTTCATTTAAGTTAATGCACGACTGCGTAGATCTCAACTTGTATAGGCGAGGGTTTCTCCCACGTTTGCAACTAAAATCAGACCTGCAGGAGAAGATGCATTTGGGAGCATCCGTGTGAATAAAAAGCTTTACAACATGAATGCAGGCAGGCCCCATGTTTTCAACGAAAAAAGCCTGGTAACACACCGGCAGCAGTGAAGATGATGCTGTCTTAGTTTTTTATGGGATCTGCACACCCGGCGGAGAGCAGAGAGGTGGAGCCGTTAGCTCAGGTGGAGCGCTGTTCCTGTAAGCACCGTTAAAACCTTTACTGCAAAACGAGCTCCAACATGAAGAAAAGAGAACCTTTCAGGACCTCCCACCCACCGCTGTTTGTTTTAAACAGTGACAAAATCTACAGCAAATCCACAGAGGTCAAAATAAAAGCATATAACTCAGTGTGACATGATGGTTAAATTAGTCCCACTTTCTGCCAGAGTGATTCCTAATGTAGGTTAATATAAATATAAATTATATTACATAAATTAAAATGCTGATATGCTACTTTAAATGCTCAAACACACTCAAACACATTAGGACACCAAATCTGCCTCATCCAGGAGACAATACTGTCAGAGCTCTTTATTAATATAAGAAAGTCTTCCAGGAAGACCGAGACTAAAGACTATTTTATTTGATGGCATTGTTTGGCTTGCATTGATGCCTTATTGTATTGTATTGTGATTAATTATTTTGTTAACATTTCATAAAATGTTTCCTTCAAAAAAGTGAGTTAAACTGTTAAAACATTGTAACTTGTAAAATGGAAACTAATGAGCAGTTCATTTTAAAAAAAAATTATTTTTTTTTATTCCTTTGAATATTCACTATTGCCGAGACGAAAGTGTTTCTTATCGAATAACTCATTTAATTGATGGAATAATTGATAAAATACTCAGTTACTAAGTAATCAATAGGTGCAGCCCCACTTTTAACACTAAAGGAATGTGCTTTATCTAACTTTTTTAGAGCCCACCACAGATTTTTTGGTAACAGCAGTTGTCACGGTGGGGAACACTGGTGTGTTAAAGGAACAGACCCAAAAGCAGAACACGAAAGAAAACAACTTGCTGGTTAAACAAAAGGCGAGCCTTTATTACGGCTGATAACATGAATGCAAAAACAAAGCAACACGAAAAGTGGCAAAAACTAAACTAAAACCTAAACTGACCTAAAGTAAACTAGAAACATGAACATGCCCTGAACAGAATCATAAAGACATTGGAAAGCTGAAGTGACGGGGAGAAGGAAAACAGACAACCTGACAAAAACTAAATGAAAACACACAAACTAAATACACACAGGTGGTGATCAGGGGAAGTGGAAACACATGGGGAAACAGCTGACTGGAATAAACATAATGACACCACAGGGAACGTAAAACTATACACATTAAACATGGAAACAACAGATTTTTCAAAATAAAACCGGAAACATGGAGAGACGTAGACAACACCAGCTAGACAATTAGGACATAGAACAAGCAGAGAGACAAACACACAGGCATAACTGAAAGTAAAACACTGAGGACAAGACAGACCACATAGAGGAAAGGAAAAGATTCATAGTCACAAATACTGATGCATGAGGCTTGTCAACCACAACAATGATAATACTCCTGTTAAAAATCACTGGCAGCTACAAATTGATGTTTCACATCTTTAAATTACCAAATATAATGTGTAGATTCCTTGATTCATCTTTTTGTGTCTCTCAGGCTGGTCATGGCTCTACTGAGCCAAAAGGTAACAGAAGAGGAGATTCAAACCATAAAAAGGTAAAATACCTTAATACTAATACTATATAATAAGAATTATTAAACCTTAGAAAAAAAATTTAATGTTATTTTACAGTTAAATATCATAAAGACTGTAACATCACATTCAGTAATGTCGAGTTTATATATGTCCGCTCATCTGATACTGAAGTAGCACCCTTATATGTGAGCCTTACGGTAAATGAAATGCTTTTTCTTTCACAATATTAAAACGATCATATGAAGATGTTTATAACAAAGTCCTGTCTTCTAGGCTCAGCATGGGTCTGTTGGGCCAACAGATGATAGAACAGATTCAGACCATCAAACGGTAAATTATCATTTTGAGAATTTTTAAGGTTTAGAAAGAGAAGAATCCAAAATTACGTAAAATCCAGAGAGACTATAACATTGGCCGCAAGGATAGAGTCAAAATGTGCAAAAAGGGAGTAAACTTACCTGATTTAAATTTTGTGCACAATCCAAACAAGCTTCTTTGTCCAGTGTTGCACTTCTAGGGAGAAAATAAAATAAGCAACCAGATTTAAATCAAGTGCATTTTTCATCTTTTTATAGGAGCAGTCATGGAAGTTTTTGAAGAAGCTTATTTACCCTCCCTGGCCACTCTAGATACATATGAAATATACAGTTAGGTCCATGTATATTTGGACACTGACACAAGTTTTTTGGGTTTTTTTACCTGTTTACTGAAACATATTCCATCTATAGTTATATAATGAACATGGACATAATGTGTTGACTCAGGTTTCATTTGAGGGTATCCACATTTAAATTGGATGAAGGGTTTTAGGAGTTTCAGATCCTTAATATGTCCCACCCTCTTTTTAAAAGAACCAAAAGTAATTTGACAATTGACTCAAAGGTTATTTCATATGCAGGTGTGGGCAATTCTTTCATTATGTCATTAATGTCAATTAAGCAGATGAAAGGCCTGGAGTTGATTTGTGGTGTGATGCTTGCATTTGGAAGATTTTTCTGTGAGGAGACAACATGCGGTCAAAGGAGCTCTCCATGCAGTTGAAACAAGCCATCTGTAAGCTGCAAAAACAGAAACAACCCATTCGAGCAATGGCTACAATAGTTGGAGTGGCAAAATCTACAGTGTGGTACATCTTGAGAAAGAAAGAAAGCACTGATGAACTCAGCAACGCAAAAAAAAACCTATACGGCTACAGAAGACAACAGCGGTGGATGATCACAGAATCATTTCCATGGTGACGAGAAACTCCTTCACAACAGCCAACCAAGTGAACAACACTCTCCAGGAGGTAGGCGTATCCATATCAACGTCTACCATAAACACAAGACTGCATGAAAGTAAATAAAGGCGCCACTCATAAGCCTCAAGAATAGAAAGGCTAGACTGGAATTTGCTAAACAAAACAAAAAAACATCAAAAAAAGCCAGCACAGTTCTGGGAAAATATTTTTGGGGCACATGAAACCAAGATCAACATCTACCAGAATGATGGCAAGAAAAAAGTATGGAGAAGGTGCGGAACAGCTCATGATCCAAAGCACACCACATCATCTGTAAAGCACGGCAGAGTAAGTGTGATGGCTTGGGCATGCATGGCTGCCGAAGCACAGGGACACTAGTGTTTATTGATGATGTGACACAGGACAGAAGCAACCGAATGAATTTGGAGGTGTTCAGAGACATACTGTCTGCTCAAATCCAGCTAGATGCAATCAAATTGATTGGGCGCTGTTATAATACAGATGGACAGCAACCTAAAACATGTAGCCAAAGCAACTCGGGAGTTTTTTTAAAGCAAAGAAGTGGAATATTCTTGAATGGCCAAGTCAGTCACCTGATCTTAACCCAACTGAGTCTTCAACTTGTTCAAGAATAAACTTCAGACAGAAAAGCCAAAAACAAACAGCAACTGAAAGCCACTGCAGTAAAGGCCTGGCGGAGGATTAAAAAGGAAAGAAAAACTGAGCATTATATTTTAGGTTATTTAATTACAATTACTTTCGAACCCCGGAAATGAAGGGATTGTGTTGAAAAATGCTTTAGTTCCTCACATCTTTTTGCAATCTTTTTGTTCAACCCACTGAATTAAAGCTGAAAGTCTGCACTTCAACTGCATCTCAGATGTTTCATTTAAAATTCATTGTGGTAACATACAGAGCCAAAATTAGAAAAAAAAGTTGTCTCTATCCAAATATTTATGGACCTAACTGTAGCACGGCTGTTGTCAAAAGGTGGTGATTGAAATTTCTTATTGAGGCCATTAGTTAGTTGGAGTACTTGGAGACAATAGTATCTAATACTGAAGTTACAAAACATCCTATGGTGATTATATATAAATGTTGAAAGTGATCATATCATACTTAGAAATCATAATTTTCTTTATCTCAGGCCAGTCATGTGTCTGCTGGGCCTACAGATGACAGAAGAGGAGATTCAGAGCATGTAATGGTAAAGCAGGGGTGTCAAACATTACATGGGATTATTAATGGCATTAAATCACGGGTCAGGCATATGTAGTTTACTAATATGTTTAGAAGTTTTTATACTTCTAAAATGAAAAAGGTTCCTCATTCTGTTTTCTTGCTACAATCCATGACAGCATATTGCGAGAGATAACACAGTCTACAATGACGGGGACACAGATTCTTACTCATCTGATTCTGACGAAGATGAAGATCCTACGGTATGTGAAGCTGCCTTGAGTGAAACGTATTTTAAGGATATTAAAATTATGCCATTGAGATGGTCATCATCCATCGTTTTTTGACTCGTAGGCCAGTCATCTGTCAGCCGGGAAAGCAGAAACCAAAAAGGTAGATCCAGACCATGAAATGGTAACGTATACAGGAAGTTTAAACATGGGAGTCTGAGGAGACTGAGTCTGGGGGTTTTTTTGTTTTGTTTTTTTTTCATAGACTGGAGGCTGCCACTTAAATAACATCCATAGATCGTCACGTTTAAATGTCCTGTTGCCTATTAGAAAGAGGCAGGATTACAGCTTGCAAAATGTGTTGCTCACAATAGCTAATTTATTTCAATTCATTTAAATTTTTTTATATAGTTCCAAATCACAGCCACAGTCACCTAAAGGTGCTTTATATTGTAAGACTACTCTTACAATATAAGAGACTACTCTCTACAATAAAATTCCCCACTCATAATTCTGCAGGGGCTATAAGAAGGTTCCAGGCACCTATATCCTCTAGTTTTCTGCTAGCCTTCACCTCGTCTACTGTTTAAGAAACATCATCTGCCTCAATACACATTTTGTATCTCATTCTCTTATATGTTATAGCACGAAGGACCAACGAGCTGTGCTTCATCTGATGATGAAACTACAGAAGAAGATCCAACAGTTAGTATTTTTCATTTCTTATTTTTTTAAATTTTGGTTCATTTCTACTACATTTAGCTTTTAAAGCATATTTCTGGCCTGTCATGTGTTACTAGGAGCAGTTTTTCTGTGGAGAGAAGAAGATATATGCTGGTTCCTCAGTCACAATGGGAGCCCTCCTCCTGCTCCTCCTGGCGTTCATTTTGAAGCACGGCTTGTCAAAAGCAGCAGCCAGAGATCTCCTGCACCTCCTAAACTTGGTGGTACCCGGATGTGTTCCAAAGTCGCTTCGCTTTTTAAAAAAGCATTCGACTGATTACAATGGAAAGACTGAGATTCACTTTTATTGCCCCAGGTGTACAAACTACCTTGGTGTGGATCCCGGTAATGAGTGTAGCGTGTGCCAGCAGAGCTTGAACAGAAAATATCTGATCTTGAAGGCTTACTACTTCCTTGTAATGCCGCTAGAAATTCAGCTAAGAAACCTCCTTGCACGCGTCCACTCAAAGCTTGGGAAGCATTTCACGAGGGATGATTCCTTTTCTGATGTCCACACTGGAAATGAATACAAGAGTGAAAGACAAGATGGCAGTATTACACTCACCTTCAACTGCGATGGCTCGCCCGTCTTCAGCTCCGCAAAATACTCCATCTGGCCCATCCTGTGTACCATCAATGAACTACCGTACTTGGAACGGTGCAAAAACGTTCTGTTGCACACTTTATGGTTTGGCAAAGGAAAACCACAAGTTCAGAGTTTTTTGACTCCGTTCATTAACGAGCTTCAGAAACTGTCTACTGCAGGGTTCTGTTGGAGAGATGAGATCGGCTCGGAGCATCACACCACAGTAACAGTTAAAATATGCACATGTGATGCGATAGCAAGAGCAATGGTGCAGAACTTTGAGCCGTTTAACAAAGAATTTGGTTGTGGTTTTTGCTACCACAAAGGTGAGATGGTTATAAAGGGCAGGGCTTTTACCAGAGTTTACCCGATACAGATGGACGGCTGTGATCTGAGACACATGCCTGAAACAGTGCAACTTGCTGAGTTAGTGATGGGAAATAGTTATGACCAGAGTCAAATGGGGGTTAAAGGTCCAAGTCTCCTGTTTCTTTTGCCGTCATTTGACATTATCAAAGGCTTTGTTCCAGATTACATGCACTGTTTTTGTCTGGGCGTTGTCCGTCAGTTTGTCAATCTGTGGTTCGACCCGCTTTATGCCAGCAAGGACTTCCATTTGACAGATGAGCATTTAAACGATCTGGACAGAGCCTTGTGTGAGATCCAGCCACCAAATGAAATCAGCCAAAGTCCCAGGAGCCTCAGTGAGAGGATGCATTGGAAAGCTTGTGAGTGGAGAGCATTTGCTCTCCTCTATTCTCCTGTAATACTGAGGAATGTTTTACCAGCAGTGTACTACAAGCACTGGATGCTTCTTCCTTGTGCCCTTCACGTCCTCCTCTCCCAGTTTGCCACTCAGGATGAGCTCAACTGTGCAGAGTTGTGTCTGGTTCAGTTTGTAGCACAGATACCGTCTCTCTATGGACTCGAGCATTGTTCGTACGACTGCCATTTGTTGACGCATCTTACAGAAGGTGTCCGGAACTGGGGGCTTTTGTGGGCCAATTCAGTGTTTGTTTTTCAAGACATGAACAGCAGACTGTTGCAGATGTACTCTGGTACGCAGTCAGTTTCATTACAGATTTTCAAGAATTTCTTTTCATATGAGAAAATAATAAGACAAGGAAGTGCTACCCTTCAGGACGCCAGCACAGAAATCAAAGACTTCTTCTGTTCCATGACAAGTTGTGATCGTTTTACAAAGTCATTAAATTACATTGGAGAAGATTTAGTGACTCTGGGAAGTGGCTCTCAGAGAGTTTTGACACCAAGAGAAATTGCAGCATTGCAGAAGAATGAAACACTCTCGTGGTGCCAGCCACATCGTGAAGGTGTAACCGAATATAAGCGTTGTGTTTATAAGAACATACTGGTTACTAGTTTGGAGTGCAGTGGCACATTAAAAAGAAACAATTCAGTAATAGAGACGAGCAGTTGCTTTGCCGTGGTGGAGTCCTTGGTCGTTGTACCGAAACCCTGCAGCTGTGAAGGAAGCCCCGGCTGCTCCTGCAGAGAACTGGTCTTTTTCTGCAAGCAGCTGCAGCGACTAACCAGACAGCCAACTATCCACAACACACAGATCAACACAAACATCGCCAAATTTCTTGTAAAAGTGAGGAACTCAAATGAACTGTGTGCAATAACATGCCAGGACATTGTTTCTAAATGTTTCATGATTGAACACGTGGGTCAGTTATATGTCATGAGAATGCCTGTGATTGAGACACATTAAAAGTCTGTCATTTATGATTTATGTCAGACCTCTCTGAGCTTGGGTTGGAAATGCTCCAACCAACCTTCGTCATTTTAATAACCCCTGATTAAATCAAAGAAATCAAGTAAAAAATAAATAAATATGTTTTCCATGTTCCAACAACTGATTTCCAACTGGTGTATCATCATAAACCCACTGTGGGCAGTACTGAAACATGCAACAAGCACAACTTGTGTATTGCATTGATTAGGTTACTATTGCACCAGCAGAATAAAGTGATTTAGTTAGTATTTTATCATTACTTTTTTATTTTGTGCAATGCTTTACATGTTGCTGTTAAAGTGTACCAGTCCCATATTTTGTATGTAAATTAGACACCACCAGTGAAGGTCCTTCAATTTTACATTTGTTTTGTATATATCAGCTTTGATTAAAAAGTTGAAACTTTCAAAAATGTGCATGCGTTTCAGAACATCTTTGTGCTTCTTTGCTCTTGTTTGGCTTTAATACCAGCAGCACCCATGCTTTATGGACCCGTTTGTTTTTTTAAATCACCATCATTATCCCAGCATTATCTAACAGTTGACAAAAGAGCTTCCTATGAGAAATACTTGTCACTCTAGTTCTTCATGTGGCTTCATATTAATTTTGGCTGAGGTCAAGTGACTGATTACATCATCTGATACCAATAAAAGGAAAGATAAGGTTTTGCACAGGTTTGGGGAAATTTTAAGTCTGAGCTATTTGTGTCTAGAACAACATTTGTGTGACACAAGTGAAGATGCTGGAGGATTTCTCAGTGTAACTTTTCAAAGCAAATATGATTGTGGTGTTATTAAAGCGGGAGATTTCTACAAGATACACTTAATTTAACAACACCATGCCCTGCCCTGTGGGTGCTGCTTGAGTTTAAGCCCTTTTTCTCCTTCAAGAGGTCAAAACCATAGCATGGAACCCAACCACCCAAAAACTGTTTAAACAAGAACCAGTCAGCTACAATTCTTTCACTAGATTTCCACCAGCTATCCAGACATTGTGAGAACAAAATAAACACAATTTAGGAATGTGCATCACACCAGTAAGTGTTCTGAGAGGTTCCTTGCGCTGGAGTACTGGTACTCTTGGACTGATAACTCTACAGGGGGTAACAGGCAGATTCAGGCAACTAAAATCCCAAGATTGCTCCTAGCTTTACTGCTTGACTAGGACTGCAGCTGTTGATTATTTTATATCCATTGATTATTCCATTAACATGTTAAGGGGTAAAATAAATGTGTATTTGTGTATGTCTATGTGTTTAAATGGGTTAGTGAATGAGTAAGGGTGTGTGTCTGTAAGCGTTTAAAGGAGCATGTGCCAGCTGCAATGAAGAAAAGTGAGCATATCAGTATTCTCTGAGGTTTGCCCTGGACTTTGATGCAATGTTTCCTGCTGCAGAAAACAGATGTTCTGATGATGTAGATGTTAATAATTAATGTTAGTAATAATGTCCAGCCTAATAGCACTGGGTCAGTGGCTCAAAGTTTTACTGGCCTTTAAAGGTGATTACAGTAATAGGAGCCGCTGTTTTAGACTGCTTTTCGAAACACACTTTCATTCGCTCCGCTTCTTTGTTTGGCGCTCTGTGTGTGGAGACAGACTCCATGTTAAACTATGAGACCATCATCTTCACTGCTGCTGTTATGTTATCAGGTTTGTGGTTTATTACCTTATGTACTGTATGTGTGTCAGTTTTAGTTTGTAAATGATTGTATTTAAGGTATTAATTAATTATTATATTAAGGTATATTTAATTACCATCAGGTGATGTTTGTCAGAAGGAGCAAATACGTTGCATACTAAGATGAACGGTGGAACAACAAATGGAACCGATGATGAGCAGGAGTTATTGGACTTTCTCATTACAACAAGTTTTGCTCATAACAGTAGCATCGCATCAACCCCGCCCATCGAACACCTCAGTGGCTTCAGAATAGCCTTAGCCTCTACAAGGCTCTTTGTGGAGAAAAGTGGGAGCGGCATGGGCTTAATGTTCAAATACTTTTAATTGACGCGCACCCCTAAATACCTTTTTATTGCAAGTCTATTTTTAGTCGCAAACTTCGCTCGGCTTAAATGGATTAAACAAAGCATCAAAGAAAAGAATTTGCCTAGAGGATGTTGTAATCAAATTACCCAAGTTCTGCAATGAATCACTGCAGCCTACTCTTGACCTTGACTGTTTAAGAAACATGCTAAACTTACACCTACCTAAATACACCTGCTTATATCTCTTTCTCTTTTATGTTATAGCACCAAGGAGCAACTAGCTCTGCTTCATCTGATGATTAAACTACAGAAGACGATCTGACAGTGTTTTTCATTTGTTTCCTTTTTTAAAAAAAATATAGAAATGATGAGGTTTTGCTTTGTTTTGTGGTGTAAACGAATATAAGTGTTGTGCTTATAAGAACATACTGGTTACTAGTTTGGACTGCAGCGGCACATGAAAAAGCAATAATTCAATAATAGAAATAAGCAGTTGCTTTGCCGTGGTGGAGTCCTTGGTCGTTGTACCGAAACCCTGCAGCTGTGAAGGAAGCCCCGGCTGCTCCTGCAAAGAACTGGTCTTTTTCTGCAAGCAGCTGCAGCGACTAACCAGACAGCCAACTATCCATGATGCAGATCAACACAAACATCGCCAAATTTCTTGTAAAAGTGAGGAACTCAAATGAACTGTGTGCAATAACGCATCAGGACATTGTTTCCAAATGCTTCATGATTGAGCATGTGGGTCAGTTATATGTCATGAGAATGCCTGTGTTTGAGACACATTAAAAGTCTGTCATTTATGATTTATGTCAGACCTCTGTGGGCTTGGGTTGGAAAATACGTGCTAATTTTTAAACCAGCTCTTCTCACTAAACCTGGTTAAATCCATCCATCCATTTCCCAGTAGTCTAAACAGAAATGCCCAGATCACCCTGGCTTACCCACATGTTTCTGGGAGACAGGAAGGCAAGCCAGCTGAGAGACATAATTTCTCCAGTGTTTCCTTGGTTTTTCTCAGGGCTTCCTCCCAGCTAGACATGCCCAAAATATCTCACCTCTGAGGCATCTAGGTATCTTAGTTAGAACCCTGAACCACCTCAGCTGGCTCCTTTCAATGTGGATGAGTAGTAGCTCTACTCTAAGCCCCTTCCAAATGACCAAGCTTCATCGTCATCTCTAAGGAAGAGCCCAGACATCCTTCAGAAAAAGCTAACTTCTGCCACTTGTATCTGTAATCTCACTGTTTTACTTACTACCCATAGCTTGTGGCTATAGTGCAGGGACTGCAGATCAAACTGGTAATTGGCCATTTTACCTAAATGCTCAGGTCTGTCTTTGCCACAACAGACTGGTACAGCATCTTCATCACTGCAGATGCCTCACCAATCCATCTATCAATCTCATTCCTTCTCTCACTTGAACTACTCTAATTTGGGCGGCACTGCAACATTTTCTGACTTTGAACCACAGTCTTAAACTTAGTTGTAGGTGCTAATTCTATGATGAATCTACAAAACACATGTAGTTGGGTTGGACTAACTGCCACATATACTTACCTATTCTCGAGGGGATAGGCTGGTCCACTGGTTCACCACCATGACAAAAGCTGCTTTGTTAACCCTAAGTAAAGTTCAACCAAAGAAGAAGCTGTCACATCCAGCATCCTGTTCAAATTGGAATGAACTTTCTCACCCCCCTTCTTAATCTCTCATCTAATCTACCATACAGGCCTCTGAAACTAACCAAGCTTAATTAGAACTCTTTCAGTATAAAGGCTCCATTCACCTCTGATGTCCACCATTTGGTTTGGGTTTGCCATCACAGCGGGTGTTCCTCATCTATATTGCTGCAGGGAGCTGTGGCTGTAACACCGTTGATCGTGGTTATAGGCACTTTGCATTTAGCCTCACGCTCAAATATGGTATTTGTTATGGACAATCTGTGGATAGCACAGAATTTATATAAGAGTCACAGTTTCACTGTCATCACACAATGAGCATTGAAGTCGGCTGATATGACAATGAAGCCTCCAAAAACCCATTCATCCAGTGGGAAAAATTCCAGTATACAGCTGTCAACCAGTGGAATACCCCTAGCCCAGTGGTCCCCAACCTAGTCCATGAGTCATTTGGTACCGGGCTTCTTTGACTGCTGCTCAATTAAGAAAAATAAAATAAAAAATGACATTCTGCTACTATCAAACAACTCTTATACAATATCCATCCAATCTCACCACCCTGCTGTGGGTAATACTGAATCATGTAACAAACACAACTTCTTTATTCCATACTTTAGGTTACAATTCTAGCAGTGTGATTGAGTAAATAGACTAACTAGTTATATTTTTTTTTAACTTGTGCAATATTGTACATTTTGGTGTTGTAACTAATGTCACACATCACCGCTAAAGATTATTCTACTTCTACATTTATTTTGCATGTAATATGAAATTGTTGATATCAGCTTTGATTAAAAAATTGAGTCTTTGAAAGATATCCATGTGTTTCAGAACATCTTTGTGTTTGTTTGCTGTCATTTTGCCTTAATGAGGCAGCACTCGTGCTTTATGGACTCCATATGTTTTTTGTTTTTTTATTTAAATAACCCTCATTGTCCGAGCATAAGGTGACAGTGGCCTAGAAAGCCTCCTGCAATATCAGGACCATTTCACTGTCTCGGTTTACAGGTGTGTCCATGTTTTATTTGGTTGACATCAGGCGATGAATAAATGAATAATAAATAAAGAAATTAAATTTACTGAGATATAGAATAAGGACGGCCTTTCACTTCAGTTCTTCGTAGGTTATAGCTTCACTCTTCTCTATAGTTGGCTGATCGACCGGCAACAGCACAACCAAGAGTGACCCACAGACTAGTTGAATCATGCTTTTGACACTGCCCCCTTCTGACAGCAAACACTCTTTGCAAGTAGACGGGCCATCCATGATTGCCTGCAGACTGTCTTCACACTACCCTGCTTAAGCATAAAACAAGCATCCAGACTCCTCGGAGAGTCTGGGAATAAAGCTGAGCTGAAGCAGCTCTGTGAAGAGAAAGAGTGACTTAAAAAGGTCTCATTTTCAGCTATAAGCAAGGTAGAAATATTCACCAGTTTTTCCACCAGAACCTGAGTTGTTTATCTATGTCTCCAGATAGGTGAAAAACTAGTGAGTGTGTGTTTTCCAGCACATTTGCACATTTTATGATCAATTAAAGCTGAAAACCAAGTCTTTCCACAAGCTTTTTTCCCCCACTGTGTAATAATCTGTGTTTATTGTGTATCACGCATTGTATCTCCATGTTTAGGTGAGTTTTTGTGAACCCAGCTTCCCCCTCCTGTCCTCTGAATCACTGTGAGTGTGCAGACACACTGGGCCTGTTGTCCACTGTCATGGCTCCCAGGGGACGTGCTGATCCTTCTTGTTGTTGTCCTCATGATGAGTTGCACCCCTGATCGTCGCTCAGGGCATTCCTATCAGCATTCCTCTAACCCGCTGACCTGTCATGACCCCACAGGGCCCCTCCCTGCCTGATGACCATGCATCTGCCACATGTCAGTCACTGCTGTCACATCAGCCAAATATAGATGTCTGAACAAACCTTCCAAATTATGCAGTCTGTGTTTATCATGAAGCAATTTTTGTGACTCATCAGATTTATATTTGCATTTGTCTCTCTATGTCCTGTCGAATTCACTTAGGATTTCAGGTGAGGTTATTATCCTCTCTCCACCATTTTCAGGCAGTATAAACATCAAAATGCATTTCTGCTGCAGGGTAAGCACAAATTCTTGCGTTCTTTGTTTTTGTTTTTATTATTATATTAGCAGCTAACTGAAATGATGCTGACTAAAATTTGACTGTAGCTATTAAGCAGTTAGCAAAGAGAAGTGGTAAAATAATTATAGCTGATGTTTGTACTAATATAAGAGCATCATAGTAAATTTTAGATTGTTTAATAAACATTCCTTTAGTTAAATTGTTAAGGGAATTATTATTACAGCAAAATATTTTAACAATTCAAGTCAAATGTACGTTTTGAAAAAATATCTAGAAACTATAGAAGTAAGCGTTTTACATAGGTGTTTACATTAAAAATATTTTTACCTTTTAAATATGATAATGTGCAGCTGTTTTCAGCATGGACGTGGAGGTGAGTTTATTTATGAGGTTTTGTTTGTTTTTTATTGTTATGCTTTAATATATTTTCTGGTGTCTGTGGACAGATGTTCATTCCATTCTGTTCCATTCAAACCTCTCCACCACCATGAGAAAGACCAAAGAGCTGTCGAAGGATGTCAGGAGCAAGACTGTAGACCTGCACAATGCTGGAATGAGCTATAAGACCATCAGGACGAAGTTTGGTGAGAAGATGACAGCTGTGGTGCAGTTATGCAGAAGTTATTGAAGACATTTAAAATGACATTCAGTCGCCCTTACCTCATGGGGATCATCATGAGCAAGGTGGGGGATCAGCTCAAAACTACAGGGGCTGAGCAGTAACGCGTTACAAGTAACACGTTACTGTAATCCGATTACTTTTTTTCAAGTAACGAGTAAAGTAAGGGATTACTATTGCAAAAACGGTAATTAGATTACTGTTACTTTCCCGTAAGCACGCTGCGTTACTGCGTTACTAAAACCGTGATTTTTTGCGAGAGTGTCTCATGACAATGACGTAAGCGAGTGCGACGTTCGTGACAACATCTGTGTGCAGATCAACAATGGATAATATATTGAGTGGGGGAGAGAGTATGAGCGTGCAGCGTTTAAAGCGTGGAAGTACTGACCTTACTTTGAGTTTGATTCCGTACAAAGTGACAAAAGCGTTAGTGTCCGCTGTTCACTGCGTGGGAAGAAAACTTCTTTTTACAGCGAAAAAAAACCCCCCTAAACTTCCGAGCAAGCACCGTCAAACTCGCGGATTCTTCCACTGACCGCTGCGGCACACCTGCGCCAACAGGACCGCTGAGTCTTTGATTTTATTTATTTATTTATTTTCTGCTGTGTTTCACTTGCATTTATTTGAAAGACTGAGTGTAAACACAAAAAAATATTTTATTTTATGTGCTGGAATGTGCAGAAAATAGGTTTAAATATTAAACAAATTTCCTCCAGTCAGAGAATGTTGCATATAATTTAATTTTTGCTTGATGCATAAAGTTAAAAGATTAAAACTAATAAAAGAAGTTTTAAAAAGAGACTTTTCCATTTGATTACATTTTGTATGATGGATTATGCAGAAAAAGTAGAATTGGGCTGAAAGATCTATCGCTTTATCACCTATTCAGGTTGTAAATCGTGTTTTTAAAAAGTAACTAAGTATTTAATTACTTTTGAAAATAAGTAATCAGTAAAGTAACAGGATTATAAAAACATGTTTTTGTGCTAAGGGTACAGGACGACTTCACTGCATCGAGGCGCCAATCAAGTGGACCATGTACCATAATTTTTTGGAAGAGAACCTCCTTTCCTCTGCCAGAACACTGAAGATGGATTGAGAACGAGCCTTCCAGCATGGCAATAACCCAAAACATACCGATAAGGCAACAAAGGAGTGACTAAAGGAGAAACACATTAAGGTCATGGAGTGGCTGAGCCAGTCTCCAGACCTCAGTCCTTTAGAAAATCTGTGGAAGACGCTGAAGCTTCGAGCAGCCAAAAAACCTAAAGGAAAACAAGTGCCTAAATGCTTCCTGAGACGTGCAAACCTGGCGACCGAGTACAAGAAACGTCTTACCACTGTGCTCGCCAAAAGGGTTGCAAATCAATTTATAACTTTTATGTAGTGTGGGGGTTTTCTAGATTAAAATGAAACTAACAGAAAAATTAAAGACTGTTCATTTTTGCACAGGATCAAATAATTATTTCCTCCACGGTATTATTTATCCCTTTACACTTATTTGACAGCTCCAGTTATTCTACTTTTCTACTCTAAATTTCAGATTTTTTTCCATACAAAACAAGAGAAATTAAAATAAACAGTACATTTGCTAATTAGAATATAAAAGCAGAGGTGAATCGATTAAACTGTCCAGTGGTCAACTGATAAAATATATTTGGCAAATACATAGAGTAATTTTATGTCCATTTTAATTGGTTGTTATTAATTTGGGGGAGGGATTATATCTTATTATATGCTCCTATAAAAAAAATAATTTCCTGCAGGGCTTTTATTTGTAGTGCAGTAAAGGATCTGAACACATCCTCCACCACGGCCTTTAATCAAATTTAATATCGAGACTTACTTTTAATGAACTATGATTCCCAATAGGTGTATTGATAGTTGTAGTTATATAAAAGATTTGAGTACTTCTGCCCACATCCATCATGACTACTCTGACTTGTGCAATCCCTTAAAGCAGCGGCCCCCAACCCCCGGGCCTCGGACCGGTACCGGGCCGCGAGAGTTGAGGCTCAGGTGTGAAATGTATGGTTTTCAGGGTTTTTATCGGTTTTCAGCGATATTTTGTTATCGTTTTTATCGTTAACTCGGTTTTCCTGAGTCTTTTCACGTGTGTTATGAGTAAATCTTCTTTTTTTCGGTACCGGTACTAGTTTTATTTTGTTGTATTTATCCGCGACACCTTAAAGGCCGGTCCGTGAAAATATTGTCGGGCATAAACCGGTCCGTGGCGCAAAAAAGGTTGGGGACCGCTGCCTTAAAGAGGAGCAGACATTGTAATTCTGTAAATGGTGCCTCCTCCTCCTCCTCCAGCTGCTGTTCTGAGCTTTTTAGTAATAAACCTTTTTCATGTAGTGTTGCCAAATCACAATGCCAGCCTGCTTGTCCCTTCCTCTCTTGTCTCTTTGTATGAAAATCCCAAATGAGTCACACAGAGTTGTCATTTCAGGCAACATCTCGTGTATTTGCAGCTCATATTTAATCAACTCTGTTATTCTGTAAACTAGGAAGCTTATTATTTAGCTTTTGTCTCTCTGCCGATTTGAAATTGACAGATTACTTTTTGCAGACCTTAACTCATGAGTGTGTTTCATCATTATTCGCAAAGACTGTCAAATCTTAATGTGAATAAATAAATTAACTGAATATTTTGAAGCACTTGTAGGTGGTTTACAAACTGGTAGCATCTGATTTTGTTTCATGTTGACAAATATTTTGCAAGTATCATTTCTGATTTTTGAAGTGATGTTAACTCAGCTGAAAAGAGGGAACAAAACACATTATATAAAAGTTTTCCATAGTTTCTGGAAGTTTTGTGGCTGTATTCTCAACCTGGCTTATATTCATTAAAATACACTCACAGTCCACTCGCATAGCAGCAGCTCAGTGCATTCAGGCATGCCAACATGGTCAAGATGACCTGCTGAGGTTCAAACTGAAAGGTGGTTTGGTTGAAGTGCCTTTGGATATGGCATGGTGTTTGGTACCAGACGAGCTGGTCTGAGTGTGTCACTCCTCTACTGGAATTTACCCACACAACCACCTCCAGGGTTTACAGAGTATGGTCTGAAAGAGAGACAATCTAGTGTAGTATACTGGATGAAAATATTTTGTTAATGGCAGAGGAGAATAGCCAGTTTGTGTCAAGCTGATGGGAAGGCAACAGTAAGTCAAATAACCGCTCTTTACAACCATGCAGCATCTCTGAACACACAAAACAGTAAATCTTGAAGCAGAAGAGCACTCTGTGTGCCACTCCTGACAGCTAACAATAAACTGAGGCTACAGTTCACACTTCCTGGTCTGAGTTTTGATGCTGTGACAGAATTTAACAACATGAAAGCATGAATCCATCCTACCTTGTTTCAACAGTTCATGCTGCTACTGTTGGTGGAGATGAAATGGTGTGGGCCCTTTAGGACCAACTCGGCATCCTTTAAAAAACATGACACTGAGTTCACTGTACTCAGATGACCTCCAAGGTCACAAGCTCTGAATCCAATAGAGCACCTCTGGCATGTGGTGGAATGGGAGATTGGGATTAACAACTGTTTTATATGATCATGTCACTATGGACCAGAATCTCAGAGGAATGTTTCCAGCAGCTGTTTGAATCTGTGTCATGGAGAATTAAGGCAATAAGGATATCCAACTACAAGTAGCAAGGCGTGTCTAGTAAAAGGTATTACCTAGTATACTATACAACCTTGGGCCATTAAGCAGTACCAACACCAAAAAACGTTAAGAAAGTAGATCTCACATAACATTTCTTTTCAGCGTTACAAAGACTTCTTCTGGCTTCTTTTCATTTTTTTCTATTATTTTCCATCATTTCTTTATTTTCCCCCCTCCGCATCTCAAAACTATTTAATTTAGATGCACTGGTGGCTCTCTGGAGAGAACATTACGTCACCCCAGCAACCCCCCACCCCCACCCCAATACCCAGGGGCTTAAAACCCGCCTCCACAGAGCTCCTATTGGTGAAGTAACTGAGAAATTTTCATAGATACATCTTCAAATTTCCCGACCAATCACATAAAAGAAGAAATGTATATTTTTTTTCTATTTAATTAGACTGAAGTAAAAAAAAAAAAAAAAAATGCACCCCCACAATAAGCCCCACCATCCTTTCTAATGTCTGACTTCGCAAAAGTTCAACTTTGTTCATTTTGAAGTTGTTCATTGCTGACTGCGACCTTTTAAAAGCCTCCAGTTTAACAGAAATGATGATGTTTGCCTAAAATCCAGACATTTAGCCTGAAACCTTATGCTACTAGTGTATTGAATTTCTCTGTTTAAGACACTAGAGGGTGCAATTGTTCCATTGTGCCTGCAAGTTTTATCTATTACACAAAGAGGACAAATTGGAAAGAATTCACCCACATCACAGCTCAGATTGGTCTGCCTTTGTTCTGCGGATAAGCACGGAGAAAAGGCGACGAGAGGCAGCTGGAAGGAGATGTGGGGATGTGAGGATGGGAGGTTTAAAAACGTGAAAGCCGGTAAGAGCGTGTTTCTTTAAGAGACAGCGTCTTCACGAGGAGAGAAAATGATTGGAGGTCGTCAAGCTTCACAGAAACAGCAGGAAGCTCGAGTATGTCTTCAATATAAACCTCTTTGAAACGTTCATTTTGTTCAGTCACTGCTCATTTTTCCCCAACAGAGCAACCTTATAATAGCATATTTATTATTTCCGAGGGGGAAAAAAAATAAATATGTTCATTCTGTCCTGAAAAATCAGTGTTTTCACATGTTTAACAGCTTGACTTGCACGAAGTTCGACTCGAATATATATCTCAGTTAAAAGTGAAAGACTGGGTAAATCCAGAAACATTTTTTTTTTAATTAAACAAACTAGAAATACAGCAGATATAGATTACATTTGTTTTTTATCCTAGTATCCTAGTTTACAATCTCCCGATTTGTCCTTTGACCGTTATGTTTTGGTTTACATCCTCATAAAAGAAGTCCTTACACATCCAGGTAAAGTTACACTGGCTATACTGTGAGATTTTACCTCCCATGAAGAAGTTTGAATTGCCACGAAGAAAAAAAAAGCACTATGCGTTTTGCATTTTGCAAAAGTAGAAGTGCTTAAATCCTAATGAAAGGACAACTACTGTCAACTACTTTGACAGTGCTGTACAGCAGATATCGTAGCAATGCATTACATCGTATAAAATGATATATATTAAAATGAATAATTTGAAAAAGTAAAAAAAAAAATTAAAAACACTTGAAAAATTACTTTACATAAAAAAATCACTGTAATGAAATGTGGAAAGTGGGAACCATGGATAAAACTCGTCCATTTATATACTCATCTTATGGCTTGTGGGAAACAATTAGTCTCCTCATGTTTAATGGATAAATCTTTGAACTCTTGAACTCTGCTCCTCCTGTTTCATGTTATACCTGTTAACATCACTTGTGCAAATAAAAAATTAAGTCCTTCTAGCAGCGACCTTGGAACACAGATTTTTAAAAATATATATTTTTCTGAATTAACTTTAGTTTCATGGTTACCAGGACCTCAAAACTCCATTTATATTGAATCTGATTTTAAAATGGATTGACCGAAATAAGATTTGAAAATTCTTTTTTTTTTCTCTTGCAAAATGTGCTTCTAAGCACCATTTCTGCTAAATTCTTTCATAATTTAAATTCTTTCAGTGCCATGTCTGTTTAAATGTCTACGCTTTTTTTCTTTCTTTTTTAGACTGCTCACTTAAAGAGTCACCACAGCAGATCATTTTCTTCACCTCACCCTGTCTCGAGCATCCTCCTGTGTCACACTAACCCTCTGCATGTCCTCAGTCACTACATCCATGAAACTTCTCTGTGGTCTTCCTCTTTTCCTCCTGCCTGGTAGCTCCATTTTTAACATCCTTTGTCCAGTATATCCACATGTCCTCCTCTGCACAGGTCCAAACCCTCTCAGCCTGGCCTCTCTAACTTTGTCTCCAAACCGCTCGACCTGAGCTGTTCCTGTTATTTCTATTTCTGTCCATTCTGAACATCTTCAGCTGCACTTCCTGTCTTTCTGTCAGTGCCACCGTCCCCAAACCATACATCAGAGCGGCTCTCATTAACATCTTTTACACCTTCCCTTTCACTCTTGCTGCTATCCTTCTACCACATATCACCCCTGACACTTGTCTCCATCCGCTCCACCCTGCCTACCTAGTTGATCCCAGGTTTCCACCATCCACTTCAGTGCCTCTACTCCCTTCACTGTTACACCTGTCTCCCTTCCATCCACAGACCTGTACTCTGTCTTGCTTCTACTGACTGATTCCTCTTCTCTTCAGAGCGTACCTCCACCTCATCCACCTGCTCCCTACTCTTACTACATATCATAATGCAATCTGCAAACACAGTAGTCCAGGCAGACTTCTGCCTGACCTCATCTGTCAACCAGTATCCCACCCCTACACTGAAACGATGTTACTCCTCGCTCACAGCTTAGCTTGCACCAGTCTCGCTGTTCTCATGCATTGTATGTCCTGCACCACCCTCACATACTTCCCTTAAGAGACGTACACGTCTCTTACAATGTCATAAATAAATATTTTAAAGAAGAACCACATCCCTGGACTGCCAGTTTCACACTTTTATTCTGAAAGTCTTGACCGGATGCCCCCCCGTATTCGCTACCTGCGCTTTGACGCAGCGGCTGAGCCGTGCCGTCTCTTCCACAGCAGAGAGAGGGAGGGGATGGGGCAAGCTGGTAACCGGGCTGTAACGGGGATAACCTGCAGCCTCCGTCTCTCAGCTGCTCCGATGGAGTGAACCGGGCCACAATGCGCGTTTATTTCCTTTCTCTGACGCTCATGGAAAGGGTAAGGCACACGGATTGATCGGGGTGGCACGGTGATGTGCGGCACGCAGATGTAGCCGTGCGTTAGACGGTCCAGCTGTTTTTATGGGTGGGTGGGGGGGAGCAGGGTGGCGTGTGTGTGCGGGGTGGGGGGCAGTGGGGTGTTGATAGGAAATAGACGCCTTGCAGTCGGAATAAAGCCAAACGCGGCGCGACGCTTTGGCGACATTTAGGTTCGTCTTAGTGGCAAAAAAGGGAAATAATCCACTGATGTGTAATATCTCCTGCTTCAATCTCGTTAATTAGGCCTCCATCATTTACTGGATGATTGGCACCTCCCACCATGACGTGATAGCGGTGTGAGGCTATCCTGTGCATCCTTTAAGCGCATGAATATACGCTGGTTTTCACATATTTGGATCATTTATTTATCCAGAACAGTAATTAATTCCCTGTCTGAGCACTCTGTTGTTAATAAGCCTTCGGGTTCGGGAGCCGTATTTCCTCCTGGATACAGCCCGTAATTACAATTCATGATGACACCCTTTTGCCCCCCCTCCAAATAAATGTAAGAAACAGCGCCGCGTCTTTCTCCTGATGCTTGCTCCGTATTTGCGTGACGGCGTTTTGTGGACTCATTTCCGTACATCATGCGCATTCGTTATTACCGTTATGGCTGTGGACGCGCGGATACATAAAGCCGAGACATACACAGATGGATGAATTACTCCAAGAGTATCGCGATGCTGCTGTCAGAGTTAAGAGACAGCACTGCTGCTTTTTGAGGTTTAAAAATAAGATTTAAAAAAACGTGTCCCGTTATTGTGTGTGTGTGTGTCTCTGTGTGTGTGTAAAATGGATCCATATGGGTGTTGAGGACGGATCACAACCTGGCTCACGTTGGATGCCTTCATCATTTTATTCTCCTCCAGCTCCTCTCAGCATCACATCCATCGCATATGTGCCTGAAAATGACCTCTCACTTTCTTCTTCTTAATCCTCTTCTTCCTTCTCCTCTTCTAGGTTCACCTGGCACCTCAGTGAAGCCTGGGCCAGGGGGTCAGAGGTCGCCCACCAAACCTGCACTTCTCCCTCTTACCCCTACACCCCATCTCACCCCTTTCCTCCCCTTCTACACCAGCCCCCTTTAGCTGCTGTCACCCTACACTGTCTTCTGTTCCAGCAACTGGGGCTGCCACCTTATAGCCTCACTCACAAATTCACAAAGCTGCCACATCCATCCTCCCCCAGCACTTGTTTCTCGCCTGTGAGCCTCATCCAGTCAGCTTGAGAGGAAAGACCCCCCCCCAGAAAAAGATAAATAAACAAACTAACTGTTGTGCATTTCATGACGAGCGCTGACCGGCCGCTCACCAGACACTCTGCTCAAGTGTCTTAGTCATCTTCTCAGATAACACCTCTCACACCCAGGCCTCAAGATGATGTGCGAGGTGATGCCCACCATCTCCGAGGACGGGCGCGGTGGAGGTGGAGGTGGCTCGTCTTCCCCGGCGGGGGGCGGAGGAGGAGGGATGGGTGGCGGAATGGGAAGCGTGGGGGGCTACAGCAGCCGGGACCCGCGCGGCGGCGGCGGCAGTGGAGGCGATGAAGGAGGTAGCACAGGAAACCTGGAGTCGCTGATGGTGAACATGCTGACGGAGAGGGAGAGGCTGCTGGAGAGCCTGAGGGAGACGCAGGATAGTCTGGGGACGGCGCATCTACGCCTACGAGAGCTTGGCCACGAGAAGGAGTCCCTCCAGAGGCAGCTTTCCATCGCGCTGCCACAGGTACAGAGGGCGAGGGGAGGGGTCAGGGGGTTCAGGAGGTTTGGCAGGAGCCAGACATACCAAGCTGAAAAAGACACATCACTATCTCTACACACACATACATATGTCTCATTTCTCTTCTTTATCTGTCTTCTCCCTGAACATAAGAGCACTTAAAGTGAAGTAGTTCACATTTCTGCTTCTCAAGGTCAGCTTGAAGGTGTGAATGAAGGAGGGTCATGTAATCAATGTAACAATATTCTGTGCAATAGGCCCAATCGTGGCCTGTGCACACTATAAGCCACAGGCAGAAGTGTACACATGTCCCAAATGATAGTTTTTACTCTGCAAACAGCAGTTCACGTGAAAATGCGAGTAGCCTCTGCAGCCTGGTTGTTTCACAGTGTGGGTTTGGCAGCTAAATGCAACGCATCATCACCACAAATGCAATATTTACATCATTCTCTCCCACATTTTTGTTGCTCGCAGTGCTGTGGACACTGAAGGCCATCCTGCAGTAACACACAGGGATACACTGTACAACATGCACAGGGAGGAAAAGGATACAGTTAGTAGGATAATGACTGGATTAATTGCAGTTGTCTATTTACAGGAACTTCATATTTTGTAGATTTGTCAGAGCAGGAAAAAAAACGTTATGTGGTTCTTTATTATTATAATATAATTTACAAGCGTGCTGATTGACATGTGGCTGTGAATTGAAGGTGAAGTGTTCCTTTAATGTGGTGGGGATCAAGCTGCGGGGCAGGGCCCACTGTTGGGTATCAGAGTCACTGCATGTAACAGGAAAAACATGAAGCGAAACTAAGCTGAAAATAATTGGACTCTAAACCAGCCGAGACTCTGCGGAGCTTCACACTAAAATTCAACCTGAATTCTTTTTGTAATGTTTATAATTGAAAAAAAGTACAAAAACCGCAGCTTTATATGTAGTTTGAGATGTCTGTTACGAAAGAACAGGAATACTTGACTTTTTAGGGCAAATGGTTATTAACGATGACATAATGACTCACATAATAGTCGATCATAATAAGAATAGTAAGTTAAGAATAGTCTTAACGATAATATCTAAATATATATAGAAAATATTAAATAAGATATAATACCAATCAGTCAAATTCATCTTTAATTATATCTATAATTATAACAGCTGTGGGCCCTATTTTACTAAGTAATTAAGCTCAAAATACATGTGCACAAAGGTGGGTCTGTTACCATAACTATATGAATGCATACAAAAAGAACAAATACACACATATTTATGATATTATATATATATGCATTACTGACACTGTATTGATGAATATTCTTTAAAATACACATCACAGGTATCTCCAGAGTTAAATGCACACAGGTTGTAACAAAAAAATGTATAATGGGCACTTAAGTAAACAAAGACGAGACATTTATGCCTTATACACCCAAGATATTGATGTATTGTGCATATGCATTTAAATACTGAGTAAACATCGTAGTACAGGAGATCTGAAAAAGTCACAAAGCTACTTACATGTATAAAACATCAATGGCATGATGAAAAGCTGTAGGTGGAATTACAAGTACAAATCCTGTTTTTGAAGTGCTGTAAAAGTAAATATTATGAGTAGAGCGTTTCCTTCTATCAGACGTTCTCATAGTGAAAATGGTTCCGTGTTGAATTATTGATACGTGAACCTATAAGCAGGATTTCAATGTGGGAGATGGTCCAGGTGGTGCTGAGTTGGGCTCCTTTGGGGCCGTTTAAACTACAGCAACATGGATAACGATCACATTGGTTTGGGTGTATGTGAATCAGCTGAAAAAACAAACACTTCTCAGGCTGAAAATGGATCAGCAGAAAATCTGAGGCTTTTTTTTAAATGAAAAATTGCTGATAGAGTAAAAAAGTATAGTTATAAATTCAAACATATGTTTTCTTAATCTCCTATGATAGAAAACTGAATAATGTGGGATTTGTGATGGTTAATTTGACATAATAGGGTATTTTTAATAATATATACTGATAACATTCAAAGTAAGTCATAACTTGACAAATTGATTATTAAAGTAGACACATGCCTGATTATTCAACAGTCATAACAGACCTAATGCTGAAATCAGACTGTAACGTCCTCAGTGTGAGACACAACTCCATTTTTTTATGCATCGTCACAATCTTATAGACTATAACATTTTTTTTCTGGATAGTAATCAAGTACCAAATTAGAAATAGTCCAATAAAGTACCTAAAACTTAAATATCAAAAATTCAAATTTTAATAAAAACAGGTAAATAAATAAATACTACTGTAATACTAAACAATATTTTCTTACACCCAGACGTTGGGAGCAACAGGTGTAACTGACTGAGCGATAAAGGGCTCGCTGCCACATCCTAACACATACGCTGCTTTATCATCTTTTTTTACTTTGAATGGACCTTAAAGAAAAACAAAACAGACATTACATTGGACTCTAAGACTTTAATCTCATAATTGTGACTCTAAATTCACCACAAAGTCATTACTGAGGGCATTAATCAAGTGAGAAGTGGAGTCATTTTCCCTTAGGCATTCATACACTCCGGCTCTTTTTGCAACCAGTGATGTCGCCCTCTGCTGGCCATTAGGAAGAAAGCATTTAAGTCGCTTGAGCACAACTTTTCAGACACTGAGGCTACATCTATGTTAGATGGAGAGATGTTTTTCCAGCTCACTTCTGTTTAGATTAGGTTAAATTTTGGTAGCCATCTGAGTAAATTAAGTCTTTAAGGATCTTAAAAATACCTCAAAAACAGCACTAAGTCTTAAACGACCTTCTGGGCTTTTCAAATGTGATGCTAATATGTGTGTGGCACAGACTGGTCCTACCTGAAGCCCGGGGATGATGGCGCAGTGTTTCATTTGCCCCTGTAGCTCAGAAGCCAATATTATCCCACATCCCATGCCCGAGAGCTAATCATGTTGTAATTCCACTCAACATAGACGAGCTCCGTCTCTATTTTCAGGCAGGAGTCATTGTTGGATGCCTCGGGCTGCAGTGTTGTCTCCCTCATTGTTAGTACCTATTTCTCTCTCTCTTGCCATGTCTGAAATATCAAAAATGGAGTAACAGACGTAGCGGTGCTGCACGTTCTACCAGAGAATGAGTGGACATTAAAGGGCCGTGTTCCCTCGCTGAGAGGAGATCAATATGGCGCACACATCTGCAGAAGCACACAGATAGAGGAACACATGGACGGCTGTGGCACATTCTACAGTAGATGAGTTCACCGAGTTTATCTGTGTGTGTGTGTAGACGTTGCCAGGAGAGGAAAAACAGGAGAGAGGGATGGAGTGAGCGACAGCACAGCTTGGAGAGAGAGAGAGGAAGAGAAAAAAACCTGGTGATATGAAACTCACAGAGACTAACAAATCAAGTCCATTTGCATATTGCTGCATGCTAATGAGGTCTGGAGTGTGTTTTAGATGGTGTGTATCATGACGGGGAAAGACTGACATGGATGAAGGTGGGATTTAGTGGTAAAAAAAATCATGTCAGTCATGACGCGGAGAGATTTCCATCATCTACCTGACTGAAGCGATGGAAAGTGTCTGGTTACGGGGGTCTGTTTCACACCATCCTTTACACCAATTAATCCTAAAATTATAAAATCCTTTGGGCCCAGAACGTGCCATCTGTACACAGTAATTTCCTCCCTCATCCTTCCTCTTCCATCTTTTCAAATAAGCCTCTTTCTTTTACTTGTTCCTCCGATCCTCCTCTATTTCAGCCCAGTGAGCACATCAGCTCAGAGGCTTGTTACAGACTGTACACGCTGTACTTTATAAATGCGTTTTTGGCTGATAGAGAGTGTGAGGTAAGGCGCCTATTTGCTGCCGTGTGGGTAAACTGATCACTCTTAGCACGGAGCAAAGATAACAGCAGCCAGCGCGCATGCATCAGTACGCTTTACTGGCTCGTTTGCATAAGCATTTTTTTCCAAAACACACATGCTTTGGTGCACACGTGCTCAGGGACGGTCATGTGCTCTGCATCATGTGTGCATCGCGCCACGGTCACACACGAGAGGACAATCAGAGCATGGGCGGGCGCTTATGGTACACATTGTGTGCATGGTCGCGGGTGTGAGATTGCAGAAGCAAAAACACAACCTCAGCTGCTGAAAGCTGAAGTCGGCCTGAGCGAGCTGAGAATGTCACCCTCTCTGTTGATTTGTTGCCATAGATTTTGATTGTAACTATCATGTGGCTGACCTCACAAAATATACATAATTGGAGTAAATTACACAAAATCACAACATTTCAGTTGGACCGCTGTCAGTTGGAAAAAGAAAGACTGGGCTGGCCTAATTTACTCTCATGCTTGTTTAACCTCCAGGTTTTAATGATGGGAGATAGCGGGCCATGCTTATTGTGCAATTAAACCAATTTCAGGTGCAACGCCTGCAATAAACCCGGTGGTTAGATTTTATATCAAGGTCTGGACTCCATGAGCGCTGCGGTAGACATGGCAAAGACCGTACTGGAAGTGAGTCGTTTCCTTTTTCAGCCGCAGTGTAGATGCTTTTCTGTGCAAGTATGCGTTGATTTAATGTGCGGGAATTCTTTGAGGCCAATGAGCTTTGAGCTTGCTAATGAAATCAAGATCTGTCAAACGGTTCGCTGTGGTTAATTGCACTGTAGGTTAACGGAAAAGATTGGCCGTAAAAGCCTCCTGTTGGCTTTTACTGCTGCGCGTTTCACTTTCTGTGGGATAGACGGCCAAAGCTGGAGAAGGTAACATACTCCTATAACGATGAAATAAAGGAGTTTGGTCGGAATATTTTTGCGGTCATTGAAATTATTTGCTTGTTTTGCCTCCACTTTGTTGACATTTATACTTATGATAAGAGCGTAAAATCCACTGAAAGGCACCATTAGAAATGAAATGCAGCATAAACATACCAACTTATAACCTTCCCTCCTCTTCTGAAGTTTAAGTGTGAAAGTCTGAAGCACATTTAGTAAAAGTATGAGCGTACTTGGCATCATATCTGGTATCGCCTTATAATGAGTAAATATATTTAGTGGGTTTGACCTGAGTGTTGGTTGATGACGTGGACTCTCCACACTTGGCACGTAAGCCCAAACCAAGCGACCGATTTCCTCGCAGATTGACATGACATGTCACGATGATATCAGTTTTTCTACTGGCCCAAAGGTAACATGGGAGGGAGTAATGGACACAAATGCTGATTTTGTTGATGTAAAAGGTGCCTTTTGGTAAACATACACTTTGATGATTGTGACCGCTTGGTTATTAGCCACAGATGCCACTTTGAAGACTGGTTAGCTTCAATTTTTCCTTGGAAAAAATTGGCACTAAACTTCACAGCGTGGAGTCTTTTTTTTAGCTTTCATGTTTGTTTTTTAATTATTATTAATTTGGAAAACTGGCCAAAGTTAGAGGAGGTAACCCCATGCTGAGATCGTTCCAATCCAGTTAATCCAAAGTCTGGCAACAAGATTTTCAGTAACCATGAAGTTATTTGGTGGTTTCACATGCTCTCAGCCAATGCTGAGTCAGCAGACAATAAAAAAAAATCAATCAAAGGAGAATTTTTGGTCTACACCTTCTGTGCCAAGCAGTCATGAAAAAAGCTTTGATGATAGCATGCGTTCACCATAGCGTTGTTTCAATATGCTTTTAAACATCAGAGCATTTATTTCTGTCCAGAGTTGCATTAATTTTTCACCAAGGTCTTGTATTGATGCTGGATGAGTCGGACTGCTGTGGGAAATCTTCTCCAGTGTATCCCAAAGATTCTCAGTGGGTTTAGAGCCAATCCATGTGTGAACATGATGCCTGACGCTCCCAGAACCACTCTTTCACAGTCTGAGCCTGATGAATCCTGCCATTGGTATCTTGGAATATCTCTGTGCCATCCAGGAAGAGAAAATGCATCGATGGAAAACCTGCTCGATTGGTATATTCACGTAGTCAGCTGACCTCATTTTTTGGACAGATAACTTTACTAAATGGAGACCTGACTAAGCAACCTTAGATTATAACAGAGCCCCCATAGGCTTGTACAGTAGGCACTAAGTGTGATTGGTGCATTACTTCATATGATGCATCAATCAGGAAAATTTGGACTCTGTCTGATCTTTATGCACCTGAGCAAACTGAAGCATCTTTTAAATTAGCCTCACTGAGGAGTGGTTTTCTTAAAGTAACTGGAAAAACATTTTTCCATTAATATGAGGTGTGCTGTTAAATATATACATCAAATATACAATCAGGAATACAGAAATTAATGTGAAAATAATTGAAATAAAACAAATGTACCGTACCATACCAGCTTCATTTATAAAGCACGTTAACATAAAACCAGGGTTCACAAAGTGCTGTACATATACAAATAGCATAAGCAAAGTAAAATAAAATAAAATAAGATAAAATAAAATAAAATAACTAAATAAATAAGATAAAATAAAACATGTTAAAACAAATTGAGTCAAACCCTTAAAGAGTGCCAAAGACTTCAGCAAATAAATATGTTTTAAGACGAGTTTTAAACTCAGAAAGAGAAGAGGCTTGTCTAACGTGCAAGGGCAGATCATTCCACAACTTTGGAGCAGCTACGGCAAAAACATGATCACCTCTAAATTTATACTTGATTGGCGGGCCTAAGGGAATGGGCAGGGGTATATGGTTGTAGTAGCTCTAAGAGGGGGGGGGCATTACAAGATTTAAAAACAAATCTTGTAAATAAACAAACTTTAAAAACCATCCTATAATGTACAGGTAGCTTGATGTAAATAAAGACAAACTAATGAAAACAGAAATGATCCATCACACTTTCTAAATGAATTTGTGACTATCGTCAATTTTCATATTATTTTGCTGCATTTCATGATTTATTTATTAAATAAATCATTTATTTATTTCTGTATGTGTTTTTGATGAAGGCAGTTGTGGTTGCATATAGACCGAGGTTAACAATTAAAGCAAAATAAAGTGACTCCAAAATGTAGAGTTTGTTCAGTAAATTTGGTAAATTTAAACTATAGATATATATAATTGGCTAAAGCTAGAAGATTTATCATCATCCTGAGATATTTCCAGCCTCATTAACATGGAGTTTGACGGCAACATTTTCTCCTCACTACATTTTTTGGTGTCTGATGGAGAAGCAGAAGCAGATTCATGTCTTATTGGCAAAGAATCTTTAAAATAAAAGAAAACCTTGCAGCTTCGATGTAAATCAGCTGTCAGACGTTTCCTGACTGAAGTCCTTCACTCCCACCTGTACGTCCCACCTGCTTGACCTTTCTGTAATCATTCTTGGATGTATGAGAGGTAAAGCAGTGTGTGTGTGTGATCAGTATGTCTAACCTGCACTCATGACCTCATGCAGCAGCAGCACTGTTCAGTCATTAACAGCACCCTCTTGTGACCCTGCAGGAGTTTGCAGTGCTGACCAAAGAGTTGAACCTCTGCCGGGAACAGCTGCTGGAGAGAGAGGAGGAGATCGCGGAGCTGAAGGCAGAGAGGAACAACACACGAGTCAGTACACTTCCATGTCTGTTTTACATTATGCTCTCCTCTGATCCTGGCATGCAACCTCGCCTTTTCTGAAAGACTTCACACGAGAAAACGTAATCCTCTGAGACATATCAGAGGTGCACTGTGGTGAGCTTTTACTGCATGTGAACCACATGTGTTTCCAGCTGCTGCTCGAACATCTGGAGTGCCTGGTGTCCCGCCACGAGCGCAGCCTGAGGATGACCGTGGTGAAGAGGCAGGCCCAGTCTCCGGCCGGGGTCTCTAGTGAGGTGGAGGTCCTAAAGGCCCTCAAGTCCTTGTTCGAGCATCACAAAGCTTTGGATGAGAAAGTGCGTGAAAGGCTACGGGTAGCTCTGGAGCGCGTGGCGGTCCTGGAGGAGGAGCTGCAGTCTTCCTCCCAAGAGGTGAGCCCCTGTTTCCCTCCCGCTTAGTTTTCTTTCCAAATTAGAAATAGAAGATAATTACAGATGGGGCCTCTTTGATTATTCTCTTTGCCTTGTTTTTAGGTTCTGTCTTTAAGGGAGCAAATCAAACGACGCCAGCAAGGACTAGACAACGGCAAAGAGGTAATAGAGCACATTTCATAGGCAATACTTTAATAACTGTACATACAGATCGTAAAGCACAGTCAGCTTATTGTAGAGGGCAGAAAACAGGTTGGTTTTAGAGTTGTGTTCATGCTGACCTGACCTGTGATGTCACAGCAACACATATGTACTCTCTGCATGCAGCAGAGCAAAGCTGAAAAAAATGGCTGACATTACAAACCGCTGTGTTGTTAGCGTATAGAAGGTTTCCCATGCTGACCATCTGTAGCTAGGCTCATAGACCCGCATTGTGTCTGTTTGCATGGTCTTTGGGTACACAGTCTGAAGGATTATAGGAATGTTAACTAACACAAGAAAGGGAGTGACAGCGGAGTTCACCACAAAGAGAAAGAAGCACAAAAGAGCAGAAGCAAAGACAGCTGAGAATTTTCATTGTCTTTAACACTCTGTTCACAGCAGCGAGGCTGTTTGACTGTTGTGGCTTCCTTACTTTCCAGAGGCTCAGCACAAACACGAGCAGGAGTGGTCTATAGTGTATACGTGGGTCTGCAAAGCAAAGCTCTGACCTCAACACTTGTAGTTTAATATCAAAGAAACACTCATTATACAAGTAACTTTTTAACATTAACAATAAAGCGTTTAATCATGTTTTGATACCTTTTGCTATTTTTCCACAGACTGCATACGTAGATCTTAAAGTGGGGGTACAAGAAAAAAAAGCGGCTGCTGTTTAAAGCTGCATAAATCTTTCCTCACTCTGCAGCTGGAGCGTTGATCAGGTGCCACTGATTGCCAGAAGCTGCTGCAGTTATTGCAGTAACTGTATACAGTTTGTTCTTAGATCAGTACAACTGTCATATGGCTTACAGCCATCACTGTCAGTTTATTCCCGTTAAGCAGCATTTCAGTCATTCTTCAAGGAGGAAGTTATGCACTGGTGGTTAGCACCGACGCCTCAAGGCAAGAAGGTCCCGAGTTTGAATCCCATCCATGTCAAATCAGTGAGCTAATTCAATAAATTGATGGTGGCTTGAGATGTTTTTGTTAACATGTTATGTTCCTCGGTTACATAGATATGACAATATGATGTGTGTATTGCGTTGAAGTGTACTGATTATCAAATATTGTGAAACTGTCACAATTGGGCAAATTATTGTATAACCAACCCCCTATCTGCAACAGGATTTCTTAGTTGCTTAAAAACTGCATTTCACAGTGTTAACGAAGAAAACTTACTCAAAATACTAACTGTTGTTTCTTTTTCATGTGCATAAGCTTAACAGAAAGAGAAGAATTTAGTAAAATCCCTGCTCCCACTTTGAAAAATGAACACATTGTAAAACCTGCACATTTACATGCACTTCTCATTCAATAACCAGACCAGCCCAACAATATATATACATTTTTTTTTAAACCAGGGCAATAGAATTTAAAAAAAATAGAGCATTTCACACGTTTTTAAACCACTGTGGCACAGGATAGTCCTCTGAGTGGAAGATTAGGTTTCAGACGTTACAATAATGTTACTTTTAACATATAGAAATGAAACATATTGTATTATAATGTTTATCTTAAATTTCTGCAGATACAACTTTTTGCTCCACTACAATTAAATGTTGCAGAGTTCAAATTTAAGTTCTTAAATTTTGCTTCCTGGGGTGGAAATTTTTGCTTTAAAGGAAAAGAAACACGACAGCAAAATCCCTGGAAAACTCATAAACTCTGGAGGTTTTATTCTTAGTAATCAGACTTTATCCTTTTTCTATTAAATACAGTAAATCTTTTCTTTTCTTTCAGAGGCTTCCCAACGGACCGTCCTCCATCCTGGATGACGGCGAAATTGACAGGCAGAGAGAGGGCGAGATAGAGAGACAGAGGTCGGAGCTGGGACAACTGAAAGAGCGACTGGCCCTCATGTGCAGACAGGTATTCGGTTCAGGAGCTCCTAAGGTCTAATGCTCTTAGCAAAACAAGCAAAATATCGCAAATCTGGAATGCTAACAGACAGAAAACAATGTGTGCCCGCTCAGCCTTGTATCCTTCATTTCCTGTCAGGTTGGCGAGATCGAGGAGCAGCTGACGTCTGCCAGGAGGGAGCTGGCCCGATCAGAGGAGACCAACCAGAAACTACAGAGGGATCTAAAGGAGGTGTGACACTCTGAGCTATGTTGTTCATACTTTTTTGTTGTGGTTACTAAGCTGTTTGTTTACGTGGCTGCAGCAACTGCTGCTGTATGCAAAGCACCGTGCAGCCGTGATGTCACTGGTAGAGCTGCAGGCGATTTTTCACACGGATGCAGGCCGGTTAATCAGTCAGTGCGCTGGCAGCTGAGTGAAAGGCGTGCGGAGCGTTTTGGAATTAGAGGTAGTCGAGCGAGTTTAATCAGCAAACTTTTATTTCTTGCCACGGCCTGTATCCTCCCACCCAACCCCCACCCTCATTTCTGTTGGACATAAGAGGGTGCTTCTGACATCTGTCAGTGATAACTATCAAGCGGTCATTATCATTCCTTAACTAATAGCAGTTCAGACTGAGTGAATTATCTTTTTGAGAACGCCTCCTTGTAAATTTACCATTTGCTCTCTTACGCCTTTCTATTTGTTTCTCACAGTGGTTACATATTTTCACAGGCGCTCTGTCAAAGGGAAGACATGGAAGAGAGGATCACCACATTAGAGCGCAGGTTTGTGTTTTCTCTCCACGTCCATCAACACGGAGAGAGTGCAGGATGGAAAGTGCAATAAAGAAAATCTATAAAGGCAGAAACAGTAGAATGGAAAAGAATGTGCTAAACTATATTAGAAATAAATGTAAGGATTAATTAATACATTTAATTATCTGCATATTCATTCCCCTGATTTATTTTTTATTTTGTTAATTTTTTAATGGATTTATTTGATAAAATATCCTTGCATTTTGCCCCTTATTCATGTTTTTTCCGTTTACATTTATATATAAAATTGACATGTTTTTAGAAAAATCATCCAAATCTCATATGAAGTATGTCATATAAGTTGGTTGATTGTCATCATGCTTCCCTTTTACACTAGATTCACTCCCACAAATTAAATACATGAATAAAAACACAGATGAAACAAATAATTTTATTAGTAAAATGATATTTAATTTTTAACGGAATACAGGAGCAAATTTAAACATTTAGTCTCATATTTGATAAATTGATTGTGTGCATTTACCCTGGATATTTATTATTTTTGGTAGATTTATTTCTTTATAGTCTTCATGAAGATGACCTTTCTTCCAAAATCCCGACCACTCACGTCTCTGTTGGGGTCTGGTTTGCAGGTACCTGAGTGCCCAGAGGGAGGCGACTTCTCTCCATGACATAAAAGATAAGCTGGAAAACGAGCTGGCCAGCAAGGAGTCACTCCACAGACAGGTTAGGTTAACAGTCTCTTTCATCTCCATGTGTGTTCATGTTTCTGCTGCTGATTGGCAGCTTGGCTGTGTTTCGCATTGGCACAGAAAGTGCATCATTAGTGCCTTTTCTACTTCCCCCCCCTCCCCCCCCCCCGACGGCTTTAAACATGTCTTTTTGCCCTCGGCAATCTTCTATTGCGGTCCGAGTTCCACCTGCACTCCCTGACATTCCGCTTTCCTGCAGAGTGAAGAGAAGAACCGGCAGCTTCAGGAGCGTCTCGATGATGCCAAACAGAAGCTGCAGCAAACCCTGCAGAGAGCTGAGACGCTGCCTGAGATCGAAGCCCAGCTCGCCCAGAGAGTGGCTGCACTCAACAAGGTGTGTACGTCCTAATCGGCCTCAGTAAACCCTTGTTGGTGTATTTTAAAGTGATCCGACAGGTTTGCCAAAGTCTTGCGAGCCTTTTTATCCCCAGTCGTGTTTTTTTAAACAGCAATATTTTCTTGAGACAACATTAAATACGTGGATGCGTGTGCACAAATTTGGTGCGAGCTGGAATGTGCAGCAATGCAGAGACTCAGTTGCATGCGTGAGTACATGCAGGCAGGTGCAAGCAGGAGCATTTGTAAGTGCATGCTTGTGTGCATTCACGCCCACATAATGTGTAGGGGAAAAAAAAACACAAGATGTCAAAAGATAGAAGAATAGCAAATATTTTATCAAGCCGTGCCAGCAATACATAATCAGACAAGCTGAGATGAAAGCCCGCTCAGGGCACAGAGTGAGCACAGCTATTACATCCTTGGGCGCTCAGCACGTCAAGGACTGTACACCACCAAAATTCTTCCTGTCTGACTGATTTAATTGCATGCATGTTAACCTCTTGCATTCCCGTAAAAAAATGTTTTCCTCGCACCAAAAGATTTGCATAGAAGTCGCTCTGCTCTTATTAGTCAAACCTCTTCAACGACTACTGCTTCTACATGTTCGGGCAGGAAGGCTGGCGTGGAAGGGTAAGATTAATGTCCTGTAAGAAACAAGAAAACAAACTTTCCTGTAACACTGTGATCTGTACAGGCATGTAACTAATTGAAGGAATAAGTCAACAAGCTGTTCCTTTTGTGTTAATTTGTATTAGTGTTGCAACATGATTCAGGCTCTAACCTTGCTCTCCAATTGCTCAGGCGGAGGAGCGTCATGGTAACTTTGAGGAGCGACTGCGACAGATGGAGGCGCAACTGGAGGAGAAGAACCAGGAGCTACAGCGAGTGAGTCATGCTTGCTTTTCCATCTTTCTGTGTTTTCATCCTCCCCCTCTTTTCCTTTTGTCAGGATTTACTCTGCACAAAGGCGCACTAATTTTCTAAACCCTCTATATGACCGTGCACATTCAGATTGAAGTCGTTGTCTCTCTCTCTCTCTCAGTCAAGCAGATTGCCTGTTATTAACTGTCCCCCCCCCCCCCTTCTCTCAGCCTCTGCACTGATTTTTAAAAATCTTTCCCTCTCGCTCATCTCGCTTACCCTGTCCCTCAGGCGAGGCAGAGGGAGAGGATGAATGACGAACACAACAAGCGCCTCTCTGACACGGTGGACAAGCTGCTGTCCGAGTCCAACGAGAGGCTGCAGCTCCACCTGAAGGAGAGGATGGCTGCCCTGGAAGAAAAGGTGACCGCCTCCGACCACAGAAGGAATTCCCAGCCAAAGATTTTTTAAATCAGGACCGCATTAACTGCAGTAAATATTATCTTAACCCCAATTAACTCCCGGCCTTGGGTGCGTTCACTCAATTCTCTGCCCTCCAGGAAGTGACCAGTTTAAATTTGAGTACATTTCCAAGCCGTGCCTCAAACATCCATTAGCTCTTTTTGTGTCCTACTTTTCATTATTCCTGGAACTCATTAATTTACAAATACAGAGATTTACTACATGTAATAGACATAAACATCCAGATTAGAAATGCCTGGCCGTTGATTTTTTTTAATCTCTTATCTACAATCTGTGCCTTATTTGCACTATCAGCAAACAAAAAGGGATCTTTTCTAAATGTAAACTGCTGTGATTTTACAGCAGGTATAAAGTCCTGTTGATGATAAAATCCAGGTGGGATTAGGTTTAAAGGAATGTGCTTAAAAGTGGAGCCTTTCGTTTGCAGGGTAGCACAGTGAGTTGGTGAGATGCTTACTGAGCTGTTACTTGTAGCATTGATAGTTTGCTGTTAATGTAGTCTTTAAATTATACTGCTGGATTTTGAGATACGTAACATTTATAGCTGACAAATAATATTTTATTGTGAACAGGTAACACGGACAAAGTTAGCCAGTGACGCAGTTTAACCCGAAAACTGCATGTCTTTTCCCCACATGCGGTAGTGTGATGCAGGTCATTGAGTTCTTGCTAAAAAGGCAAATCAGTAAAATGTCTGGGGTTCAAATTCGACAGCCAGCTGGAGACTTCTCTCCAAGCACTCTGGCTTCCTCCCACAGTTCAGAAATATGCACATTAGGTTAACTGGTGATTCTAAATCGACTGTAGGTATGAGGGGTCGTTTTTTTCCTTTTTGTTAGCCCGTTAAAATTAGTGGCCTGTCTAGGGTGTATCCCATGTCTCACCTCATAAGTGCTCAGATAGGCTGCAGTCCAGCTGCAACCCTGAATTGACTAAGCAGAAGAAAGTGAATGGATAGATAGTTATGAAGAATTTGGGAAGAATTTGCAATGCGTGCATCTGTGCTTTAATGCATACATTTCTATATATGCACTGCTGTTATTGTAGATGTAATTTGCATATGTAGATCATCTGTAATCCTAATGAAACACTGGCAAGAAATTGAATCCCTTTAAAAAAATCACTGGTGGCAGACTAATTTTAGACAAATTTTCTCAGATAGAACAAATAAGGTTTCCCTGAAATTCTCCTCATACTTTTATTACTTCTTATCATTTTTCTCCAGAACGCGCTTTCAGAGGAACTGTCCAACATGAAGAAACTCCAGGATGATCTGCTGGCAAACAAGGTGACCATACATCCAGGTTTTATTCTCAGGTTAATCTAGCAGACATGATTTTCCTCTTTTCTCCAACATTTTTTTTTTTCATTTGCAGGATCAGCTGATTGCTGAGCTGGAAAGGCTTCAGCTGGAGTTGGATCAGCTGAGAGCGAGGCCTGGGGGCTCTTATTCCAGGTTGGTACCATCATTTGGAACCAACTGAATTGCCTCACCTGACTGTAAAGATGCCATCATTGTGTCTCTTATCATTGTGGAAAAATCTCTCTGTGGTGGAGGTATTTAAAACTGTCAAGGTTCAAAGCACGGGGCTGAAACTGTGCTGACGCCACGGTTCATTCCCACTTCACATCTGCACGTCTTCACACAGCTTGTAGCTGTACGTCGACTGGCTACTGGGAATATTTGCAGCTATCTTCATTTACTGTGCTTTTTTAATTTAATCCTCTATTATTATACAATTTTTATTTTTCACATTGATATTTTCGTTTGCAGTATCTCAGCTGTGGAGTTGGCACATGTTATGCTTTAGTGCCCCACTTTGTTTGCTACTTGTGTGTAGGGTTAATCATTTCATCTTATCGTGTATCATGTTTTCTTTTATTTTTCCAGTCGCTCTCTCCCAGGCAGCGCTCTGGAGTTGAGGTATTCCCACGGAGGCGGGTCCCTCCCAGCAGGTTCCACCACTCACCTGGATCCCTTCGGTAATGCCTCTGCCGGAGGCGCAGGCAATCGTCACTGGCCCCGCTGGAGCTCTGCTCATGAGGACACTACCAAGGTGAGATATTTTAAAAGGTGCATCAGAAATCACTCTTCAAAGGTTTAAAAGTGAAAGCTGGGATCCTTCTTTTTTTTTTTTTTTTACAAATAAATTCGGTGTAGCTCAGTGATACACTGTAGTAATTTTCAACAGCACTGAATCACTGCAGCTCAGAGAAATAAGCTAAATGGGATTTGGGATACACAAAATTAGATGTTCCTAGTATAGACTATATAAAAAACATGGACATTAACCTTTTTTTTTGGATGCTGCACTCTGCACACGAGTTATTTCATATACCTACAAACTCAATTTAATGTTGAATGATTGGTATTTGCAAATGGGATCAGATGTCCGTTGTGTAGTGAATCATCCTGTCTTGCTTTGTGTGCGCAGTACTCAGATTGGGATCACACTCTGATTGGGACTGGGTTCCAGCCAGGCATGGATGTGGGATGCTCAGACGATGAAGACGACGGGGAGGCTCGGTTTGGCTCCGAGCTTCTGTCACCCAGCGGACAGACGGATGTGCAGACCCTGGCCATCATGCTGCAGGAACAGCTGGAGGCCATCAATAAGGAGATCAAGTAAGGAACGCCAAGAGCGCTTAGAGATTCAGAGAAGTAAGAATGTGAGAAACACCTCCCTACATGCTGCAGACTGATTCACACCAACACCTGCTACAACCTCAAAAATAAACATAACAGCACCTCTCCGACATGTCCTGAAGAGAAAATGCAGTTGTGGAAGAATTAATCAGATCCTGCTAGTGATGAATTAATACATTATTAGATTGTTTATGGATGCATAAGCAGCAGTTGCAGCTACTCAAGGTGGAGCTAGTCTTAACAACTGTGGACCCCCTTTTTCCTTCAGAACTGCTTGAATTCTTCATGGCACAGATTCAACAAGGCGCTGGAAACATCTGAGATTCTGGTCCAAATTGACATGATAGCATCACACAGTCGCTCCAGTTTTGTCGGTTGCACATCCATGATGCAAATCTCCAGTTTCACCACATCCCAAAGGTGTTCTGTTTGGTTCATAGCTGAATTTGACTTATCAGCAATTAACATTTCGGGAAAACGCACTGATTAGCTTTCCTGTAGAGGTCTGAGTGAGGAGAATTTGCCTATTTGTTTAGATTAAATAATTAGCCAGAGCCATCAACTCCTAAGCTAGCATGGCGAATACTAGACAAAGCCATTTTTTACAGAATAAACACACAAGATAGAAAAGTAAATTTGCCAACTTAAGTGACGCTGCTTATATGTGCAGTAGATATATTATTAGATAGAGCCAGGAGAGGTGATTCTTCTTGTCTCCAGTAATTCTGCTCTGCTGGCTGTAGCTACATTCATGACTATGGTATCAATTTTCAAATCAAGAAAGCTACCAAGCTTTTTTTTCTCCAAACTGTCAAACTACTTCTTTAAGACTGTCCTGATTTGTTTAGAGCTCCAGGACACTTCTGGAGCCCTTTTCTGAGTTCTAATATTATCCACATGTTTGTTGCCCTGAAAACCCAGATTGATCCAGGAGGAGAAGGAGAACACAGAGTTGCGTGCTGAGGAGATCGAGAGCCGGGTCAGCGTGGCTTTGGACAGTCCGCCCATCCCTCCCTCTTCCCTGGGGAGAGACAGCACAGGACGGGGCTTCATCCCCACTTCCATCACATCCTCCACCCTGGCCTCCCCTTCTCCCCCCAGCTCCGGGCACTCCACCCCTCGTCTGCCTCACTCCCCTGCCCGTGAGACCGATAGACAGGTACGACTGGAATGTAGAGAAGAACTCCTATTTCAGTTCGTGTTAACCTTTTTACCTCACCTTGGTGTCAGCCTCCCTGTTTATGCAAACAGCTCCTCCAGACAGTGAGTCATTTAAATAAAGCATAAGTAATCACGCAGATAGGGTCGAGAAGTTTAGTTATTCTTCAGCGGCAACAACGTCAGATTGGGAAAGTTTGATTTAAGTGACTCGTGGTGCGGTATGAAGGTTCTAGCAGCGGGCAGATAGATTACAAGTAATGGTGCAATAAACAAAAAGGAAGCTGTCAGTGGTGATTTTGAAAATTGATCATGTTTATGTAGGCGTTCAGTGAGAATGGCAAGATTGGTTACAGTTAGGAAGCTGGATGTAAGCCAAGGAAAATAACTCTTTTAAGACTGTAGCAGGAAACCTAGTCGGCTTCTGCTCCCCTTCACGTCATAAAGGTGGGCTGTGCGACTAAAATTGTACAACATAAGAACTCCTCTTGCATTAATCTCAATTTTTAACCATTTGGTAAAAAAAACAAAACAGGAAAAGGATTACATTTCTAAACAAATAGGATATATTAATATAACAGTTGTTTAGTGGATTTCGCTCATGTTTTTCAAAGCAGGGCTTGCTGTTGTCCCCTTTTTCCATTTTTTAGTTGTTTACATGCATCATTGTTGGACAGAGTTGAGAGAATCAGGTCTGGACAGCGTCTGAAGTTGACTTTCTCGAGTATAACACACAGAAAGACACTGACAGCTTCAGACAAGTTATTAGAAATGGAAATATTTTGTGCCATTACGTTGCAGTCAGTCGGACATCATTCGAAGGCAAAACTTCAAACGTTTTATTCAATCTAAATCTAGCAATTTGTTGCTAAGATGAGTCCTATTGTTGGGGCCCACAGTCACGTAAATAACAAGGTTTTCACCGTGCTCCGTGCAGTCCTGTGAAAAAATACACTCCATTATTTAGCAGCTTGTAGATCCACTTCTAGCAGCAATAACCTGAAGTATTCATGAAGTGATCAGTTTCTGTATGCCTTTATTAGTCTCTCACATTGTTGTGCATTAATGTTGGCCCACGCTTCTTCATAATATTGGTTCATTTCATTTCATTGTGCATTCATTTAAGCACAGCGCTCTTAGGATACCACCACAGCCTTTCAGGTCTGAGCTCCGACTCGGTCTTTTCTGTTTTGGTGTAGATTCTGTGGATTTGCTGCTGTGCTTGGCGTCATTGTCCTGTCACGTGACCTAATTTGGGCCAAGCTTTAGCTGTCAAACAAATGGAGTCACATTTGACTTTAGAATCCTGTAAAAATATAAGAAATCTGTTTCGGCCAGTCTCAGTCGAAGTTGTGGCTTGGCAATATTAATAATGATGCTACAACAGGTAAAAAACATACTTAGAATATAGTAGCTAATATTTTTTTTAATTTACAGGCAAAACATTTGAATATGTATTTTAACAAAGCATATTTTGCTTGCAAAAAACATTTTTCTAATATTCTGTCTAGTTTTGTCCTCAGTAGAGCTCACATCATCCATAAAATGATGATTTTTGTGTTTCAATATTGCATCTACTGCAAATTATACAGTTTACATTTTATATTCCAGAACAGCAAAGATGATGATCGATCCCTCGCTCTTCTCGACTCTACACCTCCTCCCACTCCTCGTGCGCTGCGATTGGACAGGATGGCCCTCACCCATCCGGGAGCGATGCTCGATGATCCCAGAGAGTTTCGCAGGTAAGACGGCTGCGCATTCGACATCAAGCGTGATGCTTTCAATGCGTATTTGTTTAGTTACTTTCTTTGTCTCTCCTTCAGTCTCTCGGCAGATGGCAGCAGCACCAACAGCAGCCAAGATTCACTCCACAAGGCCAGCAAGAAGAAAAGCATCAAGTCTTCCATCGGCCGGCTTTTTGGGAAGAAGGAAAAAGGAAGGATGGGCCAACCTGGACGGGATGGATCTGTTTCTCTTGGTAAACTGATAAAAGATAAGGGAGGGACTGACTGAGCATGAGTAATCCATGCTGTCAGCATTTACATCTAAACACGTTTTTGGCTCGGTGAATTCGGAGCCAAAAAAGTGTTCTTATCTAGCTCTTGCAATCTTTGACATCACTGTGTGTTTCCCAGCATCGACACCCTCTGAAGACCTGGCATCTGGAGACCCAATGGGAATGAATAAGACGGGAACTCTTGGTCCAGCAGATAAAGACCGCCGCAGCAAGAAAAAGTCAGTGAATTATATGCTGTGCGTTTCATATTTTGATCTTTTAATCGGACAGCACCAAATTAGAAATCTCTCTGTTGAATCTCTTATCAGGCATGAGCTGCTGGAAGAAGCATGTCGCCAAGGACTTCCCTTTGCGTCTTGGGATGGACCTACTGTCGTGTCGTGGTTAGAGGTAGGTGATCATAAAACTGAGATCTAAATGAAACTTTCATCTTGATTTAATCCACTCCTTGCCTCCTTCCAGCTGTGGGTGGGAATGCCAGCTTGGTACGTCGCCGCGTGCCGTGCCAACGTGAAGAGCGGTGCGATCATGGCCAACCTGTCCGACACGGAGATCCAGAGGGAGATCGGCATCAGCAACCCGCTGCACCGCCTCAAACTGCGGCTGGCCATCCAGGAGATGGTGTCCCTCACCAGCCCATCTGCCCCAGCCAGCACTCGCTCTGTGAGACTCTGAAACTGCACATACATTTAACAAGTCCATAGCCAAGGGGAGCACAAAATTATTATCTATAAATTATAAAATGCTCTGGTACATAAAAAATGCATATCTACCTCATGGCATTATATGAAATAGTCACAAAAACCCAAGCCCTTTTTTCCATGCCGTCAGCACAGCTTTGAAACGGACGTATTTCATTTCAAAATATGTTTCATGTCTGCACCACACATGTTTACAGAGTAAGTACATCACCATGGTAACCAAGAAAACAGAGCTTTAAGAAGCCGCAACTTTGCGCTTTAACCCAAACTGTGATCAAATATATTCGAGTGAGGTTGGTCACCTAAATGTAACCAAACAATGAATGAACGTGTAAATGAAAAGCAAAAGAAATATACAGCAGGAACTTGAACAGTGGCCTTTGGTGTGAGAGCTGAAATTACTTATGCCTCCTGCATTCTCCAAGAATTAGACTTTTTCGCCCAGCATGACAGACAAATAGATTGGATTTCGTTCGTTTTTTGCAGAACTTCCATAAAACTTGGTAATATCTACAGATGGGAGTCGTTTAGGCTGTGGGTTTTCTAATCCAGTTAGGTCCAATGGCTTATGAAACTGCAGATGTATGTGCCTAATATCTAGGATTATGAGTGGGTCATTGGAAAATGTTCGATCTTGTAGGGGGTCCCTGCTCCTAGAGGCTAAAGGGGGGGACCTCCAAAATTATAAGCCCCATTTTAACACTCTCATTTACCTTAAAGAAGGAATATTTTCTCATGATAAAAAGATCCCAGTCTAGACAGCTTCCCCATAGAATTAAAGGTAAAGAAGCCTTTAATTGGAGCACACTAAGACCTTAAACGCCTTCATATGTCGATTTATGTATTCATTTGGGACTGATATCTATCTTTCTGCTGAGTATAGACTTTTTGCTCAGAGTAGCGCCTTGCTGCATCCATATTTAAAGTCTGAGGTAAATGTTGAGCCAGATGTTTGTTGTTTAGAGACTGGCACAAATGATCAGATTATAGTCTCTGTGAAGGCCACATAATTAGCACCAAATGTCACAGTCACTAGTCATAAAATTAAAATGTGACCTGGAATATATGATATTAATAAGGAATGATGTAATATAAATAGCCTGTTGGGGCACATGACATGCAGGATGTAGGATTAGAAAGAGAAAAAGAAAACAGATGCAGATAAAAATGAATGCTAACAAACATGAAGCCTATTCTACATGTAATAAATGTCCAAAATAATAAAGATATGAATGGAAATAGGCTCTGCTGGGAGTGATGGGGTTCACCTTTGTCATGTGGAAAACATTAGCAACAAAAACTTTGCCCTCTCCCTCGGCAACAAAGACAAACCAGATGTTGAAAAATGTAGTAAAAGTGCTGCACGCACATGCATTTGTGGCACTGTTTTTTCCTCCGCTTCCTCAAGGAAGATAGAGTGAAAAATAGCTGAAAGCCATCTTCTTTTAAGCGTCTGCTTTGGAGCTTTTAACAAATGCCAGATTTTGGTTTTTCTTGGCTTTCCCTTTTCTGCATTTGGCTTCCTCTCTATTTACAGTAGGAATCATATTAATGATATGGTGAAATGATCAATCGTGCAATTTTGCCCAACAGGCTGAGCAGATTCATTAGTTATCGGTTCACATAAGCCTGTCGAACCTCTTGTTCGTGGAAATCACCATGGCGATGAGTCTTCTGTTGTGGTTGGCTGACATCTTTTGATGTGGCTGTTTTGGCATCGCGAAAATGTTCGAGTGTTGACTCATTGCTGTAGACAGGCAGTCAAGTGTGGTGTGTGTGCATTTTTTGTAATCTTTTATCTCACGGCTTCGCTTCTTTTGTTCACATAACTGCAGTCTACCAGTAACGTGTGGATGACCCACGCAGAGATGGAGTCTCTGAACGCCGCCACCAAGCCCCCGGTTAGTGCCCCAGCCGTCCTGTCTCTGTCTGACAAACTGCCCTTTTATGGTCATGGTTATTTTATTTTATTTATTTTGAATAATGTTGAGCGTCTCATCCGGTCTGAATCACGTTGATGAGTCTCTCCCCTCCCTTCTCCTCTCTCTCCTCGTACTTCTTTTTTTGTATTTCTGTCTCTCTGTGGGCCCAGGCCATAGTGTTGAGCATCTTCTTCTCTCCCTGTTGTTGCCGTTTCAGTGTGAACTGCTTCCAACTAATTACCCGTTCACTAACACACTGTTCCTCCCTTTTGTCCTCTTTTCCCGCTGCTGCTGTTGCTGCTTCCTCCTCTGCTGCTCCTTCACTATCTATCCATTCGTCCACCTTGCTCTTCACCCCCGCACCCCTCTCCCTCACCACCTCCACATCACTCTCTCTGGCTCTGTCTCTCTTCGTCTTCCTCTTCTCTTCTCTCTGCAGGAGCTGAAAGAGTTCAGCTGGGATCAGGTAAGGGATCAGCTGCGCCTTTTTGAAAAAAAGTTCGCACAACATGCTGCGTATTTGTCACTCATTTCATCTCTAACAGCAGTGAGTCATTTGCAGCGCCATCAGATACCAGGCCGAGCGTGAATCAGTGTTGCTCATCTGTGGTTGTCCCCTCCAGATACTGGCCTATGGCGATATGAATCATGAGTGGGTGGGCAACGAGTGGCTGCCCAGCCTGGGCTTGCCACAGTATCGGAGCTATTTCATGGAGTCCCTGGTGGATGCTCGCATGCTGGACCACCTGACCAAGAAAGAGCTGCGAGGACAGCTCAAGATGGTGGACAGCTTCCACAGGTAGAGCTCGGCTTCATAACTCATGCTCTTTTGTCTCGTGTTTACAAAACTCTTACTCTCCTACCTTTGTGTGCATGTGACAAGGGAAATATGAAGGTGTTAAAAGACAATGGTTATGGCATTCTGACAGCTCAGTTGTGTGTCTCCAGGCCTTCTCTGACTTCCCTTTCGAAGGACTGAAAGGGTCAGAGGTGCTGGGTTGTTAATGCTTTGTGAGAGTGGAAACACGCCCTCCTCGGTTAACCTGCCTGAACCCCTGACCCTCTGGCTCTTTGCCCTCTCCCAGGGTCAGCTTGCATTACGGCATCATGTGCCTGAAGCGTCTAAATTACGATCGCAAGGAGCTGGAGAGGAGGAGAGAGGAGAGCGCCCACCAGAACAAAGGTGACCCCTTGTTTCTCTGCCATTATCTCACCTTTCAAGCCCCAGTGGAGGGATGGTATTGTACAGTTCTCCGAGCCAGCAGAACTAGCTAATTCGTTTATTCATGTGGTGCTTTTGTGCTGTTTAAAGCATACCTTAGTGACTACTAAAACCAGGTTATTTGTTTTATTTGACTATTAGTTTTATTGCATTTTTATTGCCTGTGCTATTTCATGTGCCATGCACAGCTCAAGTTTAAGAAGCAAAGCATTTTCTCTTGTGGAAGGGCAAAAATCCCGTGTGTTTCTGGAGCTCATCGTAACCAAACTGGACCAAGCACAAACTAATAACTAGCAGGTTAAATACAGCTTCAAATAGAAACTCGCACTAATCTGGTGGTATCGTAAACATTTAAACTTCTACCAAACATCAATAGAACATCAATCTTATCACAGCGGAAACAAGTTTGTGTGAATACTATGAATACATCTTTTCAGAACCTCCTACATGCTGTCCCTGAGCAGAGAACAAGTCTGACTGGTACTATCTCCTGTTTGGCTTACGTGTTAGAAAAGGCCGCTTCCCACCTGGATTATCAAAGTGTAATTCAGAGTTTATGTGTGAACTTCAATCTTAGATCCTTATACAGTTTTACTTTGCTACCTGCTGAACTAAATAAACATGAGCCGACTGCATGGCTCTGCAAAGGCTGAAAATCACCTGCATTCGCTAATCGAATCTCTGGATTCTGATAAGTTTGTGATATTTTATTTATATAAGCTCAATTTGATCTATTTGTAAAGTTATGATGCAAAATCCAGTTGTGCCCTGTCTTGCATGGGTAAAGAAGCTTTTCGAGAATTCTTTGGTTCCCATCTTGATAACTTCTATAAAGGGTCAAACCGCACCTCTGGTAAACACTGTGATGCATATCCGTCCAAAATCTTTTGAGTTTTTCTGATAAAGAACAAACCAACAACATTAAATAAACTGGAAGAGGTAAAGATTTGTACCTTATATTTATATTGATACTGATCAGTATATGTTTTTAATTGTTGTTGTTTTTTTAATTCTAGTATTTTTCAACCCAGCAAATAGCAAAACCCCACCCAATTTACTGTCTAAAACACAGAGAAATAGCAACAAGCACCGGTACCCTGGATATTTTATCTGTTATTTTATCTATTTGATCTGTTTTCAAATGTCATATATCACCATGTTGTATAGGTGGCTGATCAGTTCAAGTCATAGTTTTCTTCTGTCTGAATTATTTTCTCAGATTTGATTGCTTCACCCTGTTTCAGTGTGTTAATTATGTTTGGTTTTGACCTGCCATCAGTCTACACTGCCAGCACCCTTTTACCAAACTGCCTTGCATCTCTGCGGACGGTTTCCATACTCTGCAAATACGAGTTTCATCATCCTCATAAAGGAGTAATAAGATTATGTAATGTCCGTAAAAAGATGCAGTATTTGAGAAGCTAAAACATTCAGAAAACAGTTTTTAATGACTAAACCTTTCCATTCTTCACAAGTTTGGGGGTTTTAGAATTTTAGCAGGGAAAGTTGCTGTACTGCTTTGAACTTTCGTCAAAACTCTTTAAAGTAAGCAGATGTAAAAAAGGAAAGTCTTTACAAGTAAACTATAAAAATACTTTCTTGCATCAGTGCTGGCATGTAAAAAAAGTGAAACAAAAAAACCCTTAATAATGGCTATTTTCTTTGATTTCTCACGTTCCTGGGAATTCCTGTGTTTAGACCACCCATTGTTCTTTCCCCCCCCTCGTCATACCTAGAAAAGATTATAAGCCACAACCTTCTAGCTCGGCTGGATAATGATTACATAAATGTCAACACGTTCGGTCATTAAACAAACCCAAATCTCTCGCTCTCCCACTGCTGCGCCTTGAAAAACACATGTTGTGCATTTACAGTCAGTTCATCTTGGCCCTCTCCCCAGAGGAATCATGCAGATGAGGAAATTAGCGTATCTGGGTTTGTCTGATGATAGGCCTGACCTGTGTTGTCCATGTGCGGAAAATAAATCAGTTAGTCAAATGTTTCATTATTTCCTCTGATCGCTGACCCTTACAGAAGATGGTTAATAAATCTGAGCAGCCCTGCATGTGTTTATGTATCCAAATTAAACTAAAGGAAGTGACTTCAGTCTTAATAAAGCTTTAAAAATAGTGTGCAGACAGCTTTCTGTTTGCAGATGAATGCCTCTCCTCCCTTCCTTTCACCTCCTCCCTTTCTCTTCCTAGATGTGATGGTATGGTCCAATGAGCGTGTGATGTGCTGGGTGCAGAGCATCGGTCTGAAGGAGTATGCCGACAACCTCCGGGAGAGCGGCGTCCACGGGGCTCTGCTGGCTTTAGACGACACATTTGACTACACTGACCTGGCCCTGCTGCTGCAGATCCCCAATCAGAACACACAGGTAGTGAATTAATTGTCGATGCACATCAAGAGAAATGTCTTTGCATCAAAGCCTGTTCCTACTTCCAAAGACAATTTATCAGATATTTTGCACTTTAAGATCCCTACAAACTTTTTTAGATTCTGATAATTTGAACAAGTTTAGCCAGTTCTGTGGTATTTACCCTAACTCTAATCTGAGTTATACAACAGGCAGCACAGTGGCAGAATTGTTCACACTGTTGCATCACAGAAGGAAGATTCTGGGTCCGCCTGGGACTGTGTGGAATTTGTATATTCGCTCTGTGACTGTGTGCTTTCCCTTCGGGTATTTCAGGCTCCTCCTGCAGTCTAAAGGCATGTAATTTAGGATAATTAGCCAAAAAGTTGGCCACTGTTAGAAATGGTTCACTGTATCTCTGTGATGGACAGGCGACCTGTCCAGTGCGTACCCCACCTCTCACCCTATGACAGCCGGGGTTGGCTCCAGGCCTGCTGTGACCCTGAAGTGTTTGTGATAATGGATGAATTTCTATTTATATGGCAACAAATTCCTAAAAACCGAGCAAAAATGCCTTTCCCCAACTGTAATAGTGGGAACTACTGCAAAGGAAGTTTTGAGTACTTTGACTGGTGTTTATCTTTCTATCTGGAAGTCATTGGACAGACGTAGTCAACACAATGATGTCACACATCTCCAAGATACAGTCCCAAAACATTTACAAGTTTGGAGTTGAGATCAAAATGAAAGAAAAGCTCAAAGTTGGGTGTGGTACGACCCACGTGGACCGAGTGTTCGTTGAAAAAGTAGTGTTGACTGCTGAAGATGAGCCTGAATGCCAGCATGTTTATATATGTGTGTGAGTGGTGTGATCCCATCGCAAAACACAAGCCAAAGTACTCTAAACTGCGATTGTACGAGTCTGCAGGACCACATTTTGCCATGATGACACACATTCAAAGCAATCCCAGTTATGCTATCGCACCTGTAACAAAGGTTTGATGTGTAGCTGTATCCAAAATTCTTCTTGCTATTGCAGAAATGTATGCAAAAAGGGCGTATGTATGTAATTAGATACACCATTGCACACTTAGATAAACATATATAAGAAAATTAGTGATATAATTTATGGGTGATGGTGGTTCAAGAGTTGGCAGTTCCTCTTGTAATCGGAAGGTTGCCGGTTCGAGCCCTGGCTCGGACAGTCTCGGTCGTTGTGTCCTTGGGCAAGACACTTCACCTACCGCCTACTGGTGTTGGCCAGAGGGGCCGATGGCGCGATATGGCAGCCTCGCTTCTGTCAGTCTGCCCCAGGGCAGCTGTGGCTACAACTGTAGCTTGCCTCCACCAGTGTGTGAATGAATAGTGGAATTGTAAAGGACTTTGAGGGTCTCGAAAAGCGCTATATAAATGCAATCCATTATTATTATTGTCTTTAAAAAGATCTTCTCAGCCTCTCTGTCTCAAATAGAAATACGTATGTTATGTCTAAAAGTGTTTAAAATGACAAGTCAGGAGTTAAGTGCAGAGGTTGTTCCTTTTGCACTGAAAATCCTACAGTATTGTTATAAAATAGGTATCATGTTCAAAGAATTAATGTATGCCAGCATAGCAGAGCAGCCCTGATGTGAAAATACATCATCTGCAGAGTCCAAGCTAATCTCCGAGTTCTCCGTCACCTCTATCCTGCAGGCCAGACAGCTCCTGGAGCAAGATTACAACTCCCTCATCTCCATGGGAACTGAGAGACGGCCCGATGAGGTGAGCATGCTAATCTTTCTTTAAAAAAAGAAAAGAAACACCCATGTAGAATACAAAGGTTGTTTGCATGAGGATCCATCTTAAGGCTCACGACATGTGTCTTGCTGACAGGATGGGACTAAGACATTCACCCGCTCTCCCTCCTGGAGGAAGATGTTTAGGGAGAAAGACCTGCGGGGCGTGACCTCTGACTCTGCCGAGACCCTGCCTGCTAACTTCCGTGCCTCAGCCATCTCTACACCCTCCGTTACCCTGAGAAAGGTTCAGAGTGAAGGTGAGTATGACCCCGTGACCTCTGAAACATTTGCTGTCACCTTCGGATTCGTTCAGCTCTTTTGAGCCCTCGAGTCGTGTCACCATTTAGAGGACGAAACACTTAATGTTCTCATTTCCTGGCAACCAATTACTGCAGTTTAGTCAAAGCTCCTGGCATCTCAGAGATTTGCACGAGGTGATTTCTATTTGGAGGTTTACAGGAAGACGACAGGGAGACCAATCTCACTCCCGACTCCTTATGTTTTACTCAAAATGCAATTTTCTTTTCAAAAAGCTCACCAAACAACTGTTGAATATGAAGATAAAAGTCAAAACAAAGCAGTGAGTGAAACAAACCACAGTTTAAAATATGTATTATAAACATCAGTTAAAGGTTTACCGTAACCACTTCCAGGCAGTTGTTTACAAACCCAATTAGTAAGCATTATTAATTATCCGTCATTGTTAACGATGTTAAACCAAAGCTCAATTTACTTTTATTAATGATGGTTATTATAAAGCACCAAATTCTTGCATCTGTAATCTCAGGGAACCACACATAGCAAGGTCATATCCTTACATTTAAACCTAACAAGTCCTCCTTGAGCAAGTGTCTGGAGACCCTTCTTAAAACTTCCTTTTAACAGGAAGAAACATGAAGTGAGGGTGTCTGCCTTAAAAGGTCAGTGTGAGGGAAGAGCAGAGTGAGAACGTCATGAAGAGCGTTTGAAAAACTGGGGCAAAACTTTGGTTGTAGTGAGGTAACAGTGCCAGGTCGGCCCAGGTGAAACGGTACCGTAGACCTCTTAAGAAATGAGCCGTGTGTTTACATTTGTAATTCTTGGAAATGAGCCTTGAGCTGAAAGATTTTTCTGCAGCCAGAATACACCGGCTGTTATATAAGATGCTGCTAATGCACAAGCGGCAGTTGGTTGTTTTCATGCTACTCTGGTATTAGTTTGCCAGTGGAATTTTGTGTTGCCTTCAGTGGAGGAACTGGCAATAACATGGAGCAGACGCTTCAAAGTACAGAGGAAGACTATTTTCCCTCATTCCTCTTCTTAATAGGAATGCCTCTAGAAGGTCAGTGCTGTTTAAAAGACTTTGCAGTTATAATAATAACCCCCTCTGTGTCTCGGTTTCCAACACAGCCAGCTCTGGTGCCCGGGGTGAATCTGCCTCAGTGAGGACGTACTCCTGTTGAGTGGCTGAGGTGAGAACCCTCCGACTTATTAATTAAACAGTCTGGTAGCGTTTCATTCATGTGGGGTTTCATGACACAAACATTCTCTCTAAGCTTCAGAGATAGCTTGCACATGTGTCCAAACTCTCCCTTTTTTTTGAAGTCTTTGTTTTATGTATTTGTTTGTTGCAGTTTGGGATTTTTAAAGTGCTTGGTTTGGTTGGTTGGTGGGGTTTGAGCCAAGTTGAATTGAGGCCACAGAAGCAGTGACGTGGCAGTAATGCTGTTTCTCTCCCCCCAGGGCGCTGACAGGATTGTGACTAGAGGACCCTCTCGCTCATCCACAGAGAAAGAAGCAATGAATATAACCATTTAACTTTAAATAAATCTTTCAGTCTGACCATTCTGCAATAACAGAAGAAAAGAAATAAGGGGGAGATCAAGAATGTATTTTACGACCAGACTGCGAAGGTTGAAATGGATACGCTGTTTTCTCCCTCTGTCTCTCACTACCTGTCTCAGCTCTTCCTCTCTCAGTGCGAAGGGTGCGAAAAGGACAACACCGGTGTCGGTTAGAGTCGGTGCCGTTGCGCTGCGTAGGTCTCTCCTTTCTTCATTCCTGTCCACGTAAAGTTAGCAGAGTTGGCAATATCAGGGCTCATTTTCCTACCTACAGAAAAAAAACACTTGCTGCCATTTATTGTCTTACAGTTTGAAAACAAGTAAATGTGTCGCCTTACAACTTCTGCTCAACAACAGGTGTTTTATAACGAGGGCCGGGACAGAAAGTAACCTCACCGTAAAGTCTGGAGAGGACCAAGAGGGTGTTAAAACTGAGTGAGGACTTGAAGAGGAAATAGCTAGGTGGATATAAACGTGTCATAAACTACACCGGTGTTCTCCTTTGTACTAAAGGGCTGGCTGGTGTCCAGTGTCAGCCATTGTGGCTCTTTGTTGGCTTCTATGGTCCTGTCAGGGGTGACTAAGTATCCCCTATTGGTTGCGGTGGTGTAGTAAAATCCATCTGAATTCAGACCACCATTTAGCTCCGACCACATCAGAGGGACCCTCCTCACGGCTTGTCTATTGGGGCCTTGAAAGCCGATAAGCTGAGTAATCTCTTTTGAAGGGAGTCCATTATAGAGATCAAAGGCACAGAGTTGCATGGGACAGTGTGTAGCAAGGCCATAGAAGCATTGTGTTCATGATCTCATGATGTCAATGGCAGGAAGTCAATTAAGTTACCGCTGGTACCACTTTCTAAAAAAGATGTTAATAAGTTTTTACAAGGTTTGGCTTTATTGATGTTAAAAGGACACTCCAGTGATATTTGTTTTTTACTTTCAGTGGGGTACCGCTCAGACTGTGGAAACAGTTCCGCAACAGCATTGTGGTTCTGGTAGGAGCCTTTTTAAAGTTTGGAAAAGAAGTGATACAATCTCTGCTTCAGTATGAGATTTACATTTTTAATATAATCTATAAGTGTGGAACAAAAGAAATGAGCAAATGCAATCTGGGCACTTACCGGTCAGTCTGCTAACTTAGCATTTTGGGGCAACAGCAAGTTTTTATGTAGCCTACAGATATCTGGGCCAAGACTGTTTATCTGCATGCAGGCAAACCTGCTCAAATGTGATTAACAATGTAACTCTGAATGCAAATGGAAACCAGAAAGCTTCTTGTAGCAAAAATCTGGTCTCTACTTACGTACATACAGACATCTGCTTATAGAGACTGGTGTAGAATCATTTTATACCTAGACCTACAGTAGAGCCTCTGCTAGTGACAGCGTGTCAGAATATAGATCTAATAAACATTAGCGTCTCGTCTCAACAGAGCTGTAACGTTCGATAGCTACACATTCCTCTGATTGGTGGATGTAGACAGGGCAAATAAAATAGTTCCTACATAAAACTCAACAAAGATTGTCGTGAGGAGATCGAGTGCTATCAATTTCAGCTATATTCAACAGAAGCTACACATATCGACAGGCAATATCTCCAAAACTGAGCAACTTACACCCAAACATTGTGGACGGTGGAAAGCTTGATTTTTAGGTGAACTGTTCCTCTAACCAAATATAATCTTTCTAGTGACTGTAAGACTGAATTAAAAAGGAAAGGAGGATTATTCTAGAGGCGAATATGCACCGGAAAAATCAATTTTTCAGGAACTTGCACCAGAAAGTTCACCTTTCACTTAATAATTCAGTATCTCATTAGTGTCCTGTACATTGTTATAAATATTAATGTTTTACATGGAAATAATGCCATTTATTAAAAAACCTCTAAGCCATTTCGAAACTATGTCTATCTAGAAAGTGGTACCTAAGTTTAGAATATAAAGCCAGACTCCAACGCAAAATCCTCAGTCAGCGTCCACGGTGTCATTATGAGGTTTGTGACTTGTAATCATCAGCTCAGGGTCTTGGGTAATCCTGATGATGGCAGAGGCAACAGAGAGACAAAACAGCAACTGAAAGGGAGGGAAGAAGAAGAAAACAAAAGAAGAATGGACAGAAGCCGGTCATTTTATTGCACACAGAAGCCATAACAGAAATGTAGAGCGCTTTCTGAGGGGGTGGGGGTGAGATCAGAGAGAGGCCGGATGAGGTCGGGGCGAGCCCGAGGAAGCCCAGGAAACAAAACCTTTAGCCTCTGTGTTTACGATGCATGTCAAACAAATGACAATGACCTAAAAACATTTTTTTGGTAGTGAAGATGATATGAGGTGTCGTTAAAAAATATATATCTGTATGATAAACCTACAGGGGGTGGGAGCCTGGGGATCAATTTGTAAAATGTGTGTATTTTTTTCAGTTGTATTTTTTATTTTTTACAATAACTATTTATTTTCTTTAGGTATGTATTGGATAAATGTATGTACATGTTCTGTTCCTTCTTGACTTCATTTGAACTAGTTTTAAAAGTAAATATGAAACATTGAAAATGGTCATTCAAATACGCTACTGTATGTGTACATTTTGAGAACAAATTGTGCAATGATTTAACAGATTTCCATGATTAAAGTGATAGTAATACAAATTGAAAAAAAAATCATCTGGAAAATAAAGAAAAATGATGATGATGATGATGATGAAAATGGTGATGTAAAAGAAAAAAATAAATAAAGCGATCCAGGTGGATCTGCTGATCATCGCAAAGTTTTCCTGATTTTCCTTTCTTCAGTGATTTCTTTAGATGCGGCACTACAGGTAAAAATTTTAGGATTTAAGAAGTTGTTTTGCTTCTTCTTTCAGAGTTGAGGGAAAATACACATTTAGTTTGTTTCACTTCACTTTGTATATGATTGTAAATTTTATTAGATATATCTTTTGCACTTTGCAAACACCCAAGTACTAATAAATAGATTGCTATACATGCACTTATTTCCTCACGCTTGGACTAACTCACTGTTTATGTGTCTAAGCAAAGGTGATCTGGATCGTCTGCAGGTTGTGCAAAACGCTGCAGCTAGGCTTTTGACTAAATCCTCTAAGTATTCTCATGTGACACCATTGCTATCTCAGCTACACTGGCTTCCAGTTGAATTTAGAGTACATTTTAAGATCCTGGTCTTGACTTTTAGAGCTTTGCATGGACTGGCACCAGCCTACATCTCTGATCTGCTACAGCCCTATGTCCTTAGCAGGTCCCTGAGGTCATCTGATCAGGGCTTACTTGCTATAAAACAGAGTAAGATGAGAACTAAGGCTGATAGAGCTTTTGCCACTGTGGCCGATAGGTTGTGGAACTCTCTCCCCCAAACCTTAAGAACTGTGGACTCAGTAGTTGTTTTTTAAAAAAAAAACAACTCAAAACTCACCTTTTTAAAACTGCTTTTGATAAATTTTTGCCAGTTTTATATTGTCTGTTTTACCTTTTATTATTTGTTATCTTATGTGCAGCACTTTGTGACTCTGTCTAGAAAGGTGCTATATAAATAAAATGTTATTTATTTATTTAATAAGTATACCTATTAAAAGTTTTCCGAAAATTTGCCAAACAAACTAACAAAATAATTTAAACCAGCTGGACTTAACTGGGAGGTTTCACAATGATTTTTTTTTTTTTTTACCAACAAATGCAGTAAAACCTGAAGAATTTAAAGCTGCAATACATTTAAAGTACGTTCTCTCAGTTTTTTGCTTGTACTCTCCACTTTAATAGCGCGTACATCCACCAAACTTTTCACTGTTATTCTGGTCAATAAAGTTTTTTAAGAAGTTTTTTTTTTTTTTTTCAAATATTCCTTAAAGTCTGATTGGAAACTTTTCGTCCTTAAAATGTGATCAAATGAACTTTTTCTGACTGTCAACAGCATTTTCTAGTGTACACCCAATGGGTACTTTGTTAGGTATACTTATTCAACTGCTCATTAACACATATATCTAATTAGTCGATCAGATACTAGCAACTCCATGCATTCAGTCATGTAGACATGGTCAAGACAACTAGCTGAATTAAAAGCATTCTCTCACCCATATTCACTCAATATATATTTATACACCATGCATTTAATTATGGGTTATTATTATCTCTGGTTCTCTTCCACAGCATGTCTTTTGTCTCCCTCCCCTCCCTGAGCTTGGTTCTGCTGGAGGTTTTTTCCTGTTAAATGGGAGTTTTTCCTTCCCATTGTCGCCAAAGTGCTTGCCCTTAGGTGTCGTCTGATTGTTGAGGTTTCTCTGTCACATTGCAGGGTCTTTATCTTACAGTATTCAGGCAACTGTTGATGTGGTTTGGCGCTATATGAATAAAACTGAATGGAATTGAAATGGGGAGTATCAGAATGGGGAAGAGGGGTGACTACTGGTTTGAGTAGTTCAGCAACTGCTGATCTACTTGGATTTTCCAAGAGAGAAGATTTTCAAGGGAGTGGGAGTTCTCTGTGTGAAAACACCTTGTTGATGTCAGAGGTCAGAGAACAATTGCAAGACTGCTTTGAGCTGATAGGAAGACAACAGTAAATCAAATAACCACTCATTACAATGAAAGTATGCAGAAAGGCATTTCTGAACGCCCAACATGTCAAACAGATGACCTATAGCAGCAGAGGACCACACAGGGTGCCACTCTGTCAGCTCAGAATAGTAAAGAGGCTCACCAAACCTGGACATCAGAGGACCAGAAAAACATTTGCAGGATCAGAATTTGGAGGCAACACTGTGAAAGAATGGATATATCCTATCTTGCATCATTGGTTCAGGCTGGAGGTTGGGCTCTAATGTTATGGGGGATATTTTCTTGGCAAGCTTTAGTCCACTAAGTACCAACTGAATGCCATTTAAACAGCACAGTCTACCTGAGTATTATTACTGACCATGTCCATCCCTTTTGACCACAGTGTACCCATGTTCTGATGGCTGTTTCCAGCAGGAAAAAGCACCATGTCACAAAACTCACATCATCTCAAACAAAGCTCACTGTACTCAGATGGCCTCCACAGCCGCCATATCTCATCCAATAGAGCCCATTTGAGATGTGGTAGAAGAAGAGTTTTGCATCATGGATGTGCAGCCAACAAATCTGGAGCAAGTGTGTGATGCTATCATACTGATACAGACCGAAGTCTCTGATGAACGTTTCCAGCATCTTGTTGAATCTATGCCACATAGAGTTCAGCTAATTCTGAAGTCAAGCTGGGATCCAACACAGTACTAGCAAGGTGTACCTAATAAAGTGACTGATGAGTGTACAACTGGCATTATCTGATGTTCAGATTTATTCTAGAAAAAAATGCCAATTCAGGCATATTTCTATAGAAATGACCTCACCTGCATTATAACCATAAAATAGCAACAAAACAAAGCTCTACCTCAATGTAAGTAACTTTTTGGTGATATAACTTTCTTTAAATTTTAACAATTGCTGCTGTTTTCAAAAGAAAAATTTAACAACACATATCTCTAAAGGGCGTGCTCTCACTCTGAGCCAGGAGTCTACCTCAGTAGCACCTACATCCACCCAACATCACAGTTTTATATCTGTTTATATTCTAAAGGGATTTTTTATTGCGCGGTTCATTAATGTGTCATTCCGAGCTTGATTTATAGAACGTCATATGTTGTAAAACAGAAACAAAAACATGGTGAGGCTGGCGTTTTCCTGGCTGTTTACTGCATTATATGAATGATGTAGTGATAAATAGATTTTTTTTTTTTTTTTAAAAAAACCTCTCTAAAGACAATGTGACAAGAAAATTAAACTTTACAGAGTATTTGGACTTCTATGAAAGCACGGATTATTAAATTTTTGGATAGAAAATACATGTTTATTATCTTTAAATAGTGCCAGTAAGTTTATTTGATTGGTTTGTGTTTTGTTGTTAGTGCTGACCCAAAGGGTAAATCCACTAATGTTTTTCGACAGATTCTTCACCTTCATGGGGCATAAAAATTGACATTTTCTTGTCATATCTTCACAAATACATATGCAAATAAAATCAGAAAAAATGTGAGATACAGGGTAGATGTTCTCAAGAAACATAAACGTTATTCAGGTGTAGATATCCTATTGTATGTAGGGACTCGTGCATATTGTGCACCTCAGCCTTGTTGGAGGTGTGTAGTCTTGGCTTGCTCTTTTTCCTGAAGCAATTATTTTTAATCAACTACATGTATCTGGATTTATAGACAACGGAACACAGAATAGCCACAATTTTTGCTTGTAATGGACGATTTTTAAATTAGGACTTTACAACTTTTAGGCATGTTTGGAACGTTTCCTCTTACCAGCAGATTTCAGCATAAAAAAAAAAAAACACTAAAAAGCTAGTAATGAGAGCTGTACTTTGTATGTACATTAGTTAAGTTCGGAGCATACTGAGTACAAAGTTCCTTTATTACCATGTTTGGCAGGACAACTGAACAAACGCGAAGATGGTAAATCAGCTTGTTTAAGTGTCACATAATTTACAAACCACATGCTTTTACAATCATGAGCCACATGTGAGGCCCACATGCACAGATACATCCTGCCACAAAAAATCCTCTGCCTGGCTGAAATCACACTAGCATGTGCCCGCGCTGTAGTCTTAGTTAAACCATAGCTATAACGTTTCATGGTAAAATATAAGGTGAGAATTTGGAGCAGTAAAATGGAACCTCAGTAGGGGGCGCTCCTTCCTCTTACAACCCGAGCGGACCAGAGGCTGGAATTATCATCAGACACTGGAGAGACCTACAACCCCATGAAGGCTTCTTCTATAAATACACACAAATATACATAGCTTCATACATAAAGGTATACTGGTGTCATATTGTACACTTATATATAAAGGAATATATTAATATCAAAGACATACACATGCTTACATACTAATCAAAAATAACTTAGATTATGAAAGATAAATCATACAAAAACAGTACTTCTTAAAGTAAAATCTCTATAGGACAATTTTCCCTAAGATCTAGTATTGAGGTCTTCTTGTTTTTTTTTTAATGCAAAAGTCACTTAAAGTTGTAGTGGAAGGAAAAGAGATATCTGAAAAGGTCTGGATTTAGGAAGAGATAGCTTCCCTCATGTTCTAGGAAAGACCGTGAGGAAGAGAAAGTGCACACAGAAGGATGTCAGAGCTGCTCTGCTTTGTGTCACTTCACTTTGTGCTGTCTCTTAAGCCCTCCCCCTCCTTGTCAAAACCTCCCTCCCCGTTGCCTGATTTGCTCTGGACAGCAGCACACAGACGCAGGACGAGTTGATTCGAATCCACCTCCATCCGATTCTGTTTCTATCATCTTTGGTGAGTGCTCGCACGTACGACTGCTTGGCTCTACACTCACTGTTCCACTGTTTTTTATCCACTCCCAAGCAGCTGCCCCCAGCCACACCTACCCCTCGAGGTTTGAGAGATTTCGCTGATGCAACAGCACCCTTCGACTGGATCCCGTTGTTGGGATCATGGCAGTTAGTTTCATAGAAGTACTGTTGTAGAGGTCCTTTCTGAGTCTGGATTCCCTGTAAGACACTGACATTCTCTCCGTGTAAGTCAGTGGCTTCTGTCTTGTTAACCCACACACTTATTGCCTCGCACACCGACTGTTCCCTTGACCTAATACCCTCCTTTGACCTGTCAGTCAAATGTGAGCGTTTATCCCTTTTAACAGGATGGACATCCTCACGGGTCAATCTAGACGAGTCTGCCCAAGACAAAGTCGTACTCCTGTCGAGTGCGCGGTCACCGTGACCCTCGATGCGTTCGTCCATGTCCTCCTGCTTCTCCCCATCCCCGTCCTCCTCCAGCATGCCAGTCTCTAACATGAGCAAAAGAGGTGGGTCTTCTGGAGGTGATGGAGAGGATGAGAACAGGACCCGAGGATGAGCATCGAGAAACAACTCATCTCCCTTTAAGATGTTATCCAGCCCTCCCAGACCCAGACCAGCCTCCACTGTCAAGCTCTCTTCAGGAAAACCTCTTCCAGTTCCCACCGTCCTCTGGCTCGCTGTCCCGATTTTTTGTGTATCTCTGAGCTGATCTGAAGGAGTAGTCAGTTTTGGTCCTGTTTGACCCTTATGTGTTGTAGCAGGACTCACATGGTTTTCCAATGCAGAAACCTGCAATGGCTTATCAGTAGCGTCCTGAAGATTGTCTTTCCTGGAAAAGTCCACAAAGCCTGCGTATTCATACCTGCTGGTGCTGCCAGGTTTGTAATCCTTGGGCACAGAACTATCCTGGGAAACATCCTCGGCCCTGAGTGTAACTCGTTCTGTGGGAACATCTAAACTGCTTCTGTCATTGCTGCCTGAGTTGCTGTTTGATTGGTAGGTTCCTCGACTCTCCACCTTGAATGTCTCTTCGTGTATAGAAGGTTTTACATAATCCTTACGGCTCTGGAGGTTTTTTCTGTTGCTGTGTTGACTGAGCGCAGCAGTCATGTTGTAGTCCGTCTGCGAGGCACTTCCATTGAAGCTGTAGTCCGCGGGGGCAGCTGCGAGGCGAGCGGCTGGGTCATGCCGGTGCTCTCTGCGTTTGTCGAAGCCAGGCTCAGCGGTCGCAGTAGCAATCTTGGACACGGGGTTGTGAGGGAAGGGCAGGGCCGAGGCAATCACCATGGCAACCAGGGGAAGCCAGTGCATCACTCCCAAGACGTATCAGCTGGTGGTTAAAATAGAGCAGACACAAGAGGAGAGAGAGCCAACGTTACTTTATACAATGCAAATTGTGGCTTATACAGTTAAACCAAGCACCACAATTAAAGTGTAAATTGAGAGGTTTTACTGGTGGCCTACAGCTTTATGAGACTGGTGCTTTAACTGCTGAGGTATGGCTCTAAAATCTTGGCAGAACTCGTGGAAAAATAGGTACAGCGAGGTCGATCTTTGTTTCTGCAAGGGGAGTTCAGCTATGAATGGTGCACGCTTTGAAGAGCTCACCTTCAAACGGAGACTCCGACAGACTGGCACATATGTGTGTCAGAAACTTTACAGCCAAAGCTTTTAAATGCACGATTTTTTTTTCTCTTCTGCTGTTGGTACTTTTCTTTACAATTCAAGAATCTGGGACTTTCTTCTACATGTTGTAACTTACAATATACCTTCTTGTCAAAACACACACACACATAATAAAAAAGCATACCAATACAGCTGAGATAAACCGCAAGTATTCTACCTGTTTACACCTGGGCTGTGGGTGAACTGGTGATGGAAATTTAATGACGGATACAGTACTGTATTCAGCTGCACTAGCTTGGAAGAGTTTCAATTATAGAGTGATCGCTATTGTAAACGTCCTGCCTGCCATAACCTGTATTATCTAAACTTTGTGCAGCTTGTAGTTACAAAAGGCTTTAGTGTTGCTTTTTGTGTGGCAAAAATAAGAAGCAGAAATTCTTCTGTATAACTCATTTAGGTCATATACACAATATTATGTTATAAAATGTACATACTAAGCATTTCATAAAACGCATAGTTAACTGTTGACTATTTAATTCACTATTATTGTTTTTGCCCATTTTACTTGGTCACAGAATCTTAGAAGAACTTAATGTTATCACAATATGTCACCCACAATAACAATTCGGAGATTTTTATGCACAGAGATTTTTGGAGGATAAGTGGCACTTAGCCTAAAAATCTGAATAAATTCAGTTTTCAGTTAAATAAGGTAAATAAGGTAAATGAGTCTGATATATGTAGACCAACAAATTGAATCATAATGCAATACTTTATTATTTAGTCTAGGGTACCATGCCGGTGTAACTGAAGTGTGGTGTCAGTGGGAGTAGCACTGTATCAACACTATCCAATTTGTTAGCTCTTTCATTTCCTTCTCCCCTTGTCTGTAACACACACGCATTACAGACACATAAGTATCCTATTATGACAGGCCTGATCCCTTCATTACGCTGATAAATTTCCAATTCACTCATGACCTGAATCATATTTGAACATTACAGTTTTCACAAGACTACCATGCTTTAGCTAGACAGCCACAGCTCCTTGTGGTCATTATGGTGTGGGAACTGAGATACAGTTAAACACCAGTTAAACTCCTGGTTTCAATAGTTTGTCTGACCACTAATTTGAAGGCAAAAATCTTTATTGCCAACCTATCAAATGTGCCCAGTTTACAGATTTTTTTTCTCATCTAAAAAATTATGAGCAAATTTCCTGAAAAGCAAAACTAACTGTTAGTATAAATTTCATTCAATAAAACAAATAAATATAGTCAACCAGACCGCACACTCCCTCGTGTAAGCCAAATGTAAACAATTCCTGACACGCAAAAGACGCTTAGGGTGAATTGCTTCGTCAACTCTGACATTATCTGAATGAAATAAAAAGTTATGACTTGGGCAGAGATGACTCACATGTGACTCAATGTGAGGTTGCCCTCTGACTAACAGTAAAAATATTCCAGTCACCAATCTATACCGCAGGTCCAGCAAGACGGTATTCAAGCAATACTCACGAGCCTACACGGGGGAGGTGAGTGAGGATTTAGTTATTTGTTTAAAAGCAGGGAAAAGGTCAATTGGAAAGAGTTAAAACGGGCGGAATGATGGGAATGTCAGTGATGTAACTTTGCTGGCGAGGCTGCTTCATGGCAAAGGATGCAGACTTGTAAAAAAAACCACAGCAACATAAAATACGTGTCAAAAACTGAATGTTATGACTGTGTTTGTTTGCTGATATTATAATTGTGTTTGTCTTAACGGGTGTGTAACAGCGACTGGGTGGGTGGATCATCGGTGGCTATCAGTGAGTGTGTGAATGAGTGGTGACAAACCTAAATCCTTCCTGTGACAGGACCTGTAACTCGACAGAACCACACCCGGGACACAATGCTGCCGGCGAGAAGCAGCAAGCTTTGGCTGAGACATCACTCATGCTGTCACCCAAGGTGCTGTCGCTCAAAGTGCCTGCTGACGCCAAATCACACCTCAGCGTGTAGAGCTACATGTTTGCTTAGTTTACTGATCAGTGTACCAGGCCTGACAAATGTTTTGTGTGATGGAAACCAATTAAAGTGATAAATCTGACCGTTAACACGAAGGGGAAGCAGTACAGGATCGAATATCCCGGACAGCTGTGGAATACGTGATCAGTTGGAGTTACAGGTTTCCTAAAGGCCTTTGTGGAGCACTCAGACATCACACCGAGGGCAGGCAGGCCAACCGTCTAAGTGGTTTCTTTGTAAAACAGCAGCAGCAGGAGCCGCACTTCATCGCCATGCTCCATTTGCCACAATGACATGGATCATTTGCTCTCCCTGCAAGGCTAGACACCAACTTCTTCCACCCTCTGGACCAAACTCAAGCCCTCACAACCTACACCCCCCCTCCACAGATGAGTATGCACAAATACCCCAGGCTGTCTCAATCAGAAACCTCACTTAGTACGTAAAACCCTACTCGAGACTGCACACTTATGTTAATCCTAATCACCGTAGCCTGAAAGTCTTCAAAATGACCGGCACAGGAAGAATACCACAGGATATAGAGCCTAAACAAACAGATGGAACCACCTCATCGAGCAAAAATCCATGAATAAACAGACTAAACTATGAGGACGCTAACGGAGAGACCTCCAAGAACTCCATTTCTTAGCATTGATTAATATAAGTCCTTGATAGCTCACATACTGGCCTTCTTTTCTGTGCAATCACATTAGCCGTGCATCCATTCGAGCTTCAGAAAAGCGGTCAAAACAAGGCGGAAGATACAACTTGTTCCCAACCTCTGCAATTCAACATTCCCAGCAGATATGAGCATACCTCAGGAAGCATTTTTAAGTGACAGGTTGAAACTGTCCTACTTCAATTTGTTTTTAACCACTCTTAAAATGCAATGTTTCTCCTCGCTCTGACAGTTCAGTATTTTACTTTATATCTCTTTCTATCTATTTATTTATTTAACTCATTTTTATCAGATTAATGTGCTGCTTTTTCCGGTTCTTACATTATACAGCGCTTTTAGCTGAACACAGATTTCACAGGCTGTTACTAAAGGTCTTTTTTATGGACACTTTTAAATACACATAATTGACATTTATTATTTTGTAAAGACATTTAAGAAGCTGATGAAGTTTTCATGAATCACTTGAAAAATTACAATACAGTAGACACCAACTTCCTGTTAATGGATGATAAATTATCGTACATTTTTGTGTATTATCAAGCTACTTTAAGTTAGCGTGAAACACATGCATCAATCCACATTCTTTACATGCCGTCACTCAAAACTCTTGCTCAACATTAACAATAGAAAAACTTTAAACACAGAATATAAACATAAACGTTTTTCTGAGTAAATCTGACACCTGGAAAATTGTTCAGACTCCAGCCAGTGTTAAAGGGAAGAAGGAATCGGGGGAATTATGGTACAGTGTGCCTCTGGCTCTCTCTTGAGACCCACCCCAGGAAACACATGCCATAAAGCAGATCCACACCTGGCAATGGCTACTGTGCTATTTAGCCTGTTTACAAGTTCCACATGTGCGGCTAATGTCAGGCACATCCATCTGACAGCGGGAAAACGCATTCAGTGTTAGGACTGCATTCTCTCCTGAACTAATCCTGCCTCTTTGAAGTTCTGTAACTCCCCCTCGATGGGGGTGGAAGATCTCTGAGGGAAGTTTACCCCTGAAAACAGTTTACATGTCAGATTGCATCCTTCACCAGATTTTAATCACAGGTTGGGTCTGACTAAACGGTCTCAAAAGCATCCATTAGAAACACTGACAGCAGGAGTGGCTGTGACACCATGTGAGATGGAAAAAACATGCAGGTAAATGTTTGTCCTCACTCTGGCTCGTCCCCTCTTTCAAGGTTAAAAATAAAAGCCTTTACACCCATTTACAGTGCCTTGCGGTCCCGCTGTGCAAACAGCCCATTAATTCCAGCTCTGTGATTGTTTCGTACCATGCTCAGCCTGCAGGATCGAGCCCCCTCCTCTCTAACCTTGGCTCTGTCAGTGACACCTCTCTCAAATGACTTGTAGATCTCTCTGGTTCACAAAGGGGAACCCTTCTAATGAGATGCAAGCAAGCCATGCGTCTTCTTCTGTTTAAAAGCGTAAAAAAACTTAAAATCTGTAATGAAATAATTTATATTACACTTAAACTTGCACTTTCACCTGCAAAAACCACCCACGGAGCCTATTCAGCCCCTTATCTGTTGACAGCGCGGAGTTAAGAGATCAGCTGCAGGTATGTTTAAAATGGCAACTTGTGTGATCTACCAGCAGGTTTGTGTTGTGACTCGGTAGCATTCACCTCACCTGAGTGACTGCCAAGGAAAACAACATGTGAAAAACCCTACAAGTGTCGGGCTGCCAAGGAAAACACGTAGACCGTCTTGATCTTCTCAATCAAGTGAGAAATGCTGAGCTTTAAAAAAGAAAGCATGAATCAAATAAAAAATTAAATTAAAATGATCAATTCGTGCCTGTTTATACATGAATGTAATTAAAAAGAGAGCTCGGAGAAATAAATAAATATAAAATGATTAAACTTATTGTAGCCTGACTTAAATAACTTTCTGGTTGTTATCCTCAAAGTGATAGGACCTCACCAGTGCCTTTGAACCAGGGCACTGATAAGCTTCCATCTTCCAATCTAACTTAGCAAGTCTACTTACTTAAGTACGTTACTAAATAAGTATTAATAGAAACTTTCTGCTTCTACTCCACTATAATTTGTATGCAAAATAATGTGCTTTATACTCCATAACAATAATTTTAAAGCTTACAGTTTTTTTTGTTATATATTCCAAAATATAATCATATTAATAAATATTAACTATTATAGCTATATAGATTGAGTTATGATGCATGATCTATTATAATGTATTGTATAATGCATATATTATGATTCTGCATAATTCTGCACATTCTTTTACTGTAAGTACTTTCAGCATATGTTGAACCTACAAGTATTTTACTAATATTTAAGCAGGGTTATGACTTTTTAACTTGTTTCTTCACTTTGCAAAAAGGTTATTCACATTCACACTCTCATCTACTACATCTGTATGGGGGCACTTGGGCTTGGAAATCCGTGTTTTCTGCACCAGTTTTCTATTTTGTATTTATTTCTCATTAAATATTATGCTTTTCAGCGGGCCCCTCTGCCTTGGTCCCCACTATGCCACTCAATTTACAAAATCATGGAACCGCCCCTGTATCTGTAACTGACTGAATGCATAAATAAATGAAGAAGCATGTCTGTATTTCGATTGAGCTGCGCTGCAGAATATTTAAACATTATTTTGAGTGTACGTGTGTGATTTAAAGGCATACCGTTTAGGTGAGATCCGGACCCCGCGTCCTTCCAGCTGACACCACATTGATTGTCGCTGTTGCTCAACTGGTTTAAAAAATAAACCTCAAATCACTTTTACACGCTAACCACAAACGCTATTCACAAACATGTCTTTCTCCTTTTTTAATAGTCCGTGACATCGCACGAGTGCCCCAAAATCCAATGAGGGGAGAGAAAAAAAAGGAAAGGAAAGTAGTTACACACCAGAAAACTCTCCTGTCCCGGGAGCGCTTCCACTCAAGAGAAATACTGTATGCAATAAACCCACAAAACTATTACAAATGTTGACCCGCCCGAAAATGTGGATATTCCATAACTTGTTACTGCTCCAAGGAGCCCCAGAGAAAAATTATGTCAGTTCAAATAAGTGAGCGACGAAGTGGAGCGCTGAAGAAGCTCCCCAAACGTTTTAACAACTCCGAACTCCGCCTGAAACGCGTACAACAAAGCTAGCATTAGCTACAACCAAAACTTCCGGTTAAGAGTTTCAAAATAAAACATCAATTGAGGAATTTGAATTTCCATCCAACGCTGACGGAATGACTGGGCTTTTATTTTAAAGAAGCACGCAGTCTCTTCAGATAGGTCCTGTTAATGGCTTACTGCTAGCTCGACACAGTTGAGACTACTGAGTTTCTCGGTGAAAGCGCAAAGACGGGGCGAACTTTTTTCCCCCCTCAGGATCCTTTAGTAGAATATGGATAAGAGTTCTGGAGCATTCGGCGACTAACATCTGTGAAAGCAGATGTATGAAACAACCGCTCCTAAACAGACACGTAAAAGAGAAAACAGCAATTAGCCCAAAAACAAAGTCACATATCTTTGCTAGCTTGGAATTAACAAGCGTGGCCATGAGATGATCTTAACCGTCACCCCTCCTGTTTTTGATCCCCGCCTCACACTTCACAGGAAAACAGCCTATATGAATGGCAGTAATACGGGCACAGATCCAAGTACGGTGAGTTCATTATGGGGCATCAACTGTAAATTATTACAAACCAGCCGTAGCCGTACTGGATGCCGTAACTCTGCACGGTTGTCGTTTGCAAGTGTGTGAGGCTGCAACATAACCCCGTTTGGCACAATCAAACCTGAAGATGTAACTCTGTGTTTTAATGCCAAATCCAAGTCTGCTCTCAGATTGCTTCCTCTTTGCTTGTGCCAGATTTTTAGGCATGTTTGCAAGACACGTAGAGATGTGAGTGCTTACAGGTTAATTTCGATGTTGGCATGCACATCAAATCCTAGGAAAGAGTAAATAGCCCTAAATTACAACAGGAAGATACTGTATACTCTGACAAGATGATTAAAAACTTACAAAAAAAAATACTGTGCACTGAGGCTATAATTCATCATGTTCGTGTTTAGATTGTTGGGCCTCCTTATCTGAGGACTTTAGGTGGTGATTAGTATGGGGACCCTTGAATTACTCTGGCAAACTAGCCTTGTGTCTAAGGCTTCTGCGTCTGAAAGGTTTAAGGCACCAAAGTGACTTAAACTTTGCTTCAATTTTTCATGGGAAACTTATGAGGTGCGAAAAGGTTATCTATTTTTTGGAGTCATGTGACCACTAACCAGATTTTGTGACATTGCATGGGGAAGGAATAAGGTCCCCGTGAATGACAACATGGAACCCACTAGGCAAAAATGTGTACTCCCCAACCAGTTTGCTCAGTTGCATTTGCAATAAGGTTTTCACCAACTGATGCTGGCTACAAAATGGGTGCTGCACCGAAAACCTCCTTTTTGTTGCTAGCAAATTGATGCAGCTTTGAAGCAGTACATCATCCATTTCCATTTTTTCAAGTTTTACTGCCATTCAGCTAATAGTTAGCGAGTGTTTGCACAGAAGACGGTGCCTTACATGCAAACTTCGGGTGATTGAGACAATCTGCTAGTAACCAAAGCAGTTACAAGGAGGTTTCTGACGCAATCCACTTCACCTAGTGATGTTCAGAAGCCCCAAGAGTCTGGGAATATATATTTTCCCCTTACCAATAGTGGTTGTATCACATCCAAGCAATGTGTGCATGATGTCATATGTTCCAATTTCCTGATAGTCTTAAGGGCTCCATCATTAGCTCCAGGTAATACTAAAGCTGCTTTTGTGAATTATAGTCATTATTAGAAGGGGTGATAATCCAGGATATTGTCATTAGCTAATGACCTGTCAATCACAAATTATCAGCCAATGAGCATGCAGTGTACTACTACTACTTTTACAGTCAGTCCATCACTTGCTTTTCAAGTCTTGTTTCAAAACACCAGCATGGGGACTGCCAAATCACTCAGCTTGAGCCTTCATAACAAGAATTCAGTGACGATTGCATGACATCACAGTCACAGGCATCACATTTTTTTTCTTGAGGTTGAAGTGAAATCTGGAGCTGCCTTCCAGCTGCACAACATAGAGACTAAAACCGTTAATGCACACACGGTGGACAAATCCATGTGCCACAACCCATTAAAAACGTTGCTGCATTTCCTGAATGTGCTTCACTTCTTCAGGACATCAAATAAATTGATCAGTTGTGTGTAACTGCTTGCACCTTGTCTATATTTCTTCTTTGTTTTCCCTCCTCTTATTACCATGCACGAAAGGAGAAATAATTCTCATGCTGTTAAAACCAATTTTCATTTAAATTTCATCAGCTTATCTTCACAAGGTATTCACCAGCCTTATCTTTGGGAAGGTTGCATCAAAACCCCCCAAAAATCTTTCAAATTCTTTCCCCTTAATTTATCCCCACTTGTTTGCATGAATGAAAAAGAACAAGCAGCTAATCTCCATTTATTTGATAAGAAATGTTACACTGGCTAAAAACAAGTTTTTTGCAGGATTTTCTTCTGTATGGTTGCAGGTTTTCAACAGTGATACCTTTATTACTAACCGTAAAGTGTATTTGAAAGCTACTTGCTTAGAAATAGTGAAAATATTTGTTGACGCTACAGGCAAAGTAGCAGGTGTCTGTTTTTTGGAGCGCATCCAAAGGATGTAATTTATATTTCAATGTGACGTATTTTTGGCATACTCTGTATTAATTTGCATATTTCTCATTAAGTGTGTTATTATGTGTTATTTGATGCAGAGCTAGTTCATGTTTTCACATGGTTTTGACTTCCATTCAGTCGTGCAGATATTTGCTGCTTTGATCTTCGAGAATGCTGCGATGCAGGCAGTTCGGATGTACTGTTAAAGCTGGAAGGATGAAAATAAGAGTTGTTGACTAGCCACTCTGTTCGCTCACAGGTCTTCAGGGGAAAGTCAGCCAAGGCCCGTAGGAGTCACAATGGAGGTCTATAGAGGACGCACAGGCTGACAGACAGTTCAGCGGGTCCTCGGCGCAGATAAGTCACCCCTATACAGACCAGACGAGGGTTCATTGCTATTGACCTGCGAGAACAGCGCGTCCACTGAGCCTCCCCACCTTGAATGGCCTTGTTGAAAAGGAGAGCCATAAATTGGCAGATGAGCAGTGAGAGGAATGGGGTGGGGGTCTACTCTGCCTCCCCTCTTCATCCCACCTCCCACTCTCTCTTGCTCTCTCACATGCTATCTCTTTCTTTCCTTTACCAAGTAGTGGTTTCCATCTCACCAAACCCCTTTCCCCCTGAATGTTTAAAAAGATGAAAGGATAAGGAAAAGAATGGAGACAAAAGAGCGCAGGCTTGTGTTACAACCCTGCCCCTGAGAGACTGCTCATGAAAGAGTTCGGGGATGGGAGAGATAGGGACCTGGAGAGGAGACACAGAAAGAGAAGGGGGGGATCGTGAAAAGAGGGTTTTCAGGCCGCTAAAACGGGTCACTCTTGTATTGAGAGGCAGACTAAAGTGCAGTCTTCACTCTGAGTTGGAGACATTTAACACTGTCAGGACCATCAGATGGAAGGCGGCGTTGATATACTTGTACTCACTGAGTGATTGCACAAGCGCACATGACTTCATGTGCACACGCTTTGTTTGTCTTATCCTCATCCAGCGTACAGTAGAAGCAGAGAATCTTCTGAGAATTTTCGGGATCGTCTTTGCCAATCAAACACAAACACTTGCGCGCACATACATACACACTCCCTGGTGTCTCCTTTGCGGCATTCCTACCCCTTGGCATTTACTGTCAGTCGCTCGAAATCCGTTCAACCCTCCCACCATTCTCTCTATCTCCTTCCCTGTCTGAACTTGCCCTGCGTGCACTTAGATATTTCCACCTCGGGGTGCATCAATGAGAGTTTGAGTGGTTGAGAGAAACAGAGCAAGAGAAAGTTGTTAGCTCGGTGTGGATGGGAATCACCTTCAGACAAAGCGATGACTGAAAAGGCAGGGATGCGTTTTTCTCGGGCTTTCGCGTGCATATTTAAGACATGCAAATGTAACTGTGACCGTTTCACAACCGAGGAGACCCAGAGGTTTATCTCAGGCATTCATTCACAGAACAAGTTTTGCTTCATACTACCACTCTAACACGTCACATTAAAAGCTTTCCTTAATCCTTAAGTCATCAAAACCCTTTAAAGTTAAGCCACACTATTTAGCAGGTAAATTCAGTGCTGTACAGTGGTTTTCTGTTTTCAGCAAACAACAGTATCATGACTGAAACAGGTTTCCGGTCTTTTATTAAAGCCCCGTAAAGAAAACAAACAAACAGATTTCTTTTATAGCACAGCGCTGCCTTGTACAGAGTCTCTCCCTTCAGAGGAGCAATTGAATTTGACTCCACACGTGATCCACCTTTTGGATCCCGACATCTTCAACTGGTTCTCATTTTGAAGTTTCCAGATGTCACTCTTACTCCCTTCGGCCCCTGTGATGAATCTTTCCCACAGGCAGCGCCATCAGACATCAGCTTGTTGCTTCTGCACTGGACATCCTCCTGCATTTGAAACTCGGATCCGAGCGAAATTGGAAGGTAGCTATTATAGCAATTATTGCAAATAGCTGAGCCGAGCTGACAGGGCGAGGCTCTCAGTCTGTCTGTCCACAACAGAGCCACCAAGTCAGGCCTCAATTACACATCCTCAGCCTCCCCAAGGTACCTGGTGTCAGTCCTCCATCATCTCCTCTTCCATCTTCACTCACTTTGATCCTTATTTTAGTGTCTTCACCTGATTTCCTGACATTTTCAATCCTTTTCCGTGTTTCTTCCATCACTCGCCTCACACCCGCCGCATTCCACCTCCTGCTCACCCCTAAAAAAACCCTCTCTAATGAAAACTGCACTGCCAGTGCTACCACACACGTACACACTGAGGTATAGCTGCATGTGTTTCCAATTTCAGGCGTAATGCTCCGTTCTCCGCAATCTGACCCAATTAGCCAGAGCCTCCTGGAAATGCCCCAGTCGCCAGACACGGTGGCAAAGAGGTAAAGGTCAAAGGTGAGGTCATTCATGGGGGAGTCATTCATGCATCACCTCCTGCCTGCCTGCCTGTCTGTCTGTCTTTGACATCCCTGTGCGCGCCACTTCAGCTGCTGTCCAGTTTCCCCGTGAACATATTTAGCACAGGTGTAGGTTTGAGCACAAAAAGCAAGCCAAGCCTGAAATTGAATTTCACAGCTTACTAAAGGTCAAAGAGGATGACAGGGTCTGGAGCCAGACCACACATAAACATGCAAACAGCGCACATGTACACCGAAGACAAGAATGCACACACACACGCACGCGCCCATACCGATACACTGCCGCTCTGACAAACAAACAGCACATGCGGCTACAAGTCTTTCCTGCATGAAACTGAAATTAGCGTATGGAATGTTCACCTTCGGGAAAACAGTTTGGGAGGGAGAGGGAATATGAGCATCAAAGCTCCAAAGCCCTCATTAGGAGAACGGGGTTTGGTAATTCAGTTTAATGCCTAATTAGAAACAGGTTCAAATGGGTGCAAAATGCAGACTGGCGCTGTGTTGCATTGCATAGCAGTCTGCCTCGTTCCACGTCTCTCTCAGTTTGGATTTTGTGTGATGTGCGATGTAGCTGGGTCATTGTCAGTTTACGAAACGGTTTCACACAACGCATGCACACACTCTGCACGTCTTGTTTACATCGTCTGCATCGCTGTTACCTCTCCCCTTACAGCACCTCTCTCTCTCCCGCGGATCAGCTCTCAGTAACTCCTCCTCGTCTCCTTATCTGTGCCTCCTCAGTGTCCTGTTACAGGACCCAGTCCACCTACAGAGGCTACACTTTCATTCAGTCTGGATCCCCTAGATTAGACATGCAGCCTAAATAGTGAGTGATCTATTTACAGTTACATCCTCCATGACGCCGGCACAGTCCACATCTTCCTCGGTTTCTCCCCTTTGCCCTCGCCGTTCCTCTCCATCCCCTCACCTCCTCTTCCATGTGCCCTTTTTTTTGCCAACGGGGGAAAAAATGTTACACATTGTAAACTTTACTCACTGTACAACACCCGTAGGATTGAATTTCAGTGGCAGACTTTGTGTTTGAACTGGTCTGGCAATTAGTAGAGGATAGACTTACGGCTCACCTACTGCACAATGGAAACACCGGCCCAGTTGTACAAGCCCCTGTTCCCATTCTGCCCCTCTCCATCTGTCCTCCTGTGGGACTGTGTGTGAGCGGTGGGTGTGCATGGAAGGGTATGTTTGAAATTCTTGTAGGTTGCACAGTTTCATGTGTGCGAGTTTAAATTTGTTGTTGCTGGCACCGGATAAAAAACATCAAACTCAGTAGATGCCAAGACTTTAAGAATACAGTACACAATGCACTAACATCTGGCTTATAACTGTGATGTTGTTATGAGTAGAAACTAGTGTTTGTTAATGTATAATTTGTGTAATAATCAAAGATATGCCCTTATAAAGGTAGGATAACAAATACTCTACATGAAAAGTGGAAACCTGTGAGGCAGAAAAATTAATCCAATGCAATTTGTCTAAAAAGCAATTGAGGTTGACTCCATCAGCGAGCCAGTTCTCACAGACGTCCACATTAAGATGTTCAGCTTTGAAGCATTAAAAAACAGGTTTACAGTGTGTTGCAAACAATGTTTGATCTCTGGTTATAGTTTCTCTCGTAAGGTATAGATTTATGGATGTGGCTGCTTTGATTAACATTGATTAACCTTACCTGCACTAATTCAGTTCCCTAAATCGAACCACTCAAATGTCTCTCTTTGGCTTTTAGACATTTGTTAACAGAATTATCCTACAAATGCTGTGCAGTATAGCCTATGTGAGAAGCTTGTGCTCCAGTTGTGGTGAGTGAAATTCTAATATTTTATTAGTGTGTCACTAATTAGCAGATTGCACCTGTGCAGCTCATGCATGCTGCTTGCTAGCCAAGCTTTTTAGTGTTAACTGATAACTTTGCACTCCACCCTCTGCTCTGCTCTCTGGGTCGCTTCTCACTAAAACACTAATGCTGAGGTTTCAAAATACATAGTCGGGAAACCATGTCGTCACGGTGGTTGCATCCATCGTTTTTGTGCAATTTGTGGAATAAAAACAAATTTTATGTTTGTTTAGCTTTTGTGTAAAATGGCATTGCAGTACAAAGCATCTGTGCGGTCTTTTAAGTCTTGTTCTTATATTAATATTGTTCTCGTATACACTTAAATTGACACTTAAAGTTCAACCCTAAAGAATCCTTCACATAATGAATATCTTACTGACCTAAATATTTGCTGAATGTGTTTTTGTGTATCCTTAAGCTAAAATTAGAATGGACTCAGCAACAAGTGACATCTGCTCAGCAGTCCACATTACAGATCAGAATTTCTGGGGTTTTTAATTTTGGGTTTTTTTTGTAGTGAGCAATCCTTAAAGATACCACAGAAGTTAACTGAATGTGCATCAATGTATAAAATCCCCTTTTTATTAGTACTCTCGTTTCGTTGTCATTTTATTTTACTCTAGTTTTGTGTGTGCCAAGCCAGCAAGGAAACGGCTGTGCGGGTTTCATACTATACCGAAGAATGCTTCCTTATTAATGTCTGCAAAGTCACGTTGTTATACAACATCATGTATGACAGTTGAGATGCTACACTCATAAATCACCCCCCATTCCACCCCTCCTCATAAAGCCTCGGGCCTCCAGTCTTTACGAAAAAAAAGTAAGGCGCTTAAGAAGAAGAAGAAGATGACTGTCATGAACTTTGACATTTAACATGCCAACTGAGGTCTAGACATAGCTCTTGGGTTTTGTGATTATTTATATTTCCTTTTGTCTTAAAAAAAACAAAAAAACAACTTTTGAGTAACTGTTACAGTGTTCCTGGAATTATTGCAACTTTGTGTGTTGTACCCACATATTTAATTAGCAGTGACATTCTGGTTTTTTTTCCCCACTTATATCAAAATCAGGGGCTCACGAATCCCTGCCCAAGCACTCAGGGTGATAATCCTAAGTGTTAGAGTTGAGCCCCAGAGTATCCACACTCCAAGTGGACAGAAATCTGAAAGGTCATGAGCGTTATGTTACATATCTTACATGCTTTCATAAACAGAATGATTTAATATTGAATATTGATGCTGAATTGATTTTGTTTTCCCGGTGAGCAAAACATATTCTACAAGACTCCCAGGTCAATAGATACCTCAGTGGTAGTGGAAATTGATTTTCTTCTGTTTTTCTGTTCTGCTGTTGTCTACTGTTAATCTAATCTAATCACCATCAGCAGCTTTTGATTATTTGCTTGGAGGTACCATCCAGTTGGTTAAATCTTCAGCTATTGCAATGTCCCAATGCTGCCTAGCCATCATATGAATGAGCAGAAAGTAAAATTAATTGAGTCATTTTAAAATACAAAATGCGATAATAAAGCACAGTTGTGGATAGCCCTTATCACAGAGTGCAGACTTAACACAAACCATGTTAATTTAAAACATTCATATTTCTTAATTGCATGTATACTGGGCTGTTCCTCAGAGGTAGGGCAGTCAGTGCTGCCAGCAAAGGCCAGAGGAGATATATAGAGAGAACTTTCTATGTATTTTCAAGTCGCAGAGAAACCTCATTTTGACTTTTATAGCAAAAAAAAAGAAAAGAGAAAAAAAAATGTATAAAAAATGTATAAAATCCCCTTTTTATTAGTACTCTCGTTTCGTTGTCATTTTATTTTACTCTAGTTTTGTGTGTGCCAAGCCAGCAAGGAAACGGCTGTGCGGGTTTCATACTATACCGAAGAATGCTTCCTTATTAATGTCTGCAAAGTCACGTTGTTATACAACATCATGTATGACAGTTGAGATGCTACACTCATAAATCACCCCCCCTTCCACCCCTCCTCATAAAGCCTCGGGCCTCCAGTCTTTACGACGCAGCGCTCTGGAATGACAAACCTGAAACTTCTCATCTTCTTTATCACTTTATTTCTAACTCCGTGTATTGATAAAGTGTCACGGTTCATGGAAAAAGCCTGACCCTTGTATGTGCAGTATGTAGCAGCTCCACCCTTGGGCCCCCATGCACTTTGAGGCCTCACCGACTGACACTGATATCTGTCAATGTATCCCTCAGGGGGAAGCTGTTGAGCAGGTTTCTTCCATTCAGTGAAGAGTCATAGCACCCTCCTGTGGAAGGGAGGATAATGATGCCCCCCCCCCCTCAAAGTCCCCAAACTTATTCCTTGCTGAATTTCCATAATCACTTTAAAGTTGTGTCTCGCATCTATCTTCCACCTTCTGTGTGATCGTTGTCACTGGTAATTAATGCCTGTCCCGTGCGTTCCCCAAAAGTGTAACCAAAGTGATATAAAAGAGGCTTGTGATAGATACAGTCATGAAGGCTGACAGAAAGGAGGGAGGGGAGGAGATGGGAGTGAGGGTGAGATGCAGTGGGGTGAGGTGGGGGAGGAGAGGGGCTCAGAGCATCAAGCTGTTGTATTAATCTGCAAATTTCCTCAGATGACGCAAGGACTGTGACTTCGCCTCCCATCCCCTCTTCGTCTTCATCATCTCCACGTCCCTGCTCTGCGTGTCTCTCCCGATGCCTCGCTCTTGTCGGATGGGAAACAGCGACACACAGCAGGTAAGCTCGGCCGTCTCCTTATTGTCGTTTTTTATATTCTCCTCCATTCATTCATGCCTCGCACACAAGCGCTAAATTTGCATCATTTGTCACCTTTATCAGTTATCGTATCATTTGTGATTATTGGGTGTTTATTTCCAGACACATTAATGGTTTGTTTCATCCTTTTTTCTGCAAAGATTGTGAATGTTTTGGGTTTTAATTTCATTGAAGACATTGGTTTGGGTGATTTTTCAGTTTTTCAACATGTGGGCCCTGTCATGTTTTATCAGATGTGAGTAAGAGGAAGAAAGATCAGAGAGGGATCAGAGAGATTCAAAGCAGGAAAAAGAAGTTTCCAAAAAGGTCTGGTGGCCAAATGAGAAGATGGATTTACTGTATGAAGGGAATGAGCTGTGTTAAATTTAGTCCTGCTGGAGTGAGGGGCGATAGAGAAATTGCGGCGACAGATCAAAAAAGGAAAAGACAGGAGAAGGAAGGAGAGCGAGAGGAGAAAAAGGGAGTTTATAAACTGCAGAGCTTTACTGGGGTGAAGAGAGCAGATGTGATAGACAGTCTGTGCTTAAGGAGTTCAAACAACAGATTAATGCACTCAGATTATCGTCCGTGAGAGAGAGGAGGGGAGGGTGTGTGTGTCTGTGTGTTGACATGTGTTCACGCACGCACATGCAGACAACACCACACACACAAGAACTCAAGTCTTTTCTCTCATTTGCACTCTACCTATTCTCACATCTTAGCAAAATAAAGCTGCCACATTTATTGTTTGTATCTTCTCAGACGTTGGGATTTTCTTCATGTTATTGCATATGTAACGCTGTCCAACAGATAGGCCTGAGACGTAAAGTGTTATTTGTTCATGTCAGCTTGTCACATCCTTGACTTCCTTTGAATTAACCTCAGCCCACTTCTGAAATATTATCCAGAGCCTGCTCCTGACATGCCTAATTTCATTCTACTGGTGATCTTCAACTTGTGTGAACTGACAGGAAATTCAAGTGAGATATCTTTGTGCACTAGAAGGAATTGGATTTGACAGCATTTATCAAATCCAAATTCGGTGCTGAATCTGATTATCGAGTATCAAAAGTTTTCTGTTATTCACTCAGTCAGACAGTCAAGAGGCAGCATCTAGACCCATGTGCGCTCACATGTATGTGTGCAGACCTGATGTGGTTGACACTGACCTTCACTGACTGTAACCCCGCTGCTTTTGCGATCTGGTAAACTCATACACCAGGCATGTGTTTGAAGGCAGTTGTGCATATGTTGAAGGAGTTTTGTAGCGCTCTGCTTTGAAGTGCACGGACACTCGTGCTGTGTATCTGTCATCGCTGATATCTAGAATATGGGTGTCTGTAGGGAGAGAAGGCCATTATGGTGTTTTTGCGGTGCAGCATGTGCCCGTTATCTCTGGTCTTTGAGTGTAACTGTTATTGTGCAGCTTTACAAAAATGTGTTAGCAGCTGAAGCAGGCAATCAGATCATGTTTTGCAAGGTAAAATTAGATATTTGCAATACAAATGACCACCTGAAAGTTTTTTTACACGGATTTCAAGGTTTTTTTAAGGCTCAAAATTGGCCTTTGGCAGATGGCCGAGTCTGGTTCTGCCACAGGTTTCTTACTAGTAAAAGGGCAGTGTTCCTCGACAGCATTGCCAAGTGTTGTTCAAGGGAGTGTGTCTCATCTAGGAACCTTTACCTTTTAACACAAAAGACTACAGTTGTTATAAACTGGTGCTATAAAAATTAAATTGTAGTCAATTGAAATAGTCTCAAAGTTTATATAGTTAGTTGCATTTTCCTATTTTTTCTGTCTGTTTAATGAACAACAATGTATTTTATGCTCAAATAAATGAAACCCACCTTAAAAGAAGTGAGTGTATTTTTAATACAGTTCTGGTGATTTTCTATCGTGGAACGCCGTCATGGTCACAAACTGAAAAGAGAAAGAAGATTTGAAAAGGTCTTTGAAACTTTGAACTAAAATGCACATGTTAGGAATGTTGAAAAGTAATCAGCAGTTTCCATTTGTCCTGATGACTAATTAGACCCAGAGGTGAAATGATGAGTTAATTATTTATGAGCTTAAAACAAATTTGAACCTTTATAGTCATTTTTAAGTGAGAGACAGATTGTTGCATACATTTGAGAAGATGATGTCATCTTCTCAAATGTGTGACTTTGCTGCTTTTTTTTTCATTTATGTGGCAGGAAGACTTCATGTTATTTGGTTGATTTTCTGTCATGTAACTGACCAGACAATCATTGATTTATGCAAAAAAAACCCAAACATTAGCCAGCTACAACAGTACAACGCATTCATTTTCGTGAGATTGCACAATGGTGCTAACAGGATAACACACCCAGATCTTCTCATTTATTACATATGCAATGGCAGTTGTGTGTTGTGTAGTTTATTGTGTTTGCTGCAGTGGCCATCCTCATCTCCCTCTGCTGAACAAGGGTGGTGGAGGGGCGGGATGGGGATTATATCTCGATCCGTTTGCAAGGCTCACACCAAACAATCAACCATTGGAAATAATCCTCCGACACACCCGTACACACCCGGAGTTCACACACACACACACACACACACACACACACAGATGGTTCCTCAAAATAAAATACAGCGCATATTTGTAACATCCACACATGGAAAATCTTTACATAGATACACAATTTGATATTGTGTTTGTAAATTTGAATGCCAACCTCGATTGAAAGAACAAAATAATTATTGGTTGGAATTTAGTCTGTGTAGAAAGCACCAGTGAATCAGGTGATTTAGTGGGAGACGAGTACATTTGATCGGTTTACATGCCGTCACACAGCGATCCCATCTGGATGCAGAAGTTCTCCTACAGTTCATGTTCGTTCCATTAAAAAGTTGAGCCTCTCCTACAGCCTGCAGTTTATATATCAAAATTGCGTAGAAGCAAAAGTGACATTCTCACATTTACTCACTTAAAAACCAAGAGAACAACAATATTTTGCGTTACTACAACAACTTTATCACGGCAAATGGTCAAATCGATTTATTCACGGTCCTTTGTTGCTGAATTCAGATTTAAAAATGTTGATTTTTCTATTGGCAGCAGATATTCAGACCACATCCACGTTTGTATGTTGATTTTTAGAAGAAATCAAAAAGCTTGTGCGCAGTGAACGTTAAGCTCAGTGACAGTCAGACACACTGGGTGGAAGGAGGGGAGTTAGAGCTGCGTCTGTTTGATCTCTTGGATCAACGTCTGTGATCGAATGGTCGGATTATTAATGTGGAGGACTATGGGTGGAAATGAGGAAGGGGGTTGACGAGCCTGCGACAGACAAACTGAGGTAGTTCTCTCGAGTTGTACGCGCACCTTTTTATCTACAGCTGCCTGGGCTCATTTACAGTAATCAGAGCTCGCTCTTTGGGGAGATTAACTCATTCTGGCATGGTGACCCGTCGCCCTGGAAGCCATGACGATTAAGAAGATGTGTCGTAAGTGCATGACCGCATGTGAAGACTGATTGTGATGGTTGTCACGCGCTGCACAGGTCATCATCACACATCAGATGGATGACCGCATAGTTTACACTGAGGGACCTCATGTTTATCCAGTCACCATTACTCTGAAAGTCACTGTGGGAGGCTTTCTGTCTGGTGTCTGTATTTGGCAAAGAGGGGATGTAAACAGCAATGCTATCACTACTGTACCAGCAGGGTTTATTTCTGCTCTAGGCTTCACTCGCTTTGAAGTTCCTCTTCCTTTACCCCTGTGTTTCAGCACTTATCACTAACATGTGTTTCCAGAGCTCTTGCAAAGATTTAAAGGCGTTCTCTCTTCAAAGGAATATGTCCCCGTGTCTGCAGCCTACCTGGCAGACTGTTAATACCTGTGTCATGTTGCTCTGAAATCCTGGATTTACTGTAAGCTGGCTGACCAAACTGAATCCACTGACTTGAATTCTTGCATTTTATTCGTGATGTAACAGAAATTCCATGCGGTGCATGGCCTTTGCTCTGTATTCTGTTTAGGGCTTTTCAGGCAAGACTTTAGAAAGTTAAGGAGTCAGATTCAATCTTCCCACACTGTAAATGGTCTCGGTTTTCCTCTGTTGAACAGAGCCAGCAGGTCAGCCCAACAAGAGTTGCTTCCTAGAGGACAGCTACATTTTGTCTTGAGGCAGCGCTGACATTTCCTGGAGCAGGAAAGTAATCTCTCTGTTGGGGAAGGAAGACAGATTTGCAGCACTGCGTCAGGTCCTTGAGGATGTCTTTGCAGCTTACACTCATCACTGCTGCTCTCATCTCAGGATACATGCTGTTGATTAGTTTTTTCAAGATCTCTTATCAGGAAAGGAGAGGATGAGAGATATTGTTATTCTCATAGTATTAGTCTTTTTCACATTCAGCAGGATTTTACATTGGTTTTGCTTGTTGTCTGTTTAAAAATTAAACTTTACTCATTCACTGTCTTCGTAGTAGCCTCTTTTGGAGCCTCTCACGTCTCAGTTTGAAACTTTTACATTTTTGGGCTCGATTTTTTCCGCCTACTGTGGTCATTTAAATCCACACAGGGAGCGGACAGTTGTCGTAAACACTGAGGAAAAGGGGAGAGACGTCTTTCTCTTATTCTCATTCGCATATGCAAGCAAATTGCATGTGGTCAGCTGACATTACCAAACAATGTTCATGCTAAGAATGACATAAGGATTGAAAAGAGGATTTGTGAAGACTATTAAGAGGAACCCCCTCCTCCTCCTCGCCTCAGTACTCCATTCACCGAGGATTATATCTCTGCAATTGAAACTTGGCTAGGCGTTCTCCGGCCCTGATACGCACCAATTTGGATAACTCTGGAAATCCAAATTGGTGCTTGGACTGGACACAGTCACAGACTAGAAAGGGGCAGAGATATGGCCATAGGGAGCAGGAGGTGAGAGCGTGGAGGTGAACACATAAAGCAGTAGGTAACTTTTTACACATCCTCCCTTGTGTACTGTTCTTTTGGTTAGTGTATACGACTGTATGGCATCTGCTAAAATTGATGAATTATAATCAGGTCTGATTGCAGCTATCTCATTGAGTCAGACTGTTTGTAAATGTGACACTCATGCTTGTGACAGGGATTTGGCACGACCGCGCTGCTCTCCAGATGTGTTTATGTACAATTAATGTTGAGAGATGGTAGCAGTGGCGGCTCTCAAATTTTCTTGGTAGACTGGAAACATGTTATTGGACAGCAAACACATTCTTCCTCCATGACTCATTGTTTTGATGGAAATAACTCTGCTTTAGAGGGAAATTTGAAATGCACAGGAGCTAAAATAAACTCTGAGACTAATTGTTCGACTTGTGCTTATTGAAGAATTGGCTTTAAGATGATTTCAATAATGCTGTCCATGTGGTAATGCTGACGTCATTCCTGCACTTTGGTCCAGGTTAAATATCTGTTGGATGGATGCAGACATTCACTGGTGATCCCTGGACTTTTCATTTAGCAGGGTCCTGACTGTGACAGCTTTCTATGAAGTAACTCAACACGTATTTGATGTATTGCCATTAATTTTCACTCAGTAGTATTAATATTGACCCTTTGAGTTGCGAGTCATCATCTTTGACAATCCCTAACCCTTAACCTTAACCTCCATCCTTGGACAATCACAATATGTAAGTCTCTGCAATCAAGAAGAAAGGGAAAGTAATAATTTTAACTGGCACTTATCTAAAAGTATTGAGACTTTTCCCCCAAAAATCTGTCTTATCTTTCTCCAAAATATAAGGTTAGGAGAGTTGTATCACTTATGAAGACAGGCCTCAGAACATTAATTACTTTGGTGATCCTCCTGCTGTCTTTGTAGCAACACCAGCAGGTAAACTTTCGTTTATCCAGAAAAATATTTGATCAGTCTGGGAATTTATTGGTTAGTCAGCTAACTTAACTTCTAGGGGCAACAGATAGCAGTTCAGGACTTCCGGTGTTACTAGGAAGTCCAGATAGCTGACAACGGATACGACCTAACGTTCTTGTTTTATTTGCCGGATGTTCCTTACCGGTGCAAATGAATTTAAATATAGCTGATGAAATGATAAAGATTCATCAGATGATAGTTGGTATTTGCTATCTGCAAGGACTGCTGAGCAGCATGGAGCCAAGACCTGCTTAAATAGATCAATAGAACTTAACCTACAGGTGGAATATAACCAGAGAGCTTTCAATCGTATCATCATTCAACTGTAATAATTTTGGTCATGTCCTTGCTTTTTATCAGCACTGACAGAAATGTATTTTGATAAAATACTTTCAGGATTGTTGACTTAACATTTGCTAACACGGTGAATGTGGATGATAGTAAGCATTATACCTGTTTATATCAGCACTGAACTCAAAGCACCAATGTTCCTTTCAGTATGGTTTTACATGTCATGACAACTGTGGTGTACAAGTGTCTGTTATGCTCACGTGATAATATTCTATATAACTGAATAACCCCCAACCGGTCGCGGCAGATGGCTGCCGATCCCTGAGCCTGGTTCTGCCGGGGGTTTCTTCCTGTTAAAAAGGAGTTTTTGCTTGCCACTGTTGCCAAAGTGCTTGCTTAAGGAGTGTGATATGACTGTTAGAGTTTTCTCAGTTTTTCCTGTATTAATGTTGAGTGTTTAATTCAAATTGAATTGAATTAAAGTGAATTATTAGTTGTGTGTTATTTTGTACAGACTCTTTTCAGATTAATAAATCTATCAGAAAAGATGGTACATGTTAAGCAAACTTATAGATGAATTTGACTTATCCTGCTATTTCAAGAGAAATGTAGGTGATAACCATCAAAAACACTTGAACAAATGCTTTCACTGTCCACAGGGCTTCATTCACTGCATGTAACACATCCAGGGGCCACATCCTATTGCTTCTAGGGGGTCATTCTTTACCTCACTTTACCTCACTAATCAGCTAAATCTGTTCCTCTATCTTCTATCACCTCCATATTGTGCTGTATTTAGAGTCTGGCAGTTTCATCATTTTCCATTTAAAGGATGATGAACAGATTACATCTCTTGAGTTGTTTCTTCATGTCCTGTTTAGGCCTTGCCTGCTGTGTTTGGTTTGCCTTCAGTTATGCGCATTTACCTCCATTTAGAACCTAAACCAAATACTCACAGGACATTCCTGTTGTGTGAGCCTTAGGTGCTTCTGGTTTTCACTAATCCCCTTTGAAAAATAGGCTCGACCACCCCCAGCGGTAAAGTGTGAAGGCTTGCTAGTCTACCCTTGCTATGTTAAACATTTATAGTCTAAGCTAATCAGCATTGCTATGAGATGCTGCAGTTTGCTTTCCAAAGCATGCTGTCATTCAGCACTAAAACCCACCTTTTCCACTGTCCTCACAGACAGGATGACAAACCAGCCGACAGCCAACCAGTCCAACGCAAACAAGGAGAAGGAGAAAGAAGAAAACCAGCGAGATGACAACACGGAGATTGCGTATAAAGATGCTGGCCATTGTAGCCGCAACACACACAACCTGCTGCTGGGACTCACGGTTATGGGTACACATGAAAAGAAGCACTCAGGCGATGCCATGATGAGGGCATAACTTGAAGAAATACTGGAGCAAAACAAGCCTTTGTTTTGCTTTTATGCACATAGTTTAACACTCCAAATTCCCACATGTTTTACTGAATGACTAGAATTACAACTGAGGTTAGTTTTATTGTTAAAAATAAGAAAAGGACCAATTTATGCTGCAGCAAAAATTACCACACGCAAACCTTGATGTACATACTCCGGGATCATTTTCCCATGAGATGTCTTAGGCTTGTTGTTGTCTTTGCTCTGCCACTGTAAACACTTTGGTATGTTTCTCCACAGCTGTGTGCTTTGTCAAAAAAAGGCCTGCAGAGTCAAGGAGTGTGTTATTTTTGTCTGCAATTTGTCACTTAGATTTAAACCTTGATATGAACTCGTTTACATTACAGTAGATGGCTCTCATTAGTCAGCGATCTCTTGCATCTCCAACGTTAAACACAGTGTTAGGGGCCCTCACAAAAAAGGCTAATGAGTCCGCCGAAAGGTTATAAACTGAGGTTGATTTCTGACAAGGTTAATATTACTACCGAGTTTTACATATTTGTGACATTTGGAACTCATTTTTGAAACCAATATTCATTATATTTTTAGCTCAATGTGCACATAAGGTAGTGTTTAGGCATGCTTTTCGACTTGTCTGGAAACTAAAACAATAGCCTGTGCTATTATGGGACTTTTTGAGGCATGGAGGCATAGTATGCCTTTTTAATGGTTTGGGAAATTAATGCCGACATAATTGGCTAAACAACTGCTGCACAAAAACAAAACTCTGTAATTAGCTTATTTTTTTCCACTCCTCAGGCGTCGTCATGGGAGCCGTTTTTGGGATGATGCTGCGGTACATGCAGGTGACAGACAGCGCCGCTCTCACAATGGTTTCCTTTCCTGGAGAAATACTCATGAGGATGCTGAAGATGCTCATCCTGCCTCTTATTATCTCCAGCCTTATCACAGGTGTGGCCGTTATAGTCAGCATCATGCTGTTTTTAAGGAAGTTAAAAAGTAACCGTTACTGTGTTTACACTGTAATGGATGAGTGTCCAGTGCGTGCATAATTTAGGACACACTCATTGTCTCCAGTGATTTCTAACCAACTACAACCTCATACTCCTGAACTTTAACCATAATAAACTAAACTAAACATGTTAATATGTTAACTGTAGAAAAATGAAAATTCTGACGTTGGTAGGATGAGTACTACTGGACTAATGCATTTGTTTTACATGTAGTCTACAGGACTCTGTACTTATGAGTCAGAACCAAGTTTGGTTAGGAAGGTGCATCTAAGACTGTATGGGAGCGTCACACAGACATACACAATGTAGGTAAAAGTATTGAGCCACTCCTCTTATGGTGTGTTCCATCTGAAGCTGGAAATTGGAATTTCCTAGTTGGATTTTTCAACTGGAACGTTCCCCTCAAGTCGTACTTCCAAATCAGCAAACAGCCCCACCGACCTTGACTTAACCATCCAAGTTGGTGGCAGCCCATGTAAATATTAACGAAACTGTAAAGCTTGTACTCTGCACTGCCACTGTTGTGTTATTGTAACTTGATAAATAGGTCACAAATGCACAATAAATAAAAATCCACAATTTACAATAAGAAATGCCCAGTTATCTCCATAAATAAGTTATCTCCATAAAATCTCTCTTTAAAAGAGTCACAGTTTTTCAAGTGGACCCTTTGGAAATTGATTGCAATCTCTTCAGCTAGCCTCTATTTGTGAATATCCTGCATGTTTATAAGCAAAGAAAATAAGGAACCATTGCACCGTATTGCTAGTGATGCATGAATGACTAAGAGTCATTTTTGCTAAGAAGCACAAAGAAATCCAGTATTTCGTAGCTTTTCTGACTTTGCTACTGGAACGCAGTGAATTGGAGTGACGTCCCTGATAGCTCCAGCATCCGGCCTCCAAGGCAAAAGCATCGCTGCATTAATTTTTGAATTCAAGTGTTTTCAATCCCATTGTCACAGGTGTATTAAATCAAGTACCTAGCTATGCAGTCTGCCTTTGCAAACACTTGTGAAAGAATAAGTTGTTCTAAAAAGCTCCCTGAATCTGCTTTTTGTCCTGCAACAGGATTCCACCTTTGCAACAAGTCAGTTTGTGAAATTTCTTTCATCGTAGAGATTCCACAAGCAACTGTAAGTGGTATAATTGCAAAGTGGAAACATTCAGGAATCACAGCAGCTCAGTCATGAAGCCGCAGACCTATAAAGTAACAGAAACAGGGTCAACAAGTGCAAAAGTCTTAATATCTGCGGAGTTTCAAACCTCCTCCAGCATTAACATCAGCACAACATCTGTATGCTGGGAGCTTCACGGTATGGGTTTCCATGGCCGAAATGCTCCTGCAGGTGTTAGGTGTTAAAGATTTAAGTACATAACATGCAATTTAAATGCTTGAATTTAAGAGGAAATCAGACAGTATAATATCAGTTATGTATGCTCTAATATTTCTCATGTAATTGGAAAAAAAATACTCCAGAAATCATCAAACTCACAACCAGTTCAGTGACTGAAATGAGAAAACCTAGCAGGTAGCTAGCCAGCTAGAGCCACCTGAGTTGATTCATGAAGCGGTTTATCCAGAAAACATGTATCAAACTTTAAACACTCTACAGGAAGCATTTGCAGTTTAAAGTACTGGGAGACTCGAGCTTTGAGGTAAAGACACTGTTATTGACTCTGTGGACTTGGACACACATTGTTTTAAATCTGTTGTCTGTCTCTTGTAGGGCTTGCTGGTCTAGACGCGCGCTCCAGTGGAAGGATGGGTAGCCGAGCCATGGTGTACTACATGTCCACCACTGTAATCGCTGCCGTCCTCGGGGTCATCCTAGTGTTAGGGATCCACCCAGGGAACCCTAAACTGAGGGGAGGCAACTCATCATCCACCTCCACGAAAAACCAGGAAGTCAGCAGTCTGGACGCTTTCCTTGACCTGATTCGAAACCTCTTCCCAGAAAACCTGGTGCAAGCCTGCTTCCAGCAGGTACCCTCCACATTAACCATCTACTGCTTCATTATCTTGGCTCGTCTTGAACCATAAGCTTTAAAGCAAACTGAAAATATCAATATAAACATAGCAAACAAAGATTATTGATTAATACTTTTCCTTTTGATAAAACAAAAGTTTCCCAGTATTGCTTTGCTGGCACTTTGGTAAGGCTCTACATTCCTTTTATGAAATTTTCATCATTCAACTTTAAGGTGATGATAATCAAACTACACTGAACAGAAAAAAATGGGTAAAATAAACAATATCTGAAGTTTATTAAAAATGTATTTTTGTTTTTCAAGATAAATTTCCTCTTTAATTTGAATGAATGTTCATAGACATCGCTTCATGTGCTTCATGTTAATAGTTCACTACAAAAACCATTGCAAACTACAGATTAAAGTTTCCAAAACAGCTACCACTTGGATCCTGAATTGTGATTGTTTTGTCAGCGATTGTCAACAATTATTATTGCAAATAATTATTATCCAAAGTGTATCATATTGGAAAGTCTTGCTTGTGCCCCAGGCCACATTTGAAGACATGAGCTTTTCTGGATAAGGTATTACTGAGCAGTTTGAGAGAGTGAAGGACTCGGACAGAGTTCTTAAAAACTTATGGTTCTCCAGAGAGGCTAGCTGTCCTCCAGACTTCATACGTAACAATTTTTACATATGTTGTCTGGACTGATTCAAAGGGCTTTGGCTGGAAAGAGGCTAAGAGGCCATGCAACTCTTTGCACTGCTGGAGGAAGCCAGGGTACTCAGAGAGACCTCACGCAGGAGAGCATGCAAACTCCACACAGAAAGATCACAGGAGTCAAACCCAACTTTTTGCTGTGAGGCAACGATGCTGACCACTGCACCACTCTGTTGCCTATAGCAGGGGTGGGCAACTCATTTTCTAAAGGGGCAACATGAAAAACTGGGACTGGTGTGGATTGCTGCAATAATAAACTTATAAAATTCTATTTTTATTGAGTAGAATTGAGTTCAGATCATTGGTGCAGATCTCCACAACAGTTTGTTGCCCACCCCTGGCCCAGAGTGTAATAATCTAGTTAAAAACAAATACAAATAGAGCTTATAAAATCAACCACTGAAAACACCTTTTACATACTAAAAGAAGAAATCAGTGCCATTGTAATGTATCAAGTCATTTATAAAATAGATCTAGGGTTGCTTTTTTCCATTCTTTGTAATGTATCGTCAGTTAGTGCTAATGATGTGGTCAAATAGGGACAATTCAGGAAGCGGCTTGTGTTTTCGTGATGCAGCCGTCGCCTTCTTCTGTCCAATCCTGTTTTTTC